>NC_140584.1:548932987-549302987 GCF_964204655.1 Triturus cristatus
GAGTGCAACAGTAGGGAAAGTGTTGGATAGTGTAGGGGTAAAAATTACTATTCCAACTCCAGAGAGTGCAACAGTAGGGAAAATGTTGGATAGCGAAGGGGAAAAAATTACTATTCCCACTCCAGAGAGTGCAACAGTAGAGAAAGTGTTGGATATGGTAGGGGTAAAAATTACTATTCCCACTCCAGAGAGTGCAACAGTAGGGAAAGTGTTGGATAGTGTAGGGGTAAAAATTACTATTCCAACTCCACAGAGTGCAACAGTAGGGAAAGTGTTGGATAGTGAAGGGGTAAAAATTACTATTCCAACTCCACAGAGTGCAACAGAAGGGAAAGTGTTGGATAGCATAGGGCTAAAAATTACTATTCCAACTCCAGAGGGTGCAACAGTAGAGAAAGTGTTGGATAGCGTCGAAGTTAAAAATAACAGTTATAAATAAAATAATTATTTAAAATAATTAGTGATTTAATTATTAAATAACTATTTTTTACAAATACCAATACATAATTATTACAAACATAACTACCAAAGAATAATTAATTAACAATACATTAACAATAAATAAATAACAATAAATAATAATTAATCAATATTAATTACCAAATAATAAATATTAAACGATAAAATATTTTTCATAACCATAAACATATGAATTATTAAAAAGTAAATACCAATTAAAATATTTTTAACAATTTTAAAAAATATATACCGCAAATTAATAATTATGAAACATTAATTACCAATTAAAAAATATTGAACTATTAAATATTTTTCATACGCCAAAATAATAAATATTACACATTAATTACCAATTAATAATTACTTATTAATATATTAATCAGAAATATCAATGCATAATATTTAATTATATTTAATTCACCATTAATGATTAATCAACAATTAATTATTTTTCATAACCAAAATATTATAATTTAAAATATTTACCAATTAATAATTATTGTCCAATTAATTATTTATCAATACCCAACAACTAATTTAATAATTACTTAATTACATTTCAATTACTTCCAACACTATTCCCCTATAAACACATGACACACTCCACTAATAAAATAATACACAACATAATTATCAATTAATCAACTAATTAAAACTAATTGGCAATTAATAAAAATTAATTACCAATTAACACTTAATTAACAATAATATCATTATCAATACCAATAAATGAAAATAAATTATTAATTAATTACAATTAAATTACTTCCCACCCTATTCCCCTATAAACCCACAACCCGCTACAGAACTTAAACGCAAAAATGTATTAAAATCAATTTATAATTCCTAAAAATGTATAATTAATTCCATATAATTAAATTACTTCCCACCCTATTCCCCTATAAACCCACAACCCGCTACAGAACTTAAAGGCAAAAATTAATTAAAATTAATTTATAATTCCTAAAAATGTATAATTAATTCCATATAATTAAATTACTTCCCACCCTATTCCCCTATAAACCCACAACCCGCTACGGTACTAAAACACAAAATTGACTTAAAAAACCATTGTTAACATATAAAAATTGTATACATATATGTTAAAACCAGTAGAACATTTAACTAAAAACATAAAACACATACATATTAAATACATAATAAAATACATAACAATAATATAAATATCGATATTAGTAACATCAAAATTAGTAAAATCGATATATTTGATGTTGATATTACTAACTTCGATATTACTAACATCGATATTAAAATACTTACCTTAGGATCGATATTCTGTCCATAGATATTATTGACATCGATATTCTGTCCCTTCGATATTTAAAACTCGATATTAGTGTAGGTAGATATTTTAGTTTCGATATTTTGGCTGCTCACCATTTATTAATAAATGTAAACTGAGATAATCACAAAAGTTATGTAACAGAATGAAAACCTTTTGCTTGTTTAAAAGAAAGAAATTGTAGTGATAAATTCATTAGTAATGCATGCGGTTTCCAACCAACCGGTGTTGCTTGGGGTATTGGAATAATATGGTAACATGCTTTTGACAGAGCACTGCCCAGCCTAGCACACAATATTAAGATTATTATTAAAATTTTAGAGTAATTTGTTTCATTTATTAAGGAACGGGAGTGCATTGTACACAATTAAAAAGAATCCTAGTGTCCTCCCACATCCAGTTCTAGACAGTCCCTGTACCCCAGCAGACTTGGAGACAAAAGTCTGGTAGAATAAAGCTGAGTTTTCAGCAACCATACAGAGAATACACACAAGCTGTTTTGCATACTGCTTCTTTCCTTTGAAATGGGGCCCAAATGTTATATATGTAAACCCAACAGACCTGTCAAACAGGATTTGACACTGTAATGTCAAAATGAGGCCAGCTGTGATTGGTGCTAGTCTGTCTGGGGATGACAAGAGACAAAAGAAGAGTCCAGGCCTGGGTGCTATTTACATCTGCGTGTTACAGGGTAAACATCTCTGAAGTTAATCATGTCCTTGGCCCAGCACAAAGGCAATACTATCAAGGGCACACCAATACCTCCCCACACCAAAGCCCTTTTGTTCCTATCCTGGAAGCAAGCTCACAACTCGTTCATGCCTATTCAAATGCTAATTGCTGGCTGCCAGAAATGACTGAGCAAAATACACAAGTAGCTTCCAGGAATTTCAGGCAGGGCAAAAGTCACTTTCCAAAAGCACCCTTTCCAAAAATTAACTTTGCAGCTGTTCCCTAGGTGGAGATAACATTTATTAAACTTAATATTGTATCACAATGTTTCCTATGGAACAGGCAACCCTGCTACAGTAAAAATATCTCTGAGGTGTGCTGGTCACTTTAAGGAACTATTTAACATTAAAAGTTTACATGTACTACTTTTAAATACCATGCATCCTGCCTTATGGGGATATTTAGAGGTGACCTATTAATATTTAAAAGGAAGGGTTAGGCCTGTTAAAAAGGGGTTCGTTTTTAAAGGTTGAATTTGCATTTTAAAACTGCACAACCAGGCTACATTAGAAGACCTGGAGGCATGCTTCACAGTGCCACTGCAGTGGATGGCACAATGAGTGCTGCAGTCCACTGGTAGCATTTAGGGCCAGATGTTTTTTCCATGCAGCATGAAGTACAACGCAGCAAGACAACTTGCTGTGATATGTGCAAGGGAAAGGGCACATTCCTGTCCTCTGCCTGAACTGGCGCACAATCCGCAGCCTAGCACTAACAGACATCCTTGCGCCATGAAGCCAACGTTCCTTCACAGAAACAATCCTTAGAGGCACTTCCTCTTTCTAAGTGTGCTGCATGATGCAGCACACTTAGAAAGAGGAAACAATGAGGAGAAATAAAGATATTTCTCCTCCTTACGACGCTGGTGGGAAGGCGTTCAATTTGGACACAGTCCCAGGTCTACCAGTATTGGTTAATGTGGGAATGCTTCAGAATACATGGGTGGATAGGAAGGAACCGCTTTGCTCCATCCATATAATGCTCCCACCAGACAGAGTAACATAAGGCGACAACTTGCTTTACTCCAAATTTACCAAGCCACGCAGGGCCATGCAAAGTGGCTTTGTGTGCTTGGTACATTTCATTCTAGGTTTTGCATCCCCTGCATTGCACAAGGGCAACACAAAACCTTAAGAAACGTGGGCCTTAATTCATAGACCCTGGGTATACCTGGTACCATATACTAGGAACCCATAGCCAAATTAAATAAGCCAATTAGGTGTATAACAATTTTTACCATGTTTAAAGGGGGGGTGCAGGCACATTACCACTGGTTAACAGCGGTAAAGTGCACAGAGAAACCCTCAAAAAACAATCAAGGCAAAGATATGGGGCAGTATCATGCAAAAGATAGTCATTTTCAACACTTTTTCTCTCCGTCTTTTCTTTTTATTTGACACCTCGGCAATTCTTGTCTGATTTGACTTCCCCTTCCACTACAATGTTGTCCACTTTTCCTTGTAGTGCCCTTAAGAATACTCAGAGTGCCTTCTCCTAAATACTTGCCCCTTTTGGTCAAAGCCCTCTCTTTCTTTTCTGACAGTAATTTTTCTCGTTTTTCTTTTCCCTTGTCTCTTTTATATGCCTCATTTTCCAGACTTTTTCCTTTGTAAGCTGTGGGTAGTCTTCTTTCATCCATCCCTCCCTCTCTCTATTCCTTTCCCTTTTTTCTGATTCCCCTTCTGCCCTTAATTTTGAAAGTCAGTCTTGCCTCAACCCCTTTGCTTCACCCCAAGGCCACCCTGGACACCAATGAAGCAACAACCCTCCTATGGGACGTGGCGGGACCAGGACTGTGGTAGCATCTTCCTCCTCATCTCTGTGGAGCACTGTGGAACCCTGAGGTTTCTTGTAGTGCCCTGCAGGACCAGTTTAGTTCAGTCGCAGTTCTCTTAGAGTTCAAACTACACTTATTGATGGCATACTTGGTTGCATCCTTCTTGTCTTTGTGGAGCACAGTGGGCTCCTTGTATTGCACTACCGAGCCCTCGTAGTTCAGTCAGTAGTTCTCTTGGAATTCATGCTACACTTCAGTATTGGCAGCATACTTGGCTGCTTCCACTTTGCCCCCTATACCAGAAGAGATGGCCTTTTATTAGTCTTTTTTAATGTTTGTTTGCCTCTTTCCAGTTTTTTTTACTTTCTCTTTCACTTCCTCCTTTTAGCGTTTCCACTCTTTCTGACACCTGTTTTCTTTTCCCCTTTCAGGTGATGGTCTTCAACACAAGTTCGGACAGCATTGGGTGATCACCAGTAAACATAGAGGTAAGTCTCCGTCACAATGCTATGTCAATATTTTTTGCATAATTGGCTTTCTTGGGGTTGATACACTATTTCGTACAAAAGAGACTACCCCACTATTATCACAAGCATGTACAGTATTTTTGTCAGAACTACAATAACATATTGGTATTTTTTTCTAGACTTAGTAATCAATGTTACATGCACTATCTATATATCATTTATATAAAATATTGACATTGCTTAAAAATAAGATTATCTTTGGGAACAATTTTCCCTAAGTCCCTAAGAACACAAATCTGCTCTGTGCGGTTTTCGACAATTCAGCAATCTTTCTGCTAACTCGTTTCTTACAGTGACTTTAACAATGTCCTTATTTATTATTTGTTTCAAGACCATTAAATATACTTGGACCATAACAGTTGAGAACAGACACCAATGAAATTGGGAAAATGAGGAATAGTGAACTGTGTATATAGACTTAAACAATCTTGGCAACCTTCAAAGAATATACGTTGCCTGTTTGTTTATATGTTAGTATAGCAAAGATAGTACACTGATGGGTCATATATTTATAAGGTAAGTTTAAAATCCATTTTATCATTACCACCGACCCTAGGACTAAATCAATATTTTTTTACAACATATTTGTTTTAACAATTATACTTAATTTAGTAAAATAAAAGGATGTTTTTCATATCTGTAACCGCAGTCCTATGTATTATTGTTCTTTCTTCTTTGTGAAGCACTGACCTTATCTGGGCTTGGTTTTACCACCCCTGCCGTGAGGACCCGGTTTCTTCCCTGGAGGGGAGCCGCATGTGTAGCGTTCTCCATTTCCTGGCATTCCTGGGGGCACGTCAGAGGCCGGAAGAGGTCGAACTGGGCTAGGCTATTAACATTCACATGGACAGGTTTGGTTGCGGCCAAAGGACATTTGCTGAATTTGATTTGAACTGTGCTTGCAAGGTATTGGGTCTGAATTACATCATAGGCAGAAAGAGGCCTGGCTGGGCTATACTTTCTTACTGTCATACTCTCTGAATGTGATTGTTAGGTACCCAGCCCTGAACCCTGAAGGTTTTACCTGATAATATTTCTTATTTGACTGTTACTATCTTGTGTTGTAAGGTAGGGCTTTAATCAAACATGACAAAACCTAAGACTGGTCAAGGAGTAGTAGGTACACTAGATGCCTTCTTATCAAGGGCTGAATCTGCTCTCATGCACGAAATCGAATTACCGGAGCGCAGATTATCCCTGGATCCTCAAGTGCTACCTAGTCGTCATACCCTCAGCACTTTAAGCTCACAAACTAATCCGGTTGACTGAGCACCACGAACTAGCAGGTCACACTCCCCACGCCCTGAGCTCGCTAATGTTCAGGAGATAACCGACTTCCAGGTTACTCCAGTTATGCCAAATGTAGTTACGAGGGCCCAGAAATCTAAATCAAAAGGTGAAGGTAGCTCTGCACCCCCACTAAAGAAAAAGCAAGGGCAGGTAGTAACTAAGTCATACAAACAAAACAACCTTACATCTAAACTATTAGGTGGTAGGAGCAACCAAGTGGACAGTGAGCCTATACCTGAAGCCAATCAAGTCATAGCTCCAGTTGAGGTGGTTCCCGAGCCGACTTTAATTCACAACTTGGAGGAGGGTTTTTGGGATAAATTGGAAACTGTAATTACAGCGCACTTAAATCCCATCCTTCAAAAATTAACGGATATCAAGAGCAGGTTATCATGTTTAGAAAAACAATCACCTAGTGTTCCCACATTGCCTATAGAGCACAGACCTAGGCTAAATAAGACCATAGGAGGAGCCAATAGAGGGGCGTTTACAACCAGGAACCTTCTCGGAGAACTATGACACAAGAAGGGTCTCACTAAGGGAGGCCGGAAAGTAACTGCCCATAATTCACTGTGTCTTCATCTCAGACAGAAGGATTCTCCCAAAGTGACTGCCAGTCTGTAAATCCACCGAACACTGACCAAGTGAATAAGGCATGTAATAATGTTGATGAAAGGCCCCAAAGCACACGTACCCCTGTAGATCATCACTTAGGTCATTTTTCCATCAGTGGCACAAATTCGAACCTACATCTGCCTCCAGAAACAACACCCTATATTGTAGTTTTAGCTAATGTTCCCCCATTGTTGCCTGGTGATAGGGAAGACTGGCCATCTCTGAGGAATAAATCTGTGCATTGTGTAAATGCAGAGACAGGAATAAACAATAATCTACTATTCTCTGAGCTTAAGATGGCACGCAGGGTTAGGTGGGTAGGTCCAACCAATAAGTCACTGGTGGGGGATTGCATTGTATTGACCTTCAGGCCACCAGGCCTGGTAAGATCCATATTAGATAGGATGGCTGACCAACCTATGAATGAGTTAAGGATCTCCATATTCCCATTGGGTTTCTTTTATTGATCACCCAGATTGCGACCATACTTAGTGGAAGAGGAGAGCTCATTAAGGACAAAACAGTATCCTCAGTTTCCACCCTGGTATCACGAAAATCGCTTTGAGCCACCAAGCGGTCTTGCAGATATAGAGGCATTTCTCGAAGGTTGTTAGACGAGACATGGATCCAGTATGTGAAAACATTTGACATTATTTACACACAAGAAACGTGGAGCAGGGATGATGTCTCTTTGGACAGATACAACGCATTAACTGTCCAAGCTGAACCATCATTGGCAGGGAGGGTAAAGGGAGGCCTTGCGACCCTAATTTCGGTACAGTATGAGTCGCTAAGAATAGAAAAAGTAATTGAATCCCCATGGTATCAGCTGATCCTGTGTTTTAATTTGATCAATGTACCCATATTATTAGTCAATTGGTACTACTATATTTTTGATACACAGAATGTTGGGGTTATCAGTTCGCTTGACATGGAGATTGTTAAGGTAGCAGTGAAGATCTCCCCTTTGTGTATTATTTGGGTAGGAGATTTCAACTGCACCTTATGTCAGCATAGCGGGAGCAAGGCTTGTAGGTTAGTAGTTACTGATGATCAACCTACGACCCACTTTAAACATACCATACAGGGCAACGCCTTAAACTTCATTATTGTTGTGAATGACCTACGTACGATTGACACTTTGGTTAGCACTTCAGTGGTGCAATATCCGACATTTCAGGGGGGGGGGTCGTGTAAGCACTATTGATTTTATGCTCATTTCTAGTAGGTACTCACACCTTGTAGATAACTTTGCTGTCGAACCCAACCCTGCCAGTGATCATAACCCCCTTACTGTTTCCTTACATATTGAGGAATGAAAGGGCAAGGCCTCTGATTGCCTAATAAAATATAATTGCAACCAAGGGATAAGGTTAAAATGGAACGCGATAAACCATAAGGATTTTGAGGAGACTATCATTAAAACAAATCTAACTCAAGTAATGACCTGCTTAACCGATACTTCACAGCCAGATGCAATAATACAAAGTTTTGAAATTATTTGTGATGACGTGGCTAAGAATTTGTTTAGACCAGTGAGAGAAGGCAGTCTCCCCGAAATAAGATGGTTCAATGCCGAGGGTTCTGCGGCGCAAAATAAATTGAAGAAGGCATTACATAGTGTCCCCCAGATAGGGATATGATAAAAGTAGCCAGGCAGACCTATAAAAAGGTAATTGAGAAGAGAAAGGATGAACTGAGAAGGCAGGCCTGGGATGATCTTGAAAGAGCAAGTGCCCTGAAGGATTCTAAGAGCTTTTGGGAGGTGTTTAATCGCCCCCTTTTTACCAATGAAATAAGGAGTATGGATACTAATATAACGGGGGTGGCTTGGGAGACCCACTTCTCCAATATATTTAACCCAAAGAGTGTTTCACCAAGTGAGTGCGAGGATGAAATAAGTATCAACATACAAACTGCACAACAGCTTAGTGCTTCAGTTTCTTTAAGCGAAGTAGAGGAGGCACTGAGAAAGGGTATTCACCTAGAAGCTCCAGGGCCAGACGGTGTGCCCCTGGATTTATTTAAAAGCAACCCACAAATATGGGCCCCACTGTTACTTAAGGTTTTTAAAGCAGCAATTGTGGGCCGTATTCCATTGTCATAGAAAAGAGCAGGGGTGGCGCCGATTTTCAAAAAGGGAAATATAAATGAGCCTACATGCTACAGGCCGATTTCTCTAATCGATGCTTCATGCAAGTTGCTGGGGAGGGTAATTCTTGCTCGCCTAGTCAAGGGCCAATACTTCTGGCCTTATAGTGAATACTCAATTTGGCTTCAGGAAGGGAAGGGGAACGACTGAGCAGTGCCTCATCTTGTCTATGATTATGGGCATGTACATGAAGGCCAGGGGTGTTTCAATCCATCTGGCCTTCATGGACTTGTCCAGTGCTTCGACACGGTTTGTCGGGGAAAGCTGTGGTCACTTATGGACACTATGGGATTTGAAGAACCGCTTGTCACCCTGTTGCGCAGACTACACGCATCTACTACTGTAGCTATCCGGTATGGTGCAGGGGGAGAAAAGACTAACCCAATTGCCTCAACTGAGGGAGTGCGTCAGGGCTGTATATTGGCTCCCTTCTTATTTTTAAATATACTAATGGCTTAGAATATTTTTTACTACAACAACACTTGGATTTTCCAAGAATAGGAGGTAAACAGGTACCTTTATTGTCCTATGTGGACGATACAGTCCTGATGACCTTAACAGCCAATAGCCTACAAAAATGTCTGAATGCATTCACTGAGTTTATGACAGGACTGGACCTTAAGGTTAATTTTAGTAAATCTTTTATTATGGTCTGCGGTCCAAACAAAACTAAAACACATAAATATATAGTAAATGATATTGCGATTGAGAAAGTGCCAAATTTTACTTACTTGGGGAACCTTTTTAATAATAAACTAAGTTGGGACCACTTGATTATGACAAGGCTACAACAAACTAGTAGAACCATAGAAGGGCTTTTCCGATTTGCCAGCAAACTCGGTCATATGCCGATAGCTGAATTGAAAACATTGTATAAAACCAAATGCCTGTCAGTGGCCACCTATGGGGCAGGAGTATGGGGATATCATAAAAGTGCACAGATTCAAATATTAGAGAACAATTTTTTTTTTAAACGTTTACTTATCCCCAGTAGTTCCCCCACTCAATTCTGTCATTCTGAGGTGAGCATTGACTACGTGACTGACAGAATTCATATTGCCCCCTTGCTTCTATGGGGAAAAATTTGGACCTCAGAGGACCTATTATTTTCAAGAGATATCCTAAGAGACTGTATGAACCTTGAAAATGCCATGGCAGTTCCTTGGTTATGTTATGTTAAGGAAACCTTATAAGATAGGCCTTGAAGATTTTTATGATAACCCGGAATCTATTCAACCCAATATGAAAATGGGCATTAAAAACGCATATCATAATGTTTTAAGCGTGTCTAACCAGGTCATTGGATCGTGCACTTTTAAATCGGCAACAATTTTATTTGTCTTTTACTACCCAGGTTAATTCACGTTTTCTAATGACTAGATTTCTTTTAAGCACATTGCACTTTCTTGTGGCTTTCCCGAAACAGGGGGGTTGGTATGAGAGACTTCCTCCCTGTCCATGTAACAATGTAGCCCAACAGAGCACAATGCACCTTATGCTTTTTTGCACACTCTACAAAGACCCAAGTGCTCGCTTTATTAAGCCTATTTTAAAGGACATTCGTCCCTGTTCTTACAAAGAGGGTTTTAAATATTTGAGGACGCTATCAACTGTTACTATTTGCAGCTCTGTGCTTAGTTTTATCAACATTGTTTTTCTAATTAGGAAACGTTACGAATTGTAAATTGCTTTTTATTGAATTTACCTAACCTGGTTTTTACTTTTGTGTATTGCTTTTTAAACTATATGTAGACATTTTATTTTAAAATGAATGTATGATTTTCTGTTAACTTTTATGATTCATTTGAATTGAATAAAGTTACTTGGGTTGACCTATTATTGTTTTTAAAATACATGTTTCTTCATTTTATATCGTTAATATAACCCTAATGTATACCAAAACAATTTATGTACTTTAATTACAGTTACATTATTTGGCCTAGAAGATGTTCAATGACTATAAGAGGCAGCACCCTCCAATCAGGTTTCGCTCAATACGCCAATCCCATGGGTTGTTAACCTCACTGTTCCCCCTTTACCTACTTTGAGTACCCAGTTAAGAATTGTGAGTTGGAACATGCCTGGGATCCGCTCTAACCTCTGTTTGCCTGACTGTTTGTCATTTATTAAAAGTTATGACATTGTTATGCTCCAGGAGACTTGGGATGTTGTCCCCTCCATAACTGATGTGTTTCAATGCTATAGTTCCCCTAGCAACTAAGTCCTGCTTTGGTTGAGCATTGGGCAGGCTATTAGTATGGCTGAACTTAGCATAGGTGGTCTTGTTGAGGTTTTGGAGTTGTCCAGCACTAGTTTCAAAGTTGTATTATGGAGGAATCATTTTAGTCTCTACCTGGTCAATTTTTGTAATATCGATTTTATCAATACACTGAATCCCACGTTTTTAGAATTATCTAGTTATCTTACTGAATTGACTGAAAAAGTTGCCACTAATGGTACTTATGTTTAGCAGGTGATTTTAATGTTCGTTCCCCTCGTCTCAACACTTCAACGCACTCAGCAACTAAGTCAGATCCCAGAAGTCAAAAGTTGGTGTCCCTACTAGCCCCACTTGATTTAGTAGATTCAATGAAGATAGCAAGGCAAGTGCTCCACCTACATACAGTAGTAGAGGTGCACCCTCAATGATAGATCACATATTTGTAACAAAGAGCTTGGAGGAGATACTCCTACATGGAACAGTTGTCCCCATCTATTTATAGTGATCACAATCCCCTTCAGATTGTTCTTCTAATGGTTCCTAAGAAAAAGCATAATAAAGAGATCGGGCCAGTGATTTCCAAACTACTACAGACAACCTAAGGTTGATATGGATAATGCGTGACCCCGCAAGAATATTTGAACTAATAATTAGGGAAAATACAGGGTTGGTGGAAGTATGTCTGGCTGAGGAAGACCCCGAGCACCAGATTCCTGCCACATTTAATGGCTTATGTCTACGCTTCAAGAGAGCTGTCCTTAAATCTGTGCAGCCCACACATACATTTACAATATTGGTTTAACCATGATTGTACTGTTGCTAATCGGGATCTGAGAAAAGCCCTCGGAAAGAAACTCAGAGACCAAGTAATAGTTGTCACCTTGAGGAAACAATATAAGGCTATGACCTCTAAGAGGCGGCAGGCTGTGAAATCTGAAAAAAGGGGCTTATTAGCGCAGGCAGCCATCTGAAAGATAGTAGGGATTTTTTGGGCAACTGTTTCGGACATGAGATGTACGAACTAGTCAGTGTCCTCAATTTCCTGTCACATTACTAGTGAGGCATTGGAAGTTCACTTTAAAAAAGTTTATGCCACCCCTGCCTCTGAGGAGGATTTTAAAATTAATAGCAGAAGGTTGATAGACATTAACTTAACTCTGGTCGAGGTGGAACAGGCTATCAATCAGAGTATGGAGTCCCAATTGACTTACTAAAACAGAACACTGATTTTTGGGCCCCCCTCTTGACCAATGTGTTCAATAAAATAATCTTCCTCATTCTGAGCTGCCTACTTCCTGGTGTACATCAATTATTGTCCCTATATTTAAAAAGGGTAATAGGAATGACCCAAGCTGCTATAGGCCCATCTCAATGATTGACACTTCAGTTCAAATTTTAGGTCCTGTTATCTATAATAGAATTCAAGAGTGGGTGCAAGCGGAGTCCATATTGTATCCATCACAATATGGATTTAGAAGCAAGATTGGGACAATTGAGCAATGTGTGAATTTGAATTTGATGCTATGCAAATATACTGTTGCAAAACAAACCCCTCTTTACCAGGCTTTTATGGACTTACCCGTTGCTTTTGATTGAGTTAGTTGTCCAAAACGCTGGCAAATGTTATCACAAGGATTGGATGCAGCACTTGGTCACTTTGTTGCATATTTGCACATTTACATGAAAGCTAGGGTTAGGACCGTATGCAGTGCCTGAACAGTTGATATGGACATCATATGGTGCTTCAGCTATGCCAAAAATAACCTGATTTACACTGTGACTTTGCTACCTACGTGGGGTATGTAACCGAAACCCCTTTGTGGATGTATGGCAAATCAATAGCAATTGTTTAAAAAACAAAATGAAAGCAAGGGTTAGAATTAGTGACAAAGGAGAAGTGACTAAGGATATAGAGATCCGTAGGGGTGTGAGACAAAGGTGTGTGTTGGCCCCTCTCATTTATTTTATACATTAATGATCTGCACCCGTTTTTAACAGGTATTACTAGTGATGTTCCTACAATCAAGGGGGAACTTTTGCCAGCACTTTTATATGCCGATGATGCTGTGCTTATGGCCAGCACCCCAAAAGCACTGCGCTTATTAATGCTTGCTTTTGTTGAGTTTATGGCCACTTGTGACCGGCGTACAAACTTCTCAAAGTCACCTATCATGGCATGCGGACCACAAAGCAGCCAATTCTCCACCCTGTCGGTGGGTGTCAACCGGCTGACTAGTGTAAATAGATTTCATATTTGGGAGTTACTTTTGCTGCTTCAGGGGCGTGGACTCCCGGGATTGCACATCGTCGAACACAACCATCTAAGAAAATTGGCTCCCTTTTTAGTTATCCACGCCCTCGGGTGGTGGACAATTGGCTCCATGCGTTACAGATATATAAATCCCAATTTGTGCCCATTGCAACATACGGAGATGAACTATAGGGGATTGCAAACTTTTAGGCTCTACAATATGAAGAAAATATGTTTTGCAGACAGCTCCTTGCAGTCCCAATTTCAACTTCTAATTCTGTTTGCCACGAAGAATTAAAACTGCGGTATATAGCTACCTACATTAAGCCAGACTGTTAATACTCTGGCTATCAATTTGAAAGAATGAGAAGGCGGATCTGACTAGAGATATCATACTTGGCTGCCTCTCTTGTGACAATGATGGCTGGCATATGTTAAAATCGAATTAGGTCAAATTGGTATGCAGAGGGCTTTTGCAGAGCCAGATATATGCACTAATCTTAATAAAAAAAGAAGTTGCAGAAGCTTTTTTTGATTGTGAGGAGGCACGTCGCTTAAATAGAATGGAAGAAAAAACACAGGTCACGACTTACCTGCCCTTGATCGCTCTTAATTGCCGCTCTAATTACCTTTGGCAGCCTCTGGGGCGATGGGAACACTCATTACTATTCTGATTAAGAGTCGATAATGTTAAATATTTGTTGTGCTTTCCCCTTGGCTTTCAGCCAAGCCTATCTGCCATTACATGCCCATGTTATGGGAAAACAGGTCAAACGATGATGCACTTTACATTTTTTTGTACATTGTATGAAATGTTTATCAGGCTGTTTTCGATCCCACTGTTTAAAAAGAAATGTCATAACACCGGGCAGTCTAGAGCTGCATTCACATTTGCTCTGCAATTATCCGATGAAGAAGTTAGCTTATTTGTTGGTTCCTTTTTAAGATATGCCGTAAGAGCTCGAGTACTATGCTGTTATAACTTATGCTGCTAAACCTTGTTGTCTTTGTTGCCCCTCTTGAATTTTTATGACTTGTGCTATTTTTAACTGTTTTATGATAAGCTTTGTAATCTGATGTATTTATATTACTTTTATGGGTGAAATCTCGTCCGAACAAAGTTTGATTTGATTTGACATTATTTGTCCTTACACTAACCCTAAAACTGGCCTTTACAGAATTGTAATAATTTGATTCAAATTACTAATTTTCCTTAACCTAATACAGAACCATCCTCTTAATAATTTTTTATAGAATTAAAATAGAATGTGCTAAATTTCCTTAGCATAATTGTACCGCCAACCATAAACCCTACATTCCTGTATTTTAAATTAAATTACATTTATCAATGATTTAATTATTCCTTTCCAATCTAACCTCAATCCCATCCTAACTTTTAAGTAAATATATAAAATCCTTTTAATTAAATATCATGACCACATATTTAATATTTATACCACTTAATATGTTAATTTCTTTTAAATGTCAATAAAATACTTGATCCTAACCTCACTACAGACCTTCTTTAATCTACAACAAAATTAATGTAAAATTTACCCTTACACTAAAATTAATACAAACCCTAACTCCCAATTAATTTAAATTTGATTAAATACATTTTCTTATCCTAGCCCTTAATTAATTACACTGTGCCATCAATTATGTAGAGAGATAGCACCTGTTCATTAGACAGAAAAGAACGTCTCGCTTATTTCAAAGCTTTCAGTTAAGTTTTCTGAAATTCTCTCTATTAAAGGTAAACAAATTGAAAGAAAAGTATAAGAAAGCCAAAGTGAAACCACCCCTCTCTTTCATTTCTAAGACTTGTATCTAAAATGAAACTAGTAAATGTTATAGGTAAAAAAGTTGGCCAATGCCCCATACAATATCTAGATTTTAATGAAGTACGTGGAAACCTAGGAGTTTACCTAGCTGATTCTACTGGCAGAGTACAGAAATGTACCTCCTCTAATCAGGGAAGAATAAGATGTCAAACAATGGTTTGGCAAATTCAATTTCTTGAACCACTAGTTAAAAAGAGCTGAGCAATGTGTCAGCACGCACATAACTAAAAAGGCAGCAACTTATCAAAAATATATGAATTATAATATTATTTATAGCCACACTTATGAAGAGAATGCAAATATAACAATTGTTTTAATAAGTATCTCAGTCTTTGAAATACAACTCTTTTGTGCTTGATGCAGAGATGGTCAAGTCTACTATATGTATTTTGCTAAAGGTATATAGCCTCATCTACCAAAAAGACACAATGCACAGAGTTAAAATTTTCTAGAGAATCCAATTGTTCTTTCAATAAAATACTTGTGAGTTTTAAAGCGAAAGAGAGACATATGCCTCAGCAGCTTCCAATAATAATGTGAGGACACCACAATCTGATTCAACGGATTTCATATGGACATATGTGAACCAAACCCTACTCCCAGTGTTTTAAGGTTGTCTATTAGAGAAATTACCGAACAGTCTGCCACCCTGACTGGTTAGCTGTATGTATTTGCACACATCTAACAATAAGCTCAAAATGTCAGCTCATACGTTAAGAAGACCCTTGTGCAATATTCTGGATTAAAAAAAGACACTGAACTTGCCCCTTTACTGGTTTTCCATTAGAACTAGGACTATATTCACAATGCATTCTCTAATTCACAATTGTTTTACAACACTTGATTATCAGATATAGTACCAGAAAAAAAAATTCCGATCCCCCTCTATCTTTACTCTTTCTTCTGCTCTATTCAGCACAGTTCAATGATAGAACTTGCTCATGCTAAGGAATCCTGGCTCTCTTCCCTGTCAGGTTGGCCAACAACGAGAACTATTGCGCACTTAAAATGGTTTTCTGGGTGAATATTCCATCACCAGACTTTCTCCAACACACCTTCTTGATACCTATCAGTTTCTAGCACAACCAGCATTTTCATGCAGCCTTGCACTGTACCAATCATAAAGTTTATGCTTCTTTACAACCTCTTATTAGTCTCTCCTTTGAAGTTAAGGTTTTTCTAATCTGGAAAAAACCCAGATCATGAACACACTTTCTCAAACAAGGATCAAAATATCAATCAACAGGAAATTATAACACAAACTGGAGTACTAAGCCTACCAAGAGACCAAGGCAATTTGAGGATGGAACGAATAATTATAGATCAAATCATCTTAGTTCAGCTTTGTCTTCAGGTAGCAATGGACCAGGTTGTTTGAGATAATTTTCAAGAGATGTTTTCACTTTTTTAGGTTCTATCCCCAATTATTTAATCAAAGATCTTCAGAATCTGGAAGATAATTGGAAATATGTGTATGCTTGATTTAAGATGCAAACGTTCTAGAAAAGCACTATTTATTTATTTGCAAAGTTTTATATAGCGCTGGCTAGACCCGGAGGTATCAGAGCATTTTACAATGTTCTTCACTGGAGATATATTTTAAATGACAGTGAAATGAACAGTCTTTACCAACTGTTAAACAATTATCCAAAAAAACTCTGTGACCGTGAGGTTTGACATTTTGACAATGCAAACCAAGTGATGAACAGCCAAAGTTCATTGGCTGCAAGGTATTCACTTAAGGAGTCAAAAGAGTTGCCACTGGTGGTGTCCTTATTTGATGTTTATAGGACAGGTCATACACAGAATAGTGTCACATCAAATTCAAACATAACATTTAAACATATTTCTATGTGTTTTTACCCACAATGTCGATCATATGTGACATCCTGTCAGCATCCAACATTCCACCACTTTTTAACATAAAGTTAAAGTTTGTAGATTTATATAGCGTAGCTTATCACCCGTGAGGGTATCCAGGCGCTGTCCATGGGCACGGGGAGATTAAGTGATTTGCCCAGAATCAACAGGATTTTGTGCCAACGCCAAGACTCGAACCCGAATACCCAGCCCCAGGGTTGGTATCTGTGGCCAGTAACTTCAAACAATAAGTGCAAAGTCTATGCTACAATCATATGTTTTTAATTTTATTTATAAAAATTAAGGTACGCCAGGATACAAACAAGGACATAACATGTAAAGAGAAATGTTTGAATTGTGGAGGTGGCCACCTCTTCTAGGACATAGCAGTCTTCCAATTTGTAAGTGCAGCAGACAGGCACAAAAATCTGCTTTTACATTTTCATCTGCCATTGAAAAGGATTAGTAGCCATATCTGAGTAACAAATGTACACCTCCCCCATTAACCACCGTTTTAAAATGTACCATTCTTCCTGACAGGATTTATACCCAGGGGGGCACTACAATGCTAAGTATAGACATTCAGTCTGCTGCACAACATTTTGGCCTGTCAGGTTAGTTAGTAACTATTTTGCAGATTTTCCCATGACACTTAATAAACGTGGTAAAGAGCTTTAAAATGTAACAGCTTACACCCATAGTTCAAAGACACTTTTCTAGTTTGTCTATATGCCACTTTTAATTTCTCATGTGAGAGGGAACTTCCCAACTTATATTCCCATCTATTCTGATCTCCAGAGTTGGAGTTAGGTTTCTCCTGCTGTTAAGAGATTCATTCATTTATTGGAGTGAGATTAGTATTAGGATATTCCTCATATGGTATGAGGGAGGGCTCTGTATGGAGCTTTTTATAATTAATAAACTTTATTTTTCAGAGAACACTACAGTCTGGAATTGGTCAAGAGCAAATCAGGTTCCATTTAAGAATAGGTCACACCAGAGGCCCAGAATCATTAAATTAGATTAATATAAACCAATGTCTTCTGACCATGTCACTTCATGCATGAACGTTTAGGACTGCCACGTCCAATGGTAACTTCTTTAAAATTCAATAATAATGACGGAAACTTCATTGTACTACCTATATGAGTTTTAAAGTTGCTGTGCCCTAAATTGTAAGCTAACACATTTGAAGACATATTTGAGGTAATGTGCTTGAAAAAATGATTTGTTGGTTAGACTGAGCAGCTTAGAAACTAAAATTGCATTTAGTATAAATTTTGAAGAGCCCACTGAATGTATTATTTTATTTATTGTAAATCCCCCAAGTATTGGTTAACATGTCACAGCATTTCCATTACACTAACAGATGGTCACTTTCAGGTCTGTCAATTATTTATTTTGAAAGTTTTATATAGTGTGCGAACATGGCCCTTTCTGGTATCAGATCGCTCTACAATTTGTTGTAATTTCTCCTTTAACTGATGATGCACATGTAGAATGTAAGTGCATTACCAGAACTCTGTTGCTGGGGGTTCCTAGAGTTATGCGGAGAGGCTACTGGCTGTTGGCGTCTCCTCGGGTGGGTGCTAAAAAACGCATGTTTAAGCCTCCTTCCAGTGTCTTCCTTTACATTTTAACACTGGCGACGAGTGAAGAAAGTTTTGACAAGTTAACAAGTAATAATCCAGCTTTAGGATATTTTTAGGTTAACTCGTTATATTAACTTGTTATGTTAGATTATTACTTTAAATTATTTTGTTGAATTTTTATTTTTATTTGTTTTGTTAGCTTGTTAGTTTGATATTGCCTTTCAGCATGCCAACGGCCAGTGGAATGAGTCAACTGCCACAATTCCTATCTGAACATAATGAAAACAGTTCTCCCTTGGAAAAAAATAGAAACCTTTAATTGACTCATATCTTATAGCCATAGGGGGTGAAAAGTTTTCTGCTGCAAGGAAACAAGACCTTTTACTGCACAATCTCGGAATTGAAGGTAGCAAGATTTACAACAGTCTGGATCCTATGCCTATTGGGAGAGGTTTGAAATTATGTGTCAGCCCTCAATTCCTTAGCTCAAACATGTAAATTCGAGCATTTGACAGACTCTCTCATTCATGATCAACTTGAACGTTGCACGAATGACACTAGGATTCAACAGAAGTTATTGTGTAAAAATCCTAATTTGAAGGAAGCTATCAGCATTGCAGAAAGCATTAAACATACTACTGATTGGGTTAAAGAAACGTGCAGCACTGTCTTACCGCATGAGAGTGTTGCAATTGTGAAGGCTTGCAATTCTGTTGGTACTGCTTTGGGTAATTTATCATCAGCCGTTTGTAAAATTGTTGGCACACATGAAAAAGTTGTAGGGAAGAATGACAAACAAAAAGGGAATAATAACAATTTCAGTAAGGATACCAAACTGAAATGCCCCAGTTGTGGTAGTCAAAACCATGGACCTAATTTTCCCAATTGCTTTGCGAGAAGTATATACTGTAGAAATTGCGGAAAGAAGGTTCACTACGCATGTATGTGCAGAAATGCAAAGGTAAATCTGGGGAAAGATGCAACATTGTATCCTCAACAAGCCATTCACCGTATTACTGCTATTGGAAGCCGAGCTGTATATGATGTACAAAATGTCGACAATGATAATGTATTAATGCCAAATTGTGATGTTTACATTGATAACAGAGCTGGTTCTGTTTTAGCTGACTCAGGTTCACCTTATACCCTTATAAGTGATACCTTTTGGGACAGTACATTTGCTATTGATAACATTGAAATACTATCACCTGGTATTAACCCTGTTGCTTATGGTGGGAAAAGCATTGATTTGGTGAGTTACTCTGTCCAAACTATTATGTTTAAAGGGTGAGAAGCAGTTGGAAAAATGTATTTTGCCAGAAGAGGTGATAATTTGTTAGGATGGCGCCACCAAAGAGATTTTGGCATTATACTAAATCCCAATGTGCATGAGCAAGTAATGTTGGTCGCACGCTTGGGGGATGATCAAGACATCATTGGAAAATATCCTGGTGTTTTCAGTAATAAATTGGGGCTTCTTGGTGGTTTTAAACACAAAATAATCTTGAAGGCGAAAGCACAACCTGTATTCCATAAGGTTAGGAAGGTGCCAAATCTTATCGTGGGACCCCTCGAAGAGGAGCTTAACAGACTACTTGCAATGGGGATCATTGAAGAAATCAAGTCCTCTGAATGGTTGGCTCCGATCGTTTTAGCGCCCCCAAAGACAAAAGCAGCAAAATTAGGATGTGTGTTGACTTCAGAAGTTTGAACAATTGCATCTGGGTCGACAGACAACTTTTACCCAACATAAATGAAGCTCTGGCAAAACTGAGTGGTGCTTGTATTTTCAGTGTAATGGACTTGTCGTCTGCGTACCACCAAGTCATGCTACATGAGGAATCTAGAGCCCTAACCTTTTTTGTCACACCCCTGGGAGCTTACAGATTCATCAGGATGCCTTTTGGTTTGGCATCTGCTGCTGCATGCTTCCAGAGGTTGATGGAGGAAGTTTTGTCTGGTATAAATTCCGTTTTATATTTTCAGGATGATATACTTGTCCATGGTAAAGACAGAGCCAGCCATGATGACATACTGTTCAAAGTACTATCCAGGTTACAAGAACATGGGCTCACTTTAAAGAGCGAAAAGTGTAAATTCAGAGTTGAATCTGTGCCCTATTAAGGTAATTCAATTTCCAGCGAGGGGTCAGTCCCAAGATTGATTTGGTTGAAGAAATATCCCAAGCTCCAGCTCCACCCAACAAAGACCAAGTCAGATCTTTTCTTGAGTTGTCAGAGTACTACTCCAAATGTATCAACAATTTTGCTAGTGTGGTACAACCTTTGAGACTTTTGCTCAAAAAGGGTGAAGAGTTTGTATGGTCGGAAGACTGCACTCATGCTTTCAACAAGGTCAAAAGTGATATTGTTTGCATGCCTACCTTGGGTCATTTTGGCGTAACTAAGAAAACTACTGATGCAAGTTTACGTGGGTTGGGTACGGTTTTGTACCAGATCGTTGATGGTATTGAGAAAGTGGTTGGTTTTGCCTCACGTTCTCTCAAAGGAGCAGAGGAACGCTACTCAGTGATAGAACGAGAGGCATTAGCTTGCACATGGGAGATCAACTATTTCAGGTTTTACCTCTGGGGTTTACCTTTCCTGGTCAGATCTGACCATAAACCATTGGTCCACATGATTGCTTGTAGAAACGCTGAGAGCACCTCTCCAGGATTAAAAGATGGATGGAAGGACTTTGGGAGCACAATTTCATGGTGGAATATTTGACTGGCTTAAACATTTTTCCTGCTGATTGTCTTTCCAGGATGTCACTTGACAAATTGGTCACCGTAAATGAAGAGAGGATTGTAGCATGGGTCAAGGAATCTGCTCTTAACAAAACTAAATGGGAAGCCAGTCTCCTTACTGACAGTTCTAGGAGGATCGTTATGGATTATGTTGTAAATGGTTGGTCTGTTCTCAATGATGTTCCTCAGTGTGCCAGAGGATTTTGGAATGTACGTGATGAGTTGAGCATTGTTGATGGTGAGCTTTGTCGTGGTGAGAGATTGGTTCCCCCTTCAAACATGCGTGACAAGATAATTAATCTGGCGCATGAAGGTCATCTTGGACGAGCTTAACCAAATCCAGGGTCAGAGAAACGTATTGGTGGCCTGAAGTTGATTACCAGGTAAAAGTATTAGTTAGGGAATGTACTTCTTGTGCTAGCAACAATAATTCTAGGAAAGTCAGTTTAGCACCACTTTCACCTGTTGCGTTACATGAACGACCTTGGTCAAAGCTGGCTGTAGACATTGTGGGACCTTTTGAAGCTCTGTCCCACAGTGAGAGGTTTGTAGTAGTCCTGGTAGACTATACCTCGAAAAGGGTTTCAGCTTGTTGTATGGGTTCTGTGGTAACCAAGAACATTGTTGAATTCCTTAAGGATGTGTTTGCGTGCGAGGGCATACCTGAAGTTTTGGTAAGTGATAATGGTGTACAATTCACCTCTCAAGAGATGGAAATGTTTTTAAATGAGCTTTCTATCAATCATCACTGCACTGCTCTTTATGCACCACAAGCCAATGGTTTGGTTGAAAGCGTGAATAGGCTTGTTAAGGCATGTGCTCAAACTGCTGTTGAGTCTGGGTCAACTCTTAAGAATGTTTTACGTGAAAAATTGTGGGCTCTCAGAAACACACCCAATTGTGTCACTGATTGCTCACCATTTATGAAAGTCAAGGGCAGAGTGGCTGGTTTCAATCTTAACCCGCTGTGGTTGAGTGTAAGAGATTGGAATGTTACGATAATTAATCCTAAAGTGAAGAATTATCAAGATAAATACAAACAAAGATATGATGCTAAGACGAGTGTTTGCAACCGGACGTGGAAAGTTGCTGATTTGGTGCATGTTAATAAAGCTGTCTCCTAAAGGTGAAACAAAGTTTTACGGACCGAAACGCATTATCAAGGTCATGAAGAAAGTAGTAATGTTGGACGATGGTAATATTTGGAGTATGTCTCGTCTTTCTTTATGTAACAAGGGTGAGGTGGGCACTAAAGTGGAGGCTCAGTCGAGACATTTTCTTCAGTCAATATGGGTGTCAGTCTGAGCTTTCTGGTGGTGACAGAAGAGTGAGACATTCTCCTTCATAGCTCAATGATTACGTGTTGCGGTAAAGTTATTTCTTGTCATTTACAGTTACGCTAGTTTCTTGCTATCGTATTAAATTTTCTTTATTACCAGCGGCAGCTCCCCCATTGGGGCATCGCCCCACTCCTCTCCTGCAGTGCGAGAAGCAGAAACATACAATTTTATGTTTCTACTTCTCGCACTGCGAGAATGCAGAAGTGCCTGGTTGGGGGCGGGCGGGTGGGCGGTCCTGCTCGAGAGCTGTGGGCCCTGACTGTTTGGTCAGCCCTCTGACTAGTCTTGGGCACTGTCCCTTTTTAGGTCTCGCCTGACCCAGCGCATGCGCTGGTCTGGCGAGACTTATTGAGAGGGCTCCAAAAAGTGCTACCAGGCCAGCATAGAGCTACAGTGCATGTGCGCGGGCGCGCGCGCCGCGTTTTACCGCAATTACTTTCACTTTCGCGGCCGAAAGGCCGCTCTGATGTTGATCACGGTCGCAATCGCGATCACTTTCACTTTCGCGGCCGTAAGGCCGCTTGGCATAGCCAATAGGTCTCGCTTTTGGGACCTTATAAGTATTTAGTTACGCAACTGTTGCATGGCTACACACTTATAAGGTCCCAAAGGCGAGACCTATTGGCTATGCCAATGCTTGTTCTCTATGCAGGCTGCCTGCATAGAGAAAATGGCATCCCTTCAGGCGCCCGGACGGGCACCGTCTTCACCAATCACACCTGCACCAATCTCAACGCTGCTATTGCAGCATTGTGATTGGCATGGGGAGGGAGGAAGCCTGCTTTCTGATCCGAGAAGGCCAGGAACATTAGGATCTGAGGCGGCGCGTGACCTGGGAGAAGGTACGTTTTTATTTTATTACCGTCCCTGGCCGCTCCCCCCCATGCTGAAGCTGCGCGACCCTCACCCCCTCCACTCGCCCATCATGCCGACCGCGACCAGCACAGCAGAATGGTTAGTCCGATTCTAGCCACCGAAACCTGGCAGCAGATGCTGCCTCGTGTAACCCTCTTCAGCCTCACTCCGTGGGTGCTCTCCTGACCCGCCCCATACCCGCTACTTCACGCTTTGCCTCACCTGCTCCCACGCTGGTTTCCAGCACTTCCAGTCCTGCAGGGATCCCGATCTGGTTTAGTGGAGGGAGACTGTCTCAGATCCACGCCATTGTGCTGCCGAGGGCTACTGCGATGATGTTATTGTTGCAATGGCGGTGAAACGTTCTGCACTAAGCAGCGCTTTTGCTTGTTTTGAGAGGACAAACTTTACCCTGATTTATGTAGCATATGATGGTCAAACCTCAAAATAGTTTATGCAAATCCCTGGCCACATTAGTGCAGTTCAGTTACTTACATTTGTTATTGTTCCCAAAAGTGGCAATGTTTGACGACGTTTATCGATTTTCTCTTCCGTTCCAACTAGAGAAAGGACTCTAAATCTTCGTTTGTAGCTGTCAAGTGGTAAATAATACCGTAGACCAACCAGGATAATGCGTCAAAGGTGAGACAGAACCTGAAAATACTGCAATGATGTAATAAACGCTCTCCAAGAGGAGCGATTAGGAGCTTTGAAATTACCCAACATCGATTGAATGTAAGCAAATCAGACAGCGAACATTTTTCAGTCATTAGTTTTCAATTAAATCGAGGTGAATGATTCACAAAGTTGTAGAGTTATATTTCTTAACTACAAAACTTGTGGTATGCTTATGTGTGTGCATAGCACATGCATTGCATGCATAATGATGAATTCATAAAACTATGACAAAGATTTTATTTGCATTTATGCAGCACTGACTGAAAATCTGCTGCAATGTGTTTCAGCATACACAGTAAAAAAGTATTTTCTCATTAAGTTACGGTATGTTCTGCAATGCTATGTGTCTGGCGATTACATGTCGCACGTTCTACCATTCCTATCATTTTATAGCTTTAATAGCAGTCTGGGTGACTTGGTTTTAATCGCACTCTTGAATGTGGCTCTTTCTTTTTTTCATTGAGTGGTATGAATATGCTCTTGGTGCTGGTGTCGGAGGGGTTTGCCACATACTTATGCATACTCTAGGTTTAGATATGAACAAAGCCTAATAGAGTCTATGTCTGTGTGGCATTTCCTGGTGGTGAGTGATGTTTGTTAAGTTCTGGTTCTGTCCTGTTGGATGGTAGTGTGTGATGTTTTGTGGGGGAAAGTAAAAATATGATCCTTGTGAAAGCCTACTTAAAAATGCTGTTGTCACCCACATGAGAGATTGCTATCTAATGGATTAGAGTTCGCCTTCTTTCCTCCTGCTTCCAGCGCATGTTGTTTCGCTGCTGTGATCAATTTGGGGTGCAAGTGGATTTGTGCTCTTACACTGCTGGATTGCATGTTGCATCGATGAAAATATAACTGCGCTGCTTTCTCTGTGATTGGATTAAGAAATCCATCTAGTCAAGTTACGGTTTTATGCACTGCCCCAAAACGGCAAAACACCATTGTTGCACCTACTTATGCGTACAGGAGGAATGTGCTAAAACATTACACTGGTGTTTTGTGTAAGGGGTAGGCTATGGTGTACCTGAGGGGACAGTTCCTCGGGCCCCCACAGTGTGGCTGGGCTCCGGACCCCGTCTGCAGCTTCTACTCTGGGCCCTCGTGAGGTTTTGATCCAGCGCGAGACCGGAGAGAGAAAAAGAAGGAAATCATATAACTATCCTCCCTGGGTCGCAGACCCAACTTCACACTAGCTCATTCACTCATGCAGTCATTGGTGGGGCCCATAACACCAACACACTCACGTCTCTGACTCACGAGTCTGCACACAGGAGGGATGACGATATTGCGCTGGACATGGGGGGGGTACCTTATAACGTATAGGGAAAGAAAAGTTATTTTACAGAATATACATTAACATTCGCCACCTATAGATTCCTAAACCCAAACATCAAGGCACTCCACCCACTTGGTTGACGGACCAATTAGTTGGATTGGTTGATGGTGATTTAGAACCAGCTAAAACACATTTTAAGACTCAGAATCCTTTATTCTCTTTAACGAAAGACCACAAACTCATAATTTCTGTTAATCAATATTTGTTTATCTAAAATTTCATTGCAAATAATATTGGCATTTGTTTCATCAAGAGTTTTAGCATTTTTTTAGATCAATTTATTCAAATCACAGGACATTATATTTACCTATTCTGGCTATCTGGATTTCTCTAATTCTTTGGCACTGCATAACCGAATTAGCCGTTAAATTGTCCAAATAAGCAGGCCAAAGCTTAAGGTCCAAAGTTCTTTGCTCAGCACGTCACAGTCCCAAATATCGCCAAAGGACCAGAAGTCGTGCAAGCATCAGTCATCGCCTGTGGGGTTAAAGAGGGTATGCAGTCATAGTAACCGCTGAATGCCAACCACCCTCCCTATTCTACTACTCTTTTTATAATAAATTTCGGGATAACATGAAACATTTTTAGGCGGAGAAAGTCTATGATTGGCTAATCGCAAACGTCCGATATATGTTCATAATAATTTCCCATGGATTTTGCTGTTTCACTGTCAGAGATGACATAGTCCTTATGTAACAATATTTCTTGGTTTGCTTGTATGATCCAATTGTTCATTTTAAACCGGTTTTTACTGTCCGAGGATTTGGCAGTCCACCAAGATCCTATCCTTGACAGAGGATTATGGTGTACAGGGGTCGTTAGGAAGTTCACGGAGCCATCCGAGTCTGCGCAGTAGGTACCGCGCTCACGAGACGGTGGCCACTTCTGAACTCTATTTCCGCCGCCATTTTGTGGTAGGCCCAAATGCTAACTTAAGCGAAACAAACAAAAAGGAATAATTAATACAAAGAAATGATGCGTCTAATGTTATACCCTCACTAATCCCTTTATGTATTAGTATTTTCCTAGCTTATAGCGACATTTAAAGCGATAATATTTACCTTTTGGATCCAACCTAGAATGCAAACATCACGTAAGCAATATAAATCATGCGTTATCTAATTACCACATATACTACTTATTAATATGCGTACGTATTTTAGTTATTTGAGTTATCTTGCCATGCAAATAGCAATTTCCCACGTGTAATTTGTGTATGCAAAGGTTGAGTTAGTTTCACACAGCAAACCGTTAGTAAAATTATAATCAGTAGGTTATATAGTTAATCTTTTCATGCAAATAGAGGAGGTATACAAAATTTTGCTCAACCTGCTCCATCAGTTTCACCGTTGTTGCCCCTGTTAAAATCAGGCCGGGTGTTCCCACACCCGGTTACCCTGGCAGCAGCATCAGGCCACTCCAATGTGGAGAACTGCGCATTCACTGTTCCCACCTATGGGTTCACTCTTCTGCATTTTACTCTGGCTTGCAAACATCTTTTTGACGTACAAATGCCAACACGATTGGCGTCGTTAGTGAAGTGCAGAATTTAAGATTACACCTCATATCCGCGGATTCCAGTGTTAGAAACCAGCATCTCACAGATTAAATGTATATTGTGCTGAAATTGCTGTCCCATACATTTCATTCTTTATCCGCAGAACTCTTCTCTCTGACCTTGAAAACTGCACAGGTCATGTCTTAGTGATTGCCACTTTCTACCGTACATATATATCCAGGTGTCTTGTTTCTGTTAGCTGTGGCCTTTTCTGGTAAGGTGTCTGTAGTAATCTAAAATGATGGTCAGGTCCACGTAGGTTCTTGTAGAATAAGTATTTATTTATGTAGATGGTACAAGGTATCAAGATGAAGAAAGATGGAAATAAAAACCCCACCAGGAGCTATCTCCTTACAGCTCAGCCCCAAGCTCCCAACTGAATTCACAGGACTAGGAAGCCAACATTCTAATGTGTCATCATGAATATCAACATTCCACATGGTGACAGCAGAGAATGAGCAAGACAGGATAAGTAGCCATTACTACACATCTTCCCCTTTTATACCTTTTATAAAAACAACTAAAATGTACGATGTACACCTAGCATCAGAAATAGGATAAACAGAGTACGACAGAGAACATCATGATAAAGGAGAATTGCAAGGCAGAAAGAAAACAGTGTTGAGAAGATGGAAATGGGAAAAAATATAATTAGAGAATAGAAGGTACGCTAAGATAATAAAAGAATAGAAGATAAGCGAAGAAGAAAGAACATGAAGAAGATAAGAGATGGAACATATAGGAGATAGAAGGAGATAGAACACATCTTCTCCCTGAAAAATGACCAAAAAGAAGAGGAAATCACACAGAAAAAAGGATAAAAGACAGCAACAATAAGAAAACGACGTAAAGTTGAGAGTTACATCCAAAACACAACTGTTGGCCAGACAAGAGTGGAGATGAAAACCAACGAACGTCAGAAACAGCAAAAATAACAGCTAGAATAATGGAAGAAAAAGTACTCCTGACAGAAGAATACATGAAGCTTAAGAATATCAATAACGGAGTACTAACTTAATTAGAAGAAAAACTCAATTGCCAGGAAATTTCTTGAAATAACACCTTTGCGCAAAGAATAAAACTGGCATAAGTTAGAATAAAATCATTGAGCTCATGAAAATCAGAAAAAAATGTGTGCACTAAACTGAGGGCTGACGTCAGCAATTAATCTTAGAAACCGGTATATGTAAAATAACGTACGTACTTTGATCAGAAATACATACATTTGAAAATTGTCATAAATTGAACAGGAGAACTGCGAAATGAGTCACTAAAATTGACATTAGAACCAAACATTAAAGCTTGAGATCACATTTTAAAAGATAGGAACATATACAACAATCATTGTCAAAATAGGAATAAAAGAAAATGAAGGTACGTTCAAACATTTTGAAAGAATAAAACATTGAACACCTGAAACCATTAGAGCACTATGGTGGTGATAATAAATAATCAGACAATAACGTTGAGCACAACGAAAATGCAAGTGGAAAGAAATTTAAAATGAGTAGCACAGTGTGACAAAATAAATGATGTACGAGAAAAGTTGCTAATATGGAAATGCAGAAAATAACTTTTGAGAAATATCACAACTTAAATCCAGCAAGATCTAATAACACCGGTACTCGACCTAGTACCCGAGTGTGCACTAAAATGAAAAAAAACTTGTTAAGCAATAAAGAGTAAACAGTTTCAAAATAAACCCAGAAGGTGACGCACTGTACACAGTTAAAAGAATAATGTTCACTATGACAAGAAAAATAAACATCCTTGTAATAAAAACGACAAAGCAGAACTGTTTTAGGAACATGACCCAATTTTCAATTGCATAGAACTAATGAAATCAATTGCAGCAATTACAAACATAAAGATGAAACGACTTGCATATGTTGTGAAGAAAAAGTCACGGAAGATGCCGCTTTCACAGAGTCACACATCCCTCTTACACATCCTCAGAGGGAAGACTGTTCTGACGAACTTGAACTGTGACCTAAGTTGGAGAGTGTAGCCTCTGTGATCACAACGACAATGAAACTGCCTCACAGCCGATGAAAACACATGGTTTGGCAATAGAAGAAAATACCGGAAGATTGAAGTATGCAAGTAGGTGTTAACCACAAGATGGCGGCACGTACAGCACGCCGTGCAGGATGGCTCCAGGCAGGAAATTGCACCAAAATTGCTCTACTGACATGGAGGCAGCTTCAAAGACGGAGAGAAAGTACGTCATTGAAGGAAGCATTGTTGCGGCTGAGGCTTGAAATATGAAGGTAAGAGCGCGCGCTAAGAATGGCACACGCTGTTTTTCAAAACCTAAGTGGGCGGTTGAACTGCCTAGAGAAAATGATGAATCAAGGCCCATAATGAATATTAAAATAAAAATTACCGCAAATGTTTCAAAAGTTGCCTCACATGCAGATGAAATGTAGAAGCGTTTAAACAAGGTCGTGAAACAGGCTCCAAAAACAATAATTGGATGGCGCTTGTTTGAAGGATTCACAAAGAAACACTTGGCCTTTATGTATGGAGCTGGCAATTAAAGCAATATGTCCACAGAATGAGGTAAATGTAATCACTGTCCCAGTCCCCAAACCCGTTGCCTTTAAACAAACACTGACTGCAATATCGCTGAATGAAGAGCAAAGCTTGCTACCAAGTCCAGATAAACACAGCAGGGTGATCAGGCCGGCTGCATCTCTGTGAGAATTGTACTTGAAGAGGCAGAATATGATATGGCAGGCAAGAGAAATAGCAGTAAGTTGATGAGGGCAAACAGGTACAATAGGAACAGCATGAAATTGGAGTTAAAGTTGGCAGGACATCAGCATTAAAGTTGAAACATTGAGAAAGTTGTAAATCATTGAGACGCTTATCAGCAAAGCAAAGACTGGTCGTTGTGAAATTGAAGGCACACTGTCCAAAGGTGACATGAAAGAAACATCAGTTACGAAGTGATGGAGAGGAACTGGAAGTCAGGAACTTAGACTTTATAGAACCAGCCTCTAAAAGTAACAGAAAGTTACAGCAGGGACTGGCTTGTTGAGATGAGGGCGACCAGTATGGTGAAATGGTCACTGGTGGGGGTTTTTTAGCGCACCAGTATGCTAGGAAGTCAATTGAAGAAATTAAAACTTAAATGGTTACCTTATTGAAGAAAGTCCATTAGTTGTTGCTTGAAATTTAAAGTAAGACAAAGTTGAAATGCCCAAAACGTCGCCAAAATTGTAGTAATGTAAAATGATGGTCAGGTCCACGTAGGTTCTTGTAGAATAAGTATTTATTTATGTAGATGGTACAAGGTATCAAGATGAAGAAAGATAGAAATAAAAACCCCACCAGGAGCTGTCTCCTTACAGCTCAGCCCCAAGCTCTCAACTGAATTCACAGGACTAGGAAGCCAACATTCTAATGTGTCATCATGAATATCAACATTCCACATGGTGACAGCAGAGGATGAGCAAGACAGGATAAGTAGCCATTACTACACAGTCATTCCTTGAGTCAGGGCCTATATTTAACAAACCATCTACAGTTCTTAAATGATGCTTTAACATTTGATGGGTGGATGATGTTTGGTTTATATGACTGTAGTATCTGATCCAGATGTGTATTGTAATACATTGGCCTTTTAAAATATGTGCTCTTGGTAAATGATGAGCTCATTCGAATGGACAGAATTGATAAGAAAAACAGCCCATACCTCAGGGTAAAATAGGTCCTAGCATTGTTATTTACACGTGGTTTATGCTAAGGAACTCCGAGGACCGCGTTTATTATCTACAAACTGCAAATCCGTGCGACATCTCCTAGTCTGGTGAGCAAGTGAGATGCGGGTGTCTTAGAAGGCACACAAAGGTGGTTTATCTACAGTGGCAGTGACAGGGCAGCTGCTTTTCTCATGGTGACAGACGATGAAACATTCCAGTAGCATATTTGATAGCACATAGGCTGAATCTCCATCACTGCCTCCTAATGAACCGGAACACTCGTTCTCCGTGTAATATCTGTTGTCAGGGCCCAGCTCTCCGTGGTCAAGGATGGGGCATGGTTCTCTAAGACAGAAACTCATAATAATCATGCCTTTGTGAGGTTGTTGTTGTGATTATGTCCTTACAAGAGGAATAGCTGCTTCCTTGTATTCAGGCACCTGCTGTGCGTCTACGCTTTCCATCCAAAGTAATAATGAAACCTGTTCTTCGTTCCGGCCAGAGACTGCTTAGGTGTTTAGCAGACCTCATGCACAATACAGAGAGACGGGAGTAACAGGCCTACTCTTTTCAGCCATTTTAAGTTTTACCCGTCATTCATGATGTATAGAGTATTTTCTCCTCAAAGACACACACTTTCTGTCTCAGCCTGACTTGGCAGGAATCTTCATCTAAGTCTGTGCTTGGTCCCCGACTGAGCATAGGGCAAGATGCTCACATTCACACACAGACCTGAGATATCACTGCAAAAAGACCTACAGCATCAATGGCCATAGAACAGCCACATACCTACTGTGAAAGAATAGCACACAGTGGCACAGATAGGCAGAGCACATGGTATGCTGGCATCTGATATGCATCCGATTAGACTGACAGGTTTGCCAGTCACTGTCTTTGTTAGAACATATTCACAATTGCTTAATTAACCTTCCTGCTTTCTCAAATTTGCTTGAAATGCACCATTTGTCCACTCTTTTTTCAAAATTTTCTCGGAAGGAGAACTCCCCCAACCACGGGTAGTTTGTTCGGGCTTGCTCGCTACGCACGCTCGCCGCAGTGCAGTACACCAATTATTTTATGCCTCACCACTTTCAAATGTCACCAGTCGCCACTGTTTATTACACTTCAATGTGTTGTTAAATTTCTTCTTTTCTTTCTGAAATTTTTATCTGTTTTTTACCTCTATTTTATCTTGAGTTCCGTCTTTTCTTTCATTAATGTTTTGAAGGGGGAGATGTGTTGTAATTTCTCCTTTAACTCGTGATGCACATGCAGAATGTAAGTACATCACCAGAACTCTGTTGCTGGGGGTTCTCGAGAGTTATGCGGCGAGGCTGTTGGCGTCTCCTCCGGTGGGTGCTAATAAACGTATGTTTAAGCTTCCTTCCAGTGTCTTCCTTTACATTTTAACACATTTGTTCAGAGAGCAGAGACAAATTAAACCAATAAATATCACGAAAAAAGTAACAACAGTTTGTGAAAGATTGCCAAGATATGTATTATTATAATCAAATAAATAATTGTTATCCAAAAAAATAGGAAATCTTTCCCAAAAAATCTCCATCTGTCATCCCAGTAAGCAATTATAAGTTATTTGTTCATGTATAACTGAATCACAGTTTTGCGTCTGGAATCAACATTTAGATAAAAAGTGCAATTTACCCTGGCCCACGCCAGCTGTATTTCTTTATTCAAGAGAAACCTGTAATTTCTGTAGAGGCTGCAGCAGGCCTCAGGAATATACTGACAAACCTCTAAATTATTAGTTTAATGGTACAAATCATGCTAAGCTGGCACATTAAAAAGCTGTAAAATAATCAGTGGAAAGTCTATGGAGATAAAGCTCAATGCCTCTGTAAAATAGCGTTTTTTGGCAATTGATATTCGCTGTTTTAAGAGATCTTCAGTTTCTTGCTAGCTTTAGGTCACTTTATCGCACTGAAGACTCTGGGGCAGATTTACAAGCCTCTTGCGCCACTTTTGCCTCACTTTTCCCATGTTAAAAGTGACGCAAAAGTGGCGCAAGGGGCTTGTAAATCTGCCCCTACGATCTCTACAACTCTGGTGTGGATTGTAAATTATTAATTTGGGGGGCTGAGGTTACCAACATAATCTATCCTGCTATGTCAAAACGTGAACACGCGCAGTTAAAGAGATGCGCCTCTTCAATCTTTTTATGCGCTGAGTTCTCCGCTGCGTTTGCAGTCTCCACAGTCGTAAAATTACCATTAACTTGTAGTTTGTGACTAGCAAAAAAAAAGTGGTAATCTTTCACATAAGAACACGTTTAACTTTGTGAATCAGGCGCTACATGTTTACGTGGTACTTGCCTACAGCTTTATGTAAAGTCCTTGCAAATCATTTTGAACACGAGAGACCCAATTAAATTCAAAAGGTTAGTAGTTCACGGCAAAATAATACTGAAGTATATAGGATGCAAGACCTGCGAAACTGAGTAGCCTGAATAAGTACATTGCAGCTCTAAGAAAGGAGTGTTTTGTCTATTGAAATGATAGTTACTGGCCGGTTCGAGCCAGTATGGCCCTCCAATATTTAAATGCACGATGGAAAATAATTTATTTGGCTTTGAACCATATTTTGATATAAATATTGCTGAGATGAATCGCTCCTGGCATTTGAAGGTTAGACTCTGGGTCCTACTAGTAGGTGCCTTTAGGGGCGAGGAGTTGGCCTAACGGCTAGGGCGCTCGACCTGGGGAACTGGGTTCGAGTCTCGGTAATGACGCTGAACATCCTGTGATTCTGGGCAAATCACTTAATCTCCCCGTGCCTAACAAAAAAAAGAATGTGTGTCCTTATGTAACGTAACTGGTGCTATGTAAAGCGCTCTGATACCTGATTGGATTCGGGTCAAGTTCGCGCTATATAAAACTCTGTAAAAAGAAAGTAAAATGACACACCAAAGATGATAACACTGGATTAAGCGACGGCACCGCAGACGAACTGGAAACGGTTTGGCACTTTATGCTATTTAGTAGAACAACAGTTGGAATCACCCCCCCCCCCCCCCCCCAAAAAAAAACACATCTATTACGGTGTTGCAAACTTTAAAGAGCACTAGTTTTATTCTGCTGACCAGATTTCGTCTCCATTTTTGTTCCCATGTCAGCCTATATTTGGTGCACAGGGTTACCATCGAGGCATGAACCTAATAGTAACGGAAAAACTATTAATCTTTTATTGTTATTAAAAAGTGAAATTATTGTTTTTTAAGTTTGCACTTTGTTTTTTTTATACAGAGTTTTAGTTAGCGCGAACTTGACCTGAATCGGGTATCAGAGCGCTTTACATATCACCAGTTGCATTACATGAGAACACATTCATTTTTGTTAGGCACGGGGAGATTAAGTGATTTGCCCAGAATCACAGGATGTTCAGCGTCATTACCGAGACTCTCGAACCCGTCGACCGCCCTAGCCCTTAGGCCAACTTCTCTCATGCATGTATTGCATCTGTATACTATATGGCTTTTAGTTGACACTTTAAACGTACTTTCCAGTTAAAGGTAATGTCTGCTGAAGTCACACGGTTCTTGGGTAGTCACACCACCTTCTCCTTGTTATGCAAAAGTCAAAAAGTTCCAACTTTTTTTCATTGATAGAAAATGCTCACAAGCCACACATTCCCTGATTTGTTTTTGGAAACTGGTTCCCCCAACTGTGAGCAGAAACACAATGTCTAGTGAGGCTCCCCGTTCAAAAACCTTCCTCATACTAGGTTCTTGTAAGAAATTGTGTTGTTACTTGGGGAGGACGTGAGGCCTGCATAAGTAATAGGTCCACAATGTCTCCTTACTGGGAGGCAAACACCCCATTGTAGCGCTAAACTCTCCGAGCGTAGCAAAGCAGAGCAGTCCAAGGCCGCCTCAGTGGAGGTGGTGTGGGCTAGTAATTATCATTCCATGGCACGCAATAATAACACTCAGTAAATGATTGTCCAGTCAGTGTTTTTTCTTTGAAAAAGGAAAAATAAATGTAGTACATATACACAGACTACTAAATACTATACAGTAATTTGCAAATATATACATCAAGCAGATAGAAATACCTTAGGTGACATTCTGACATTATAATTGACCCCAACGGGGTCGTGACACCCAAAAATCAATCGGAGTATTCCCTCCTACCTATACCAGATAGAACAGTACAATATAGGGGATGATAACTTTAAATAAAACAGGCCTACTGGCTTTGTCAAGGTGCTTCACCACATTAAAGTATAAGACACACCTACTGGCTTTGTCATAGGTAAGCACATCAATATGGAAGGGGTTACTACATTAAAAGATCAATAATCAACATGTCAAAAACCACCATTACATCACTGAAATCCATAACCATGTTTAAATGCAGTCATTGTGGTCAATAAAGCATTGCAATAGTAATAAAAAAAATACTGTAAAAAATACATTTTTGAATACAACATTTTCAATCAGCATAACGTGCCTCTTTCTTAAAAAAAATAAATATTTTCATTGATTTTACACAAACAGTGGTCAGTACACATGAATACACACCCAGTAAACACTCAAGCATATACATGTCCCATCTCAATTCTCCCCTGTTCCCTCTCTTGCCCCAAATGGAGCATATCACCAATCTTGGACGCTCTTGGAGCGCCCTCTGTTGGCGATGACACTATAGTAGGATCCCTCCTCCTGAAGGGTCGTCTGAGCTGTTCCTCAGTCCATGGTAGGCCCTGCATTGCCCCAAAACATTTCTGATTTTCCAGGACCACCACAGCTGTTGTAGATCACTCATTCTACCTCCGTACATCTATTAATTCCCTCTCGTCACATGTCTCTCGCGGAAGTGCATTTCCTTCCCCACAGCCTGACCACATCTCTTTTAACTATAACAAAGCCCAGCATACAAAACGGTAGATGCTACCTTCGTAGGTTAGGTACGCCCAGTATAATCAGTTGGGGTGTTTTAGGAACGGCATCCTCACCACGGCTTCAAGTACTGTTACAATTGTCCCCAATAATCACACTCCTTCGGACAGCTTCAAATCGTGTGGCGGAACATGCCCTCATCTGCACCTGCATCACACTGAAGGCACATGGGATTCTCAGCTTTGCCAATTTTGTGGAGATGGGACCTGTTATAGTATGACCTATGAAGGATGTTGAACTGGATCACGTGCAGCTTGGCTCTAACTTCCCTAGGGTGCCTAAGGGCTGCCGCCCAGTCAACATCTTCCAGATTTTCCACATCAGCTTCCCACTTTTCCCATAATTTTCCTTGGTTATCTGGTGTGTTGTTTAGCATAGTACAGTATAACTGGGATACTGCCTTCCAGGACCCTTTCTTTCCCCAAAACGTGTCAGTTGCAGGTATCTAAACAACTTAGTTTTGGTTAAGGCATATTCTTTTTGTAGTCCCTCAAATTATTTAAATTTGCCTCGAGCTAGGATATCCCCTATTGTTTCTATCCCAATATGTTCCCATCAATGAAAGCCAGTGAGTTTGCCTGTTTCGGTCAGTAATGTTCCCTTCCATAGGGGGTAGCCAAGGTGAGCTGCTCCTTCCAACCCATAGCACCAGTGGCATCATCCCAGATCCTCAGAGTGGTCCAGATCGGCTGTAATGGACATAGGATGCCCCCCCCCGGCTTCTCTCTCAATCCTATATGCTGGTTCGCTGTGGGGGTTGTGTCTCCAGTCGTTAATTATACAAACCTGTGTAGCCCTATGGTACGCTCTCATGTTGGGAAGTGCAAAGCCTCTGTGGTAGACAGATCTATATATGATTTTTAGAGCTGTTTTCAGGGCGCCCCATCCCAAAGTAATGCACGAAGCGTTTATCTCATTTGTTAAAGTATTTATTGGGAATGCAATATGGGGTGTTATGCAATATGTAGCTTGAGTAAGGTGATCATTTGGAAGGAGCAGCCGTACCCGTGATTGTCAGTGGGAGCTTGTGCCACCTTTCTGCATCTTCGCAGAAATATCACAGGACTCCAAAAACTTTCATGATCTGGTGTTATATCGATACCTACATATTTGAAGTCTAACTTTGTCAGCTATCAGTCACCAGTCACGCCCTTCAGGCCCTCCTAGTCTCCCTGTTGATACATTTCTGATTTTTCCCAGTTAATTTGGTACCTGTTGTAGGTTTCGAAGGCACAGAACACCAATTGTACTGCTGGGATCGACAGCTCTGGGACCGCTAGGTAAATCATGGCATCGTCGGGGTATATCGATATGTTCTCTGTAGCGTCTGGTATCTGGGGAAAGCCTAAGATTTCTACTTTGCAGCGCACCCAGCAGGCCAACTGCTCTAGGCACAGAGCAAACAGGAGGGGCAGCAGTGGAAATCCCTGTGTGTGCCTCTCTCCAAGGCAAATGTTTTGGAGACAGTCCTGTTCACCATCACTGCTGCAATAGGTGCTTTGTAGAGGAGACCAACCCAGCTATAGATCTTGGGCCCAAATCCAAACTGCTTCAGGGTCTCGGATAGATACCGCCAGTCTATGGAGTCAAACACTTTCTCAGCGTCTAACAACATCATCGCCTTGTATCTAACCATATTTGTAGGCATCTAAGGTTCAGTCTTGTGACCTGCATTGTCATGAAACCAGTTTGGTCAGCGTCCACTACTTTGGTTACCACCCCAGCCAGTCTGTTCACCAGCATCTCAACTAGGATCTTGCTTTCTGTATTCAACAGCAGAATGGGCCTGTACAAGGAACATAGGCTGGGCGATTTACCTATCTTAGGGATCACTACAATAATGGCATTATTGATGTCTGGAGGTAAACTCCCTTCCTCTTTCGCAACCACGAATACATTTTGCAAATGTAGATTGAGGAGCGAGGGTAATCACTTGAATAATTTCATTGAGAGGCCATTGTCTTCCCTGACTACATAGCTTTCACTGACTCCCCCAGCTCCTCTATCATCAAGTCAGTTTCAAATGCTTCTCTATCCATTTCATTTAGGACTGGGACTGGCACCTCCCCCAGAAATTCCATTATCTCTTGATACATGCGATCTCTATAAGCCATGTAGAGCCTGTGTCAGTATCCTGCAAATACTTGGTTAATGTCCTTGTCTCAGAGGGCAAACTCACTGTGTTTTTCACCACTTCAGCCATCAACCTAGCCTCATCTCTCCTCCCCAGCCATGCAAACAGAGACCCGTTTTATCTATAGTATTGTATAGGTTCTTCTGAACCCCTAATTAGAGTTTGAAGGCTGCCTGCATCACATGATTATAGTATAGTTCTCATTTTAGCTACAGAAGTAGGCGGGATATCACGCCCCGTATCAGCCCAGGTCCTTCCAGGTCTACTCCATTTGGAGGAGACGATGCTCCAATTGTAGTGTCCTCTCCTACCTAAGTTTCTTTTTTATAGCAATTATAGTCTGGGCCTTATCTCCAAGTACTGCTTTATATGCCTCCCAGAGGGTAATCAGAGAGGGCACCGACCCTCCATTTTCTTCAAAGTATAGTTGTATGTCAACTTGTAGGGACTCTGCTATCCATTATCTCCTGAGGCCTGAGCCGGGAGAGGGTATTTTGCACTGCTTGTTTGCACATATCGATGTTTCCTTGATAGGACTGCCCTGAAGGTCCGTTTTGGCTTTGATGTTTTTATTTCTTTGCTGCTATTAACCATAACTATTGCTATTTGCTTTTAGCTGAATATGTCTCGCTGCTTTTAAATTTAATTTTACGATTGGGGGGGGGACTCTTTCTTATCTTACCGAAGGCCTGAGAAGCGCCGGTGCTCAGCTCGGTACGGGACCGCTTCTGGGTTATTCATTGTGGGTGCTGCCTGCATCCGGGTTTGGTGAGGGAGTAGAACCGCCAATTTGGGAGGACAGGTTAGCGGGCCAGTTTTTCTGCTCGGGTTACCTTTAAATGTGCCTGCAGAGGCGGCCGCGCCTTGTGTTCCTGCAGCAGGGAGCAGCTCATCCTTCTGGATCCCCAGACCTGGTACTAGTCTTCGGGGACTAGGGACGGGTTCCCAGGTTCCATATAAAGAATATTCTGCCCATCAGGGTGGATCTCCTAGCTGTGAGAGAGTCTGGAGAGGAGTACCCACGCATTCCCCCTCCATAAAACGATTAGTAAATTAAACTTACGCTGACCGCCAGGCACTGGTCCAGCCATTGGGTAAATCTTTTTGATGGTGGTAGAGCCCTATGCGCTTCTTTTTCTCGACTGGGATCAAAGGTTACTGACCTGAAAGATGGATATCTCTGGTCTCGATTTCAAGGATCTTGGGCTTCAACCCAGATCTGTGACTGGGGGTGAGTGTCTGAAAAGTTTCAGCGCTCCGTCCATAATCTCATTGTGTTTGCCCTAAGTTGGTAGGGTATGCCCAGACGTGGGCCCCTTGCTCACTTTGCCACTGGATTCAAGCTAGCCTGGCTGATGAGGGGTGTTACCCCAACACCGGTCCCAGGATGCTTGTTTCCGGTCCAGGGAAGATCCGGCTTGTCAGTTCGGGCTGGACTGTTCCCATGAGGTACAGGGTCAAGACTGATTTGCATATAGCTGGGTCTGAACTGGGGTGGCAAAGTGAGCTAAAGAATGATGATGGATTCAACCCAGATCTGTGACTGGGGGTGAGTGACTGAAAAGTTTCAGCGCTCCGTCCCTAATCTCCTTGTGTTTGCCCTAAATTGGTAGGGTATGCCCCTACCAGCAGAGCCAGGACTATTATCACTGGGCAAAGAAGAATTTCAGTCCTCATTAAAGAAATAAACACTGTCAGGAAGGAAGAGCCAGACAGAATTAGTTTCATTACTGCTAAAGCTTTGAGTTGGCATAAAATAGAATTTTATAAAGTCATGTTTAAATTCTATTTAGCATAAATCTATCTTCGCCAATGAATAACATTTTTCTTTTAGAAATATTACAAAAGTTCCTAGATGATTCCTACATCATTTCCCAGTGGAAAAAGGTGACATTTACAACTATGTTAGATCCTCAATAAGAAAACTTAAAATACCCATTGCAATGAAATATCACTTTGCAGCTAGTTACTTTAAAAACATACAATTCTCAATATTTAGTATGTCCGTATTTTGGGTCGAGCCTAGGCCACACATGCATTGTGTCTTCGAGACATTCTGCATTCACTCTGTGGGCCCATTGCCTTTTTCTTCGTCCCTTTGATTGTCCTTCAAAAATGCTTGCTTACTATTGGTTAATCCTTTCTCTTTGTCCCTCCTTTTTAGGTCGAGCCTAATCAGCTTGCAAGCGCTGCTTAGGATCTGAACTTTTGGAATCGGTCCATACTTTTTGGAAAACTCGTGCATGTACTGCACTGTTTCAAATGAGTACTCGTGCATGTACGGCATCTACCTTGTGGGAGCGAGCAGCTGCGCCATCTGTTTCCTATTATCGCGCCCGCGCTTGTTAATTGGAAACATATGGCGCTGCAAGGTAGATGCCGTACATGCACGAGTGCTTTCACTTTCTTGCCGGCTCTTTGCTTCGTCCTGCTTATGGCCCTCCCTGCTGTCGCCTCCCCTGTTCTCCCCTCCTGTGTTTGGAGGTGTCCGGGCAGTGGAGGCCGAGACAAACCTTTGTTGGGTTTAAAAATACCCAGGTTTTCTGCTTTAAAAGAGTATGTGCGTGTGTGTTTTAAATAGTTGTACATATTGGTTTTAAACAGTCAATGCATTATAGTGACAACGCAACAGCCTGGTCAGTGTGCACTAACGCTCACAGAAGGCGACCGTTGGCTTAGCAGGAGTAGACAAATGCCACACGCAGACAGGCTGCAGGCACTGTGGATCAATCACGCTGTTCTGTGCCTACCTGTGCTTAAGAATCGATACAAATCATTTGAAATTGTCATTAAACTCAGAAGTTCCCTGTTTTAGACATGCATACTTCATGTTTACCTACAACTCGCTGGCAGCATCACTTGCAAGCAGGCACGCAACACCCATTGCACTCACAGGGCTTCAGCCCCCCCGTCGTGTGTGGCAGCCCGGGATGAGACAGCTTCCCGGGCACACACACAGCCGCACCAGAGCACTTCACAGGTCTTTAAAAGACCATTTGCATGTTAATGAGGCCTCGCTGTTGTTTCACCCCTTCTAAGAGCCCCTGCAGCTCCACTCTGCCTATGGCTTAAAAGATTCAGCCCCCCCCCGAAATTTTTTCTTAGCCCCCCCCGAAATTTGGCTCTAGTTGCGCCTCTGCTTGCAAGTTATCCCAATCTCAGCTCTAGACACGGTGTTTCTCCAACCTGTCATCGCCACCCTACACAAGATAATGGTTCCTCTGGACAGCTCATTAAAGTTTATCCCAGAGGCTAAAGAACAGTCAAAGTAACTGCTCTGTGGCCAAGTGGCCCGCGGACTGCCACCGGCTATAGCCATATGTGAACGAATTACTAGGCACTCAAAGAAAAAAATATTAAGGAGGGAGTGAAAATGTGTTCAGTTCTTTAACGGGTAAACAAATAGCGTGGCATTTTAGAAGTTTAAACTTTTTAGCAAAGTAAAAGAAGCTTGCACCCTATACTTTCCCAATATTGTGACGTCCTTCTGCTGCAACTCACTGGCGTCCATAGTTCCCCCATGGACAGTACTCATTGAACAAGCCCAGAATGATAACAGACTTAGCTGACATACAAAGTCCTGAAAGGGGGGGGGGGGGGGGGGTTGGGTGGAGGGGGGGGGGTTTCACTTGGATTTCTGCAGCGAGGACATTAACCCACGTCAGACAGGGTTGTTCTCTTTATGTAGCGGTTTCCTAAACTTGCAGCAGTTTCCTATGTCAATGTTAGAGCGCTTAGGAAAAATAATTGTCGCACTAGACGCTCAATAAAGCAGAGGGGTGTCCACTCTAATTAATACCCCCTTCCCTCTTTGATTTCTGGTTGAGGTGTAACAAACACGGACCATGCTCCGCGCCAGCCTTGATGCTCGTATCCACGTGGCTAGCAGTGGAACTCTTACGGCAAACCGTGGCCTGAATTGGAGTTGGGTGGTAAAGGAAGGAAAGTGAGGATCCGCGCTCGTGGATTCGCCTCTGAATTTAGCATGTCCTGAAAAAGTGGACGATTTTCCATCAGTACCCAATTCTAAAACAGGGGCACTTATACGCCGGTCTTACTTCGCTAAACTCACAGTTTATGCCCTAGGTCTGTGTGATGGACTAGCATGCATTCCGCTAGCCTCGGTGTTTAAAAATCAGCCTAGCTGGTCTAGGTATTGACTTATTGTCCTAACCCCATTTTTGGGATTTCAAGATAACTCAGCGAGTTATTCCCCGTTACTAACTTCTGTGGTGATCTGCAGGGCACAAGTTCAAATCATACCAAGACTAACTCAGCCTTTTAAGTTGTGCCAGCTTCCCACAGTGCTTAGAAGCTGCAGAGATGCCGTTAAGAAGCACTACATAAAAACACTTTTTTTTTTACCTACAGGCCCAACAAACCATTCAGCCTTAGCTTACAAATCCGTACTGGCAAAGCGTTTGCAAGACCTATATTAAATGTTCTTGTAAACATTGTCTAATTACAAGGTTCTAGAATTCAGATGCACGGGTTTTGGGTTTTTGAGCTATAAATTAATGTTTTAGCAGGAAAGTAGCAATTCCCCTGACTCTCACTGACTCTCAGACTGACTGATTGACTCTCTCTCTCACTGACTGACTCTCTCACTGACTGACTGACTGACTGACTCTCACTCTCTCACTGACTGACTCTCTTACTCTCTCTCTCACTGACTGACTCTCACTAACTGACTCTCACTGACTGACTGACTCTCTCACTGACTGACTCTCACTCTCTCTCACTGACTGACTCTCACTGACTGACTCTCTCTCACTGACTCGGACGCTCTCTCTTGCACTGACTCTCTCACTGACTGACTTTCTCACTCTCTCTCACTGACTCACTCTCATTCACTGATTGACTCTCACTGACTGACTGACTCTCTCACTCACTCTCTCTCTCTCACTGACTAACTGACTCTCTCACTGACTAACTGACTCTCTCACTGACTGTTATACGGGTACTATTTCCCAACCTTCACCCTCCTGTTATTTATGCCTCCCCCATAACAAAAAAAAACATAACAAGCAACCATTGGGATAGGCAGATAGAAGTTGCCAGCATTGAAAGGACAAAAAAAACTCAAGACATAATATATTGTTAATACTTTTTTAATATGGTCGTTCAGTTGTATATAATGCGTTCTTAGCCATATATAAGGTAAATGCTCCTGACACTTCTTTATCTTAACTTTTCAGCATGCTGCAGACTTCTGTACAGCACAGCTTAAAAACATAGGCAAAGTAAATATCTCTGGCTAAACACTTATAAGGTCCCAAAGGCGAGACCTATTGGCTATGCCAATTCTTGTTGTGTCTTGTCAAGCCCAATTACTGGTATGTTTACGCTTCTGTGTTTATCTGTTCGTTTCGGGGACTATTTCTTTATTAGTTTCCTGCTCGTCTTTACTGTTGTAATTCTTGTATCTGTGTTATGCGCTCATCCAATGCGACGTTTGAAAATGGGTTTCTTTTTGCTGTGAGTGGGTTTTTTGCAGGCAAGGGGAGAACCGACGCCGAGCCACCTTTTTTTGCTTGAAGGGAGCTGCAACGGCAGAGCCTGCATCCCTGAGGCTGTGTGCAAAAGCATGTCAAGCACAGCAATGATTCAGGCTGGTTTGGGTACGCGATCACGATGGAGTGCCTTCATTGCTCAACCCAGTAGCATATCCAGCATAAACTGTATTGTTATCAAGGGCACCGGACCCTATGGCTTCAGGGTCGTCAGTGGGAAGGACTTTAACCAGCCTCTCGCCATCTCCGGGATAAGTGCCCAATGCACCTGTTCTCCAGGGCACAGTGGGCCCAGACTCGGACTCTGCTCCCAACGTCTATTCTTATTTCTGCTTTGCAGGCCCTCCTTTTATTGCATACTTTACAAAGACCAGAGTTCTCTTCCCACTGTTCTTTGTTCTACAACACGTAACCGGTGTTCTCGTAGAACAAGATATTTGTTGCTGTGTTATTTCACTTCAGAATCCCAGAACTTTAGGTTTTGATAACAAGTATTTTTTTTTCTTTTTTTTTTCTTTGTCCTCATTAAAGCAAAAAAGAAGAAGGAAAAAGGGTGGTCATAAAGCAGTACCATGGCACCTTCCTGGATCCAGTAGAGGAGACATGTAACTCTACAGATCTCCTTCCACCTCCAGATTGTTCTAAAGACGCCGACCGCATGACACTTGGGAATGTCGAAGAAGGAATCACGCCCATGGTTTTTACGTAAACCATTTTCCCAAGAACTCACTTGCTTCATAATCATTGGACTTTTTATACGTGCTAAAAAGTTATAAAGTTCAAATTATTGGCCCAATTATCCCAAATCCCCCAGAACCTAGTTCTTTTCTTTGATTCACAGGCCATATCCAATTTATGAATTCTTTTAACAGAAGACACCCAATCTAACAGCTTTGGAGAATTAGGTGATATCCAATTTAAACAGATTTCTCTTCTTGCCAACAGTATTAAAACAAACAAAAATTATTCTTGGATATTTGACAGTTTAATGGTACTACTGTCATCAGGCAATATTCTCAAAAAATAATTAATACAGGCTTACCTGAATTTCTTGACCCATTACTTCGTAGATAGTCTTACCAACTTGCCTCCAGAAGCCCTGGATCTGAGGACACTGCACGAACATATGCACATCATCTGCGCATCTCAGGTTACACTTCACACAGATCTTCTCTCCACTTCCCAGCTTGGAAAGCCTCTTCGGGGTCCAATAGGCTCTGTGGAGTGTGAACAGATGATTTCTCCTCAACGATGCAGCTTTGACAGCCTTCCACAAAATGCATATAGATACTTGCCAAAAGGATGAAATATCGCTGAGCGGCAGTTCTCTTCTCCAGGGCTCCTCCATGGGCAGTGCTGGTGGATCTCCTTTGATCCAAGTCCAGTACCAATTCGCCACTTCTTTTCTTTGGAGATAGGGGACTAGGAACCTGCTCTCCAGATCTTCATTACTAATTTCATTTTTCTCCCGATTAGAAACCCAGCAGGAGATTTGGTAGAATTCAAATCTCGATAGCCTTTGATTTGTTTGAATCTTAAATTCATCCCGTGATAAGAGATTATTTTCTCGGAATAGTTGGCCTCATTTCTGAAATCCATTTTCCCATAAGGGAGCAGATAATTTGTCCTTTAACCATAATGGAGTACCTGGAGAGTTCCATATAGGCGCACTAAGACAGTAGTAGGGAATTTTAAGTAACTTCCTAATCTGGAACCATAACTCACAGGCCGTATCACCTTCAATTTAATTTTTTAAAAGTATTTTGTGTGACCAAATTTAAAAAGAAACCCATCACCCCCCTGCGGTACACTATTGGACATGGCTAAGAGGCAAGGAGCAAAGTAGGTGGAATCAAGAAGGAGAGATCTCGTATTCTTAAAAAGAAATGTCCAGCTGTAGAATCCAAAATCAGGACTGGCTATTCCCCCTGCTGCTTTCTCACATCTCAGTTTCTTCCATGCGATCCTCACCCCTTTGTCGGCCCAAAGAAAACTATTGATATCTGATTGCAATTTTTTTAAGGCAGCTAATCTAAATAGCAGAGGGATTGCATCAAATATAAATGTCATTTTAGGGAGTACCGACTTTTTGACAAGGTTAGAGTGACCAAGGATTGACAATGGGAGGTTGCTCCAAGACTTCAATAAGGCTCTTATCGCCTTCTTTTTAACCTCTAAGTTGACCTGGGCCAAGTCATTTATATTCTGTGTAATTTGAATACCTAGATATCTTATATGGTGGTGTACTAGAGGCGAGCTATATTTCCAATTCCATGTCATAATCTCAGTTTTTTGTGAGTTGATTTGGTAGCCTGATATCTTCCCAAAATCTATGAGTAGTTGTTCTAATTTCAGCAGAATCGCTGGTGATTCTTTTGTGAAAATCATCAAGTCGTCGGCATACAGGGCTAATTTCTTTGACCAACCCCTAAATTCGAATGGGACAAAGCTATCACTGGCCCTAATGATTTGGGCCAGTGGTTCTATGTACAAATCAAAGGGGAGAGGGGACAACCCTGCCTAGTGCCTCACTTTAAATTAACCGAGTTAGATAGGTTTCCATTAACTATGATCCTGGCTGTAGGAGTTTTATATATATTCTTAATGGTTCTTAAAATATTTTCTCCTAATCCGGCTGCATCAACTAGATGGTATAAGCAAACCCAGCTCACTCAGTCAAAAGCTTTGGCCGTGTCAAATGCAAAGATGATAAGTGGCAAGCTATTAGCTGAAGCGATGTCAATAGCTCCTATCAGCTTGTGTGTTAAATCATGCAGTTGGTGACCTCTAATAAATCCCTTTTGATCCGGGTGGATTCATTTTCCCATTATACCATTCAGTCTCCCTGTTATAATTTGTGCAAAGATTTTCTAATCACAGTTAAGCAGGGAGATGGGACTAGGCGAGTCACATTTTTTGTAATCTTTGTTAGGATTCAGGATCAAGGATACAGCCGCCTCGTTCCATGAACTAGGGATTGGAGAGTTGGATAAGAAGATACTATCAAACAGTTTCTCTAGGAATGGGGCAAGCGTCTCATTAAGAGCAATGTAAAACTTGTTCGGGATCGCATCAAGACCCGCAGCACTGCCTCTCTTTAAGTTTTTTATTACAGCTCAAATTTCAGCTAATGAAAGCTTCCTATTAAGTTGTTGAGCCTGATCTTCAGATAATGACTGTAGGGAGACTTTCACTAAGTAGTTTTTAATTTGGGCGTCACTGACTTCCAGATCTTCAGTATATAGATCTTTGAAAAATAGTTCAAATTCATTCTCTATCTTCACCCTGTCTGAAAAAATCTCCCCAGTTTCTAGATTGGATATCTCTTTGATTAGATTTCTAGATAGATTGGCTCAAGCTTTCCAGGCCAGGAGTTTCCCACTTCCCTCACCATATTCATAGGTCGCCAGTCTGCTCACTTCTCATCTACTTTTAGTGATATTGTCAAGATAATCGGCCAAGTCCTGTCGTTTAGATAATAGCTCAGGACTTTTCTCCTTCTGTTCTGCACTCCTTCTACTTGCTATTTGGTTAAGCATGGCTCTATGAATTTCTGCTTCTAGCAGCTTAATTTTCCCTTTTTTTCCTTATTAATCTTGGACGAGATGCCAATGATTCTGCCTCTGATATACACATTGTAGGCGTCTCATATTATCTCCAAAGGGGCAGACTGATCATTTAGCTCAAAAAAAGATAGAGTATCCACTTTTAATTGCTCAATCACTGACTCATCTTTAAGAATAACTCTATCGAACGTCCATCTTTTGATTTCTGCATATCTAGGGAATTTTAGATTTATCTGGACCGCAGAATAATCTGCTAAATGTTCTGGAATGTGGGAAACTAGACTGACCAATTTTATCAACCTTGAATCTATTAAAAAATAATCTATTCTGGAGTGGTATTTATGTTTTTTATTATGAAACGTGAAGTTTTGAGGGTCAGTTGAAGCCTTATTTTTTGCCCTCCAGATATCTACAGGGTTTAAGTCGTTCATAATAATTTTAATAAGTGAACCCATTTTCGTAGACATCACTCTCCCCCCCCCCTTGGACCTATCCAAAGCGGGGTTCAAAAGGACATTAAAGTCACCACCCATGATAATGGTGAAATTGGTATCTAGTGATTATAAATTATTCTAAGCGAAAACTCGTCATCTATATTTGGGCCATAGTATCCCACCAAAGTCACCCAGTTATTTCGTATTTTTAAATCCGTTATAATCCACCGCCCCCTACTATCCAACTTAAAAGGGCCCAAACTAGCTTTAGCGGATTTTTTTTATCATAATGGCGACGCCTTTGGTACAAAAGGGTTGTGTAGTATGAAGTGAGGCCTCTATCCACCTTTGCTTAGCTACAGCCAATTCCCACTCCTCAAAAGTAAGGTGGGTCTCCTGTAGAATCATTATATCAAACTCTGCCTGCCTTAAGTATTGAAGAATCCTCCTACGCCTGCTTGGAACCCTTAAGCCGTTGACATTCCAATTGCAAATCCTAGTTTCAGTCATTTATGTCGAGTCAGTGTACCCTAACCATGACCCAAGAGGGCACCCTCTGGACACCTGCCATTCCTATGTGAGTTACAACTATCTTGAGAAAAGTGTGTAAATGAGGACTTTTTTTTCTTTTTTACCAAGTTTACTCCCCACCCTGTGAAAATTTAAGATGAAAATCTTCTTGTGTGTCCCTGCCCCCCCTCCCCGGGAACCCTCCTAAACCTCATGGGGTTTGATTTAAATTAACACCTAAGAGCCCAGCTCCCACCCAACTGGCAACCTATACTTATCATACAATTTATGTAATAACTTATCCCTGAGCTTTAATTTGTTCAATGAAGACTCCTACCTCCTTAGGGTCGCTAAAGTTAAACATTTTGTTTTTCCACATAACCCTGAGTAAAGCAGGGAACCTCAACTGTACCGTGGCGAACAGAGACCTTAAAATTTGAATAAATTTGCCCAGCTCCCATTGTTGGTCCTGTGTCATTTTTGAGAGATCTGAGCTTATCCTGAAAGTCCAGTGCCCCTTCGTAAAAGTTTCTGCTTTGAAGGCTTCCGATAGTACCTGTTCCTTTAAAGTATATGTTTTAAAGTTGACCAGGATTCGCCGAGGATTTTTTCTATTTGAATTCTTGGAGAACGGATCCCTGTGGATTCTCTGAATGTCTGCTTCTAACTCTTTAACATCTACCATGGGGATAAACTCTCTTAACAAATTTATAATGTAGGTCTTAATATCCTCCCCCTCTGAACCCTCCGGAACATTCATAATTTTAATATTATTCCTTCTGGCATTTTTTACAAGGTTTCCAATTTATCAAGCATGGCTTTTTTTCCCTTTTTTAATGTCAAAATCTCGTAGGAGTTCAACTCCACTTGCTTATTCAGTGCCTCTGTTGAAGCCTCCATCACACAAATTCTCTCGGTAATAGCAGACATTTTAGTTTCTAGAGATTCACATAAGTCTTGGATCTTGGCCTGGTTTGTCTCTGAGATAGCAAACTTGCTCCTGATTTCTAAAAATGGGTATCTAACATTTGCGCCAAGTTCGGCTGATCAGAGACGGATGGCGTTGCCGATATTACTGACGTTACCAGAGGGGTTGGCATGGAACATGAAGCATCGCAAGCAGAGACCAAGCCCAAGCCCAGGCCATTCTCACCGAGTGCCTCTGTAGGAGAGTAGGGTCTGCTATCCTATGGTCACCCCAAATTTTTGCTTTTTGCTTCACTGGTTTTTGACATATTGAGGCTGTGGGCCTGCCACTCAGACCCCCAGCCTGCTGTTCTCTCTACTAAATTTACACTATGCATCCTAGGTGCATAACCAATTGGAAGTGGATCACCCTGTGAGCCCCTGTACCAGTGTACACTAGGTACCCAGGGCATTGGTGTATCTAAGGCCTGCCAGGGGCTGAAGCATGTATTATGCCACCCCAGGCTTGGCCTAACAAATATGACACAACTGGCTGATCACTCAGCTGGGGTAAGTTGGTATAACCACCTCTTACTTAGGTGTAGTATACCTATACCTAACCTTAAATGGGACACATGTTAACCTATAAGTCACTCCTATGGCAGGCCTTAACAATCCTGAAGGCAGAGTGCTTGGTTCCATGTGAGATGGTGCTCTGGTATGAGCTGAGCCTGTCTGCAGTGGTCGGAACAACTTCCTTCTACTGTTTCCAGATATCGTCATACCATATACTCTTAAGTGCATTATGAACCTCGCGGTTAAATGCTATCTTTGCTTTGGCTTTATCAAAACATGTCGAGTAAGGTGTCATACGAATTGGAATACTAACCCCTCGCCAATTCTGGCGACGGGGTTAGCATTCCACCCTTCTAGAGGGACACGACATGTACAGTACCTGAAACCCGGGTAAAATCAGACATAGCCTCAGCTCCACAAAATGGATGCTGCCACCACAGACACAAGTCTGCCCTCCTGCTGCTGGGAGTCCTTCCAGCTTGGGGGGTGTGGATAAAGGGTTTCCTGCCAGGGGAGGTGCGTGCACCACCCCAGACAGGATTTTGTGTATTGGTCAGGTAGGGCTTGAAAGAAACCAGACATGCCTGAGGCTCACAAGGAGCCTCGGTGCATATGCCAGTTCAATCCGGTCCTGGGGCACACCAGTCCCGGGCCTGGGGCGAGCTGGACAAAGGATTGGGGGTGTAACCACCCCCCTTCCTGGTCCCACCCTTAGGGAGGGACCTAGCAGGTAGTCCGGCCCCTAGAATCCGCTTAAAGGTAGGAGCTGTGTCCTAAGACTTCAGACATCCTGAAATCAACTTGAAACTAAGAAGAAGACAGGTTCTTCGACATTCTGCTGCACAGAAGACTGAAGGAAATCTCCCCTGTGGTCAGGGAGTGGCCACCTTGCTAACGCAAGCACCATCCAGCGAGTCAACGTCTGCTTTGCCGCCGCCTCCCGCCGGAGCCCGAGCCCAGAGACTGACAAGACCTGGACCTCCAGATCTCTCACCGCCCGATCCACAGTCCCTGAAAAGAGAAGACCCGTGGAGGCACCGAGACACGTGGAGCCAGCCATCTTGAAACGACCACGACAAGCTGCAAGCGCAACAACCGAGGCTCCCTCCAAGTTGTGCTTTGGGATCTGAGAAGCCCAACCCTCGAGCAGCATCTGCACCAAAGGTGAGCCCTCCAGCATCTCCACGATCTGCGTGGGGCCCTTCTGCATTTTGCCACTCGACGCGCCTAACCAGTTGCTGGCCCGCTGGCTAGTGGCCATCTTGGCGACGAACTTCAAGAAATACACCGCTGGTCTGGTTGCTCCAGACTGGCCCTTGCTCCCCTCCAAAGGAGCAGTCCCTCTAACCTTGCTGGTCAGAACCATCAGCTTATTTCGTTTTCCACAACAATTGCTTTTGCCAAGGCTTGTTTGCTTCGACCAAGTCGCCGACACCGCCAACAGTGAGAGCCTGCGTGGGACAGCTCGTGAACCGACTCCTGGACGTCGTCGACCTTCAGGGACCACGTGGCTGCAGAGACAAGCTACACCTTTCTTCCTGTTTGCACCCGACATCGCCTGGTACCCACCTGGTGCCATGCTGGTCACTGGCTAGTGACTGTGAACACTGTCCCCTCTGCTTACAGGTCTTCTACAACTCCGATCCACTCTTGGATCCACCGCATCCCTTCCGGACCGATCGCCTGCAGCATCTTTGTCCACAGGCTCCATTGAACAGATAGAAGAAACCCGACGCACTTCGAGGCCTATGCACCCGCTTCCTGTGGGTGAGGTAAAGCTGGCACTCCGGTGCCCAAGTGTAGAGAATCATCTCTAGTGTCTGTGTTTCCAATCTTGAGTTCATAGTCCATCCGGAAGATCCTTTTTGCAGTAACTTTGTACTTTTTACGCACCCATTGAAAACCTATGGGAGCTCGCGTGTGACTATTTGCTCTGCACACGCAACCCGTGGACCTCTTGGTCACTAACTGAAGTTAGCTCCTTGTAGGCCCAGCGATTCTAGAGGCCCTAGGCCTTTTCCCTTTTCTGTTCGTGGTATTTATACCACTATTTTAGTATATGGTTTGAGCAGCCACCAGGGCCTATCCATATAAAGTGCAACTTCTGTGTATTCTACTGTAGTCTTGTTTAACGATTTGTGCTCCTGTGCTCATAAAGAGTCTAGGGGTTACTTTGAGAAATAAATACATATATATTTTCAATATATATCTGTGTGGTGTCCTTTCATTGGTATAAAAGGGGGTTACATTTGGTAAAACAGCTGGCTTAACACGCTTCACGAGTTTAGCCTCAAAGACTGCTTAGCCTACGCTACCACTAGGGCAGCTAGTCCGAAAAGGTTGACTTACAACCACACCATAAGGGTTGCTTGGCATGGTACAAGGTGGTCACTTTAACTAGTGAACATCATATACCAGGCCAACTTCTCACATTGGTGAGCAGCGGTTGGATTTGAGCTTGCTGTGTTTTACCATTGTAATCTCTTGGTTACCAATTGAAAGATCACATAGGTACCTGTAGGTACATATAAAACAAGATTAGATATACTTAAGTTCTACTGAACTTAGTGTTGTAGAGCAAAGGGAGTAGCACACCCTGACTACAACTACTAGATAGGTTTAGTAGGTAAACCCAAGTGTAGGTAGATTGCAACACATCCACCCACACTCAAGAGCAATGGCTGGGGCAGAGGGGTCCACTGTACCCATCTCTGTTGAGAGTGACCCCCAGAGGGCACCATCCATCTTTGCTACCCTTAATCAAAATGAGCTCAGGCAGTTGGCAAATATCAGGGGCCTTAAACAGCCCAAGAATCCTACTTCTGCTGAACTCAGGGAGCTTTTACAGGCTGATGAAGATCAGAAAGCTCTCAGGAAAGCCTCCCAGTTAGGCCCCTTAGGGACAGGAACAGGAGGCCCCCCTTCTGAAGATGCTACTGAAGTACCCCTTTCCAATAGCCATCCCTTAGATGAGAATCATACTACAGAGGAGGAAAGTGGTGAGGATACAGAAAGTAGTGAGGATGAAGGGAGAACTAGCCCAGTGCCAAGTGTTATACGTGGCCCAGCTAACTTAAGGCTACTGGGGACTGACAATGGGACCACCCCATTGGATCTCCCTAGTGGACTTAACCAGGGGCTTGGGAGGCAAAGGAATCACTCAGGTGACTCTAATGCTTCTCATGCCTCTAGAGGCTCTCAAGGTCACTCCAGGAGAAGGATGACCACCCCTCAGAGGAGGGAGCATGAGGCCAGAATGCAAGAAGCCCAGCTGAGGATCAGGAAACAGGAGCTAGAAGTAGCTCTGATGGAAGAGAAACTGAGCAAGGCTAGGCAGCATAAAGAGAGTGGGTCTATACCCACTGGTGGCAGCATTGTCCCTAAGGACAAAGATAGGGTCTTTGATAATAGGAACCTGTCTAAGGTTGTGCCCCCCTACAAAAGTGGGGATGACATCCACAAATGGATGACTGCTCTTGAGAGAGCCTGCAAAGTACAGCAGGTTCCTGAAGACCAGTGGGCAGCAATCCTCTGGCTCTCCTTTGAAGGAAGAGGCAGAGACAGACTCCTCACTGTTAGGGAGGAGGATGTCAGAAATTACAGAGCCCTGAAGAGTGTCCTAGTTGATGGGTTAGGCTTAACCACTGAACAGTACAGGTTAATGTTCAGAGACACCCAGAAGACACAGACTCAGGACTGGTCTGAATACACTGAATGTGCCACTAAGGCTTTGGAGGGTTGGTTGCTGGGAAGTAAGGTATCGGATTATACAGGATTGTACAATTGAGAGAACAGATTTTAAATAACTGTCAAAACCAGCAACTGCATCAACACTTGGTTGACTCTGATCTGACCTCTCCCCAAGAATTGGGAAAGAAGGCAGACAAATGGGTCAGAACCAGGGTTAAGCAAAAGAACCAGAACCAGGGCCAAGGGGGTGATCAGAAGAAAACAGACCAGAAGGGTGGAGATCAGAAATCTAAAGACCAGAAGTCTTCAACAGGGCCCCAAACTACTGCTAAGGAGGGTGGGTCCCAACAACAATCCAAGGGAAAGAAGAAAGAAGGTCAAAAGAAACCCTGGTGCAATCATTGCAAGAATACAACTCACTGGACTAGTGATTGTAAGAAGGGTGGAGCCCCCAACACTGTTGCCCCTAAGGCACCTGCTCCCAGTACTACTGTTAGCAGTGTTGGTCCCCAGACAAAGGGTGTAGTGGGAATCACTATGGGAACTGAAGGAGATTCTGACTTAGACAGAACCCTGACACAGGCAGTCTTGATCTGTGATGGGGACATTGATTTGTCCCTGACTGTGAGCCCCAGTAACCTGGGCAAGTACAGACAGACTCCTTTAATTAATGAAAAAGTGGCTCAAGCCTACAGGGACACATGTGCCAGTGTCACTATGGTGACACCAGGCTTTGTGGACCCTGGACAGTACATACCAGATGAGAACTACCTGGTGACCAATGCCAGCAATGCCACTACTTCACATAGTGTGGCAGTTGTTAACTTCTCATGGGGAGGGGTAACTGGCCTCAAAAGGGTTGTGGTTAGTGCAGACCTCCCAGTAGAATGTTTGTTGGGCAATGACCTAGAGAGTTCTCTATGGTCTGAAGTGGAGTACAGGACACATGCAGAGATGTTAGGTATATCACCACATGTCCTTGCTGTGACCAGGCCACAGGCCAAAAAGTGCCTTACTGAACCACAGGTCTTGGATCCTGGAACAATGGACCAAGCACCTACCAAGAAGAAGAACAGGAGGGTCAAGGCTGTGCCTTCCCCCCCTGCCTCAGAGTGATGATCAACCTTCCCAGGAAGCTGATCTAGAGGACCCTGAAGGAACTGTCCCTGAAGAGCTTGAACCTGATCAGGTTGAGTTTCTGGGGACAGGGGGACCTTCAAGGGCTGACTTGAGGCAGGCTCAGTTATCCTGTCCCTCTCTTGAACCCCTCAGACAGCTGGCTGCTGCTGAGGCTGCTGGGAATGCTCAAGGTACCCATAAAGTGTATTGGGATGAAGGGCTCCTTTATTCAGAGGCTAGAGACCCCAAGCCTGGTGCTACCAGGAGGTTGGTTATACCTCTGCAATTTAGGGGCTTCCTTCTTACCTTGGCCCATGATATTCCTTTAGCAGGACACTTAGGCCAGAACAAGACTTGGGACAGACTTGTCCCTCACTTTCACTGGCCTCACATGAATGAAGATACCAAGGAGTTTTGTCGCTCCTGTGTGACCTGCCAAGCCAGTGCCAAATCAGGTGGCACAACAAAGGCCCCCCTCATACCACTACCTGTGGTGGGGGTCCCCTTTGAAAGAGTGGGAATAGATATAGTGGGTCCCATGGATCCTCCCACTGCATCTGGGCACAGATTTATACTGGTGGTAGTGGATCATGCCACCAGGTATCCAGAGGCAATTCCCCTTAGGACCACTACAGCTCCTGTTGTGGCCAGGGCCCTGCTGGGAGTATTCTCCAGAGTGGGGTTTCCTAAGGAGGTAGTTTCTGACAGAGGTACCAACTTCATGTCAGGATACTTGACAGCTATGTGGAAGGAATGTGGTGTCAACTACAAGTTCACCACTCCTTATCACCCACAATGCAATGGGCTTGTTGTGAGATTCAACAAGACCCTAAAGGGTATGATCAAAGGATTACCTGAAAAGCTCAGGCGAAGATGGGACATCCTTCTACCCTGCCTTCTGTTTGCTTACAGAGAGGTCCCACAAAAGGGGGTTGGCTACAGCCCTTTTGAATTGTTGTTTGGGCACCCTGTAAGAGGCCCACTGTGTTTGGTGAAGGAAGGATGGGAGTTACCTCTCAAAAAGCCTAAACAAGACATAGTGGACTATGTACTTGGTCTCCGCTCCAGGATGGCTGAGTATATGGAGAAGGCGTCCAAAAACCTTGAGGCAAGCCAGGCCTTACAGAAAGCTTGGCATGACCAAAAGGCTGTCTTGGTTGAGTTTCAGCCAGGACAGAAGGTATGGGTGTTGGAGCCAGTGGCCCCAGCAGCACTCCAAGACAAATGGTCTGGACCCCATACAATCCTGGAAAAGAAGGGAGAGGTTACCTACTTGGTGGACCTAGGAACTCCCAGGAGTCCCCACAGGGTACTCCATGTTAACAGGTTAAAAGCATATGTTGACAGGGCAGACATGGGCTTGCTCATGGCTACAGATGAGGGACAGGAGGAAGAGAGTGACCCTCTCCCAGACCTGTTGTCTCAGAACCCTGAAGATGGCTCAGTTGAAGGAGTGACCCTTGGAGGCAACCTCACTGCCCATCAGCAGACTGAATGTAGACAAGTTCTACAATAATTTCAACATCTGTTTTCCCTAATACCTAGCCAAACTGACTGGTGTACCCATGTGGTGGACACTGGTGACAGTCTGCCTGTAAAGAACAAGCTCTACAAACAACCTGACCACGTCAGGGACTGTATAAAGGCTGAGGTACACAAAATGCTGGAATTAGGTGTCATTGAACCCTCAGAGAGCCCCTGGGCTAGCCCAGTGGTTCTGGTCCCCAAACCTCACACCAAAGATGGCAAGAGAGAGATGAGGTTCTGTGTGGACTACAGAGGACTCAATGCTGTCACCAGGACAGATGCACACCCTATTCCAAGGGCAGATGAGCTCATAGACAAACTAGCTTCTGCTAAGTTTTTGAGCACATTTGACTTGACAGCTGGCTATTGGCAAATCAGATTAGCTGAGGAGTCTAAGGTCAAAACAGCATTCTCAACCCCAGGTGGGCACTACCAATTTGTGGTGATGCCCTTTGGTCTGAAGAATGCACCTGCCACCTTCCAAAGGTTGGTGAATCAAGTCCTTACTGGGTTGGATGACTTTTGCGCAGCATATCTTGATGACATTGCTGTCTTTAGCTCCACCTGGGAGGATCACCTGATCCACCTGAAGAAGGCTCTTGAGGCTCTGCAAAGGGCAGGCCTCACTATCAAGGCTACTAAGTGCCAGATAGGGCAGAGTAAGGTTGTGTATTTGGGCCACCTTGTAGGTGGAGGCCAAGTTCAACCACTGGAGAGTAAGATACAATCCATCAAGGACTGGTCTCCTCCAACCACCCAGACTCAAGTTCGAGCTTTCTTGGGCTTGACTGGGTACTACAGGAAGTTTGTTAAGAACTATGGGTCCATTGTGACTCCTCTTAATGATCTGACATCCAAGGAGATGCCCAAAAAGGTTCAGTGGACAGTAAGCTGTCAAAAGGCATTTGATGACCTGAAGGAGGCCATGTGCTCTGCACCTATCCTGAAAAGTCCTGACTACTCCAAAGAGTTTATTGTCCAAACAGATGCTTCTGAGTTGGGTGTGGGAGCTGTGCTGTCACAACTTAATGTAGATGGTCAAGACCAACCCATTGCTTTTATTAGCAGAAGGTTGACCCCCAGAGAGAAGAATTGGTCAGCTATTGAGAGGGAGGCCTTTGCTGTGGTGTGGGCCCTGAAGAAGCTGAGGCCATACTTGTTTGGCACTCACTTCAAGATTCAGACCGACCATAAGCCCCTCTTGTGTCTAAATCAGATGAAGGGTGAAAACCCCAAACTGCTTAGGTGGTCCATTTCCCTACAGGGGATGGACTTTACAGTGGAGCACCGGCCAGGTACTGACCATGGGAATGCAGATGGTCTCTCCAGGTACTTCCACTTAGGACATGAAGACGAGGCTGGTCAAGGCTAGTTTAATGTCCCTGCGTTTGGGGGGGGGGGGGTTGTGTAGGAGAGTAGGGTCTGCTATCCTATGGTCACCCCAAATTTTTGCTTTTTGCTTCACTGGTTTTTGACATATTGAGGCTGTGGGCCTGCCAATCAGACCCCCAGCCTGCTGTTCTCTCTACTAAATTTACACTATGCATCCTAGGTGCATAACCAATTGGAAGTGGATCACCCTGTGAGCCCCTGTACCAGTGTACACTAGGTACCCAGGGCATTGGTGTATCTAAGGCCTGCCAGGGGCTGAAGCATGTATTATGCCACCCCAGGCTTGGCCTAACAAATATGACACAACTGGCTGATCACTCAGCTGGGGTAAGTTGGTATAACCACCTCTTACTTAGGTGTAGTATACCTATACCTAACCTTAAATGGGACACATGTTAACCTATAAGTCACTCCTATGGCAGGCCTTAACAATCCTGAAGGCAGAGTGCTTGGTTCCATGTGAGATGGTGCTCTGGCATGAGCTGAGCCTGTCTGCAGTGGTCGGAACAACTTCCTTCTACTGTTTCCAGATATCGTCATACCATATACTCTTAAGTGCATTATGAACCTCGCGGTTAAATGCTATCTTTGCTTTGGCTTTATCAAAACATGTCGAGTAAGGTGTCATACAAATTAGAATACTAACCCCTCGCCAATTCTGGCGACGGGGTTAGCATTCCACCCTTCTAGAGGGACACGACATGTATAGTACCTGAAACCCAGGTAAATCAGACATAGCCTCAGCTCCACAAAATGGATGCTGCCACCACAGACACAAGTTTGCCCTCCTGCTGCTGGGAGTCCTTCCAGCTTGGGGGGTGTGGACAAAGGGTTTCCTGCCAGGGGAGGTGCGTGCACCACCCCAGACAGGATTTTGTGTATTGGTCAGGTAGGGCTTGAAAGAAACCAGACATGCCTGAGGCTCACAAGGAGCCTCGGTGCATATGCCAGTTCAATCCGGTCCTGGGGCACACCAGTCCCGGGCCTGGGGCGAGCTGGACAAAGGATTGGGGGTGTAACCACCCCCCTTCCTGGTCCCACCCTTAGGGAGGGACCTAGCAGGTAGTCCGGCCCCTAGAATCCGCTTAAAGGTAGGAGCTGTGTCCTAAGACTTCAGACATCCTGGAATCAACTTGAAACTAAGAAGAAGACGGGAACTTCGACATTCTCCTGCACAGAAGACTGAAGGAAATCTCCCCTGTGGTCAGGGAGTGGCCACCTTGCTAACGCAAGCACCATCCAGCGAGTCAACGTCTGCTTTGCCGCCGCCTCCTGCCGGAGCCCGAGCCCAGAGACTGACAAGACCTGGACCTCCAGACCTCTCACCGCCCGATCCACAGTCCCTGAAAAGAGGAGACCTGTGGAGGCACCGAGACACGTGGAGCCAGCCATCTTGAAACGACCACGACAAGCTGCAAGCGCAACAACCGAGGCTCCCTCCAAGTTGTGCTTTGGGATCTGAGAAGCCCAACCCTCGAGCAGCATCTGCACCAAAGGTGAGCCCTCCAGCATCTCCACGATCTGCGTGGGGCCCTTCTGCATTTTGCCACTCGACGCGCCTAACCGGTTGCTGGCCCGCTGGCTAGTGGCCATCTTGGCGACGAACTTCAAGAAATACACCGCTGGTCTGGTTGCTCCAGACTGGCCCTTGCTCCCCTCCAAAGGAGCAGTCCCTCTGACCTTGCTGGTCAGAACCATCAGCTTATTTCGTTTTCCACAACAATTGCTTTTGCCAGGGCTTGTTTGCTTCGACCAAGTCGCCGACACCGCCGACAGCGAGAGCCTGCGTGGGACAGCTAGTGAACCGACTCCTGGACGTCGTCGACCTTCAGGGACCACGTGGCTGCAGAGACAAGCTACACCTTTCTTCCTGTTTGCACCCGACATCGCCTGGTACCCACCTGGTGCCATGCTGGTCACTGGCTAGTGACTGTGAACACTGTCCCCTCTGCTTAAAGGTCTTCTACAACTCGGATCCACTCTTGGATCCACCGCATCCCTTCTGGACCGGTCGCCTGCAGCATCTTTGTCCACAGGCTCCATTGAACAGATAGAAGAAACCCGACGCACTTCGAGGCCTATGCACCCGCTTCCTGTGGGTGAGGTAAGGCTGGCACTCCGGTGCCCAAGTGTAGAGAATCATCTCTAGTGTCTGTGTTTCCAATCTTGAGTTCATAGTCCATCCGGAAGATACTTTTTGCAGTAACTTTGTACTTTTTACGCACCCATTGAAAACCTATGGGAGCTCGCGTGTGACTATTTGCTCTGCACACGCAACCCGTGGACCTCCTGGTCACTAACTGAAGTTAGCTCCTTGTAGGCCCAGCGATTCTAGAGGCCCTAGGCCTTTTCCCTTTTCTGTTCGTGGTACTTATACCACTATTTTAGTATATGGTTTGAGCGGCCACCAGGGCCTATCCATATAAAGTGCAACTTCTGTGTATTCTACTGTAATCTTGTTTAACGATTTGTGCTCCTGTGCTCATAAAGAGTCTAGGGGTTACTTTGAGAAATAAATACATATATATTTTCAATATATATCTGTGTGGTGTCCTTTCATTGGTATAAAAGGGGGTTACATTTGGTAAAACAGCTGGCTTAACACGCTTCACAAGTTTAGCCTCAAAGACTGCTTAGCCTACGCTACCACTAGGGCAGCTAGTCCGAAAAGGTTGACTTACAACCACACCATAAGGGTTGCTTGGCATGGTACAAGGTGGTCACTTTAACTAGTGAACATCATATACCAGGCCAACTTCTCACATTGGTGAGCAGCGGTTGGATTTGAGCTTGCTGTGTTTTACCATTGTAATCTCTTGGTTACCAATTGAAAGATCACATAGGTACCTGTAGGTACATATAAAACAAGATTAGATATACTTAAGTTCTACTGAACTTAGTGTTGTAGAGCAAAGGGAGTAGCACACCCTGACTACAACTACTAGATAGGTTTAGTAGGTAAACCGAAGTGTAGGTAGATTGCAACACATCCACCCACACTTAAGAGCAATGGCTGGGGCAGAGGGGTCCACTGTACCCATCTCTGTTGAGAGTGACCCCCAGAGGGCACCATCCATCTTTGCTACCCTTAATCAAAATGAGCTCAGGCAGTTGGCAAATATCAGGGGCCTTAAACAGCCCAAGAATCCTACTTCTGCTGAACTCAGGGAGCTTTTACAGGCTGATGAAGATCAGAAAGCTCTCAGGAAAGCCTCCCAGTTAGGCCCCTTAGGGACAGGAACAGGAGGCCCCCCTTCTGAAGATGCTACTGAAGTACCCCTTTCCAATAGCCATCCCTTAGATGAGAATCATACTACAGAGGAGGAAAGTGGTGAGGATACAGAAAGTAGTGAGGATGAAGGGAGAACTAGCCCAGTGCCAAGTGTTATACGTGGCCCAGCTAACTTAAGGCTACTGGGGACTGACAATGGGATCACCCCATTGGATCTCCCTAGTGGACTTAACCAGGGGCTTGGGAGGCAAAGGAATCACTCAGGTGACTCTAATGCTTCTCATGCCTCTAGAGGCTCTCAAGGTCACTCCAGGAGAAGGATGACCACCCCTCAGAGGAGGGAGCATGAGGCCAGAATGCAAGAAGCCCAGCTGAGGATCAGGAAACAGGAGCTAGAAGTAGCTCTGATGGAAGAGAAACTGAGCAAGGCTAGGCAGCATAAAGAGAGTGGGTCTATACCCACTGGTGGCAGCATTGTCCCTAAGGACAAAGATAGGGTCTTTGATAATAGGAACCTGTCTAAGGTTGTGCCCCCCTACAAAAGTGGGGATGACATCCACAAATGGATGACTGCTCTTGAGAGAGCCTGCAAAGTACAGCAGGTTCCTGAAGACCAGTGGGCAGCAATCCTCTGGCTCTCCTTTGAAGGAAGAGGCAGAGACAGACTCCTCACTGTTAGGGAGGAGGATGTCAGAAATTACAGAGCCCTGAAGAGTGTCCTAGTTGATGGGTTAGGCTTAACCACTGAACAGTACAGGTTAATGTTCAGAGACACCCAGAAGACACAGACTCAGGACTGGTCTGAATACACTGAATGTGCCACTAAGGCTTTGGAGGGTTGGTTGCTGGGAAGTAAGGTATCTGATTATACAGGATTGTACAATTTGATGATGAGAGAACAGATTTTAAATAACTGTCAAAACCAGCAACTGCATCAACACTTGGTTGACTCTGATCTGACCTCTCCCCAAGAATTGGGAAAGAAGGCAGACAAATGGGTCAGAACCAGGGTTAAGCAAAAGAACCAGAACCAGGGCCAAGGGAGTGATCAGAAGAAAACAGACCAGAAGGGTGGAGATCAGAAATCTAAAGACCAGAAGTCTTCAACAGGGCCCCAAACTACTGCTAAGGAGGGTGGGTCCCAACAACAATCCAAGGGAAAGAAGAAAGAAGGTCAAAAGAAACCCTGGTGCAATCATTGCAAGAATACAACTCACTGGACTAGTGATTGTAAGAAGGGTGGAGCCCCCAACACTGTTGCCCCTAAGGCACCTGCTCCCAGTACTACTGTTAGCAGTGTTGGTCCCCAGACAAAGGGTGTAGTGGGAATCACTATGGGAACTGAAGGAGATTCTGACTTAGACAGAACCCTGACACAGGCAGTCTTGATCTGTGATGGGGACATTGATTTGTCCCTGACTGTGAGCCCCAGTAACCTGGGCAAGTACAGACAGACTCCTTTAATTAATGAAAAAGTGGCTCAAGCCTACAGGGACACATGTGCCAGTGTCACTATGGTGACACCAGGCTTTGTGGACCCTGGACAGTACATACCAGGTGAGAACTACCTGGTGACCAATGCCAGCAATGCCACTACTTCACATAGTGTGGCAGTTGTTAACTTCTCATGGGGAGGGGTAACTGGCCTCAAAAGGGTTGTGGTTAGTGCAGACCTCCCAGTAGAATGTTTGTTGGGCAATGACCTAGAGAGTTCTCTATGGTCTGAAGTGGAGTACAGGACACATGCAGAGATGTTAGGTATATCACCACATGTCCTTGCTGTGACCAGGTCACAGGCCAAATAGTGCCTTACTGAACCACAGGTCTTGGATCCTGGAACAATGGACCAAGCACCTACCAAGAAGAAGAACAGGAGGGTCAAGGCTGTGCCTTCCCCCCCTGCCTCAGAGTGATGATCAACCTTCCCAGGAAGCTGATCTAGAGGACCCTGAAGGAACTGTCCCTGAAGAGCTTGAACCTGATCAGGTTGAGTTTCTGGGGACAGGGGGACCTTCAAGGGCTGACTTGAGGCAGGCTCAGTTATCCTGTCCCTCTCTTGAACCCCTCAGACAGCTGGCTGCTGCTGAGGCTGCTGGGAATGCTCAAGGTACCCATAAAGTGTATTGGGATGAAGGGCTCCTTTATTCAGAGGCTAGAGACCCCAAGCCTGGTGCTACCAGGAGGTTGGTTATACCTCTGCAATTTAGGGGCATCCTTCTTACCTTGGCCCATGATATTCCTTTAGCAGGACACTTAGGCCAGAACAAGACTTGGGACAGACTTGTCCCTCACTTTCACTGGCCTCACATGAATGAAGATACCAAGGAGTTTTGTCGCTCCTGTGTGACCTGCCAAGCCAGTGGCAAATCAGGTGGCACAACAAAGGCCCCCCTCATACCACTACCTGTGGTGGGGGTCCCTTTTGAAAGAGTGGGAATAGATATAGTGGGTCCCATGGATCCTCCCACTGCATCTGGGCACAGATTTATACTGGTGGTAGTGGATCATGCCACCAGGTATCCAGAGGCAATTCCCCTTAGGACCACTACAGCTCCTGTTGTGGCCAGGGCCCTGCTGGGAGTATTCTCCAGAGTGGGGTTTCCTAAGGAGGTAGTTTCTGACAGAGGTACCAACTTCATGTCAGGATACTTGACAGCTATGTGGAAGGAATGTGGTGTCCACTACAAGTTCACCACTCCTTATCACCCACAATGCAATGGGCTTGTTGTGAGATTCAACAAGACCCTAAAGGGTATGATCAAAGGATTACCTGAAAAGCTCAGGCGAAGATGGGACATCCTTCTACCCTGCCTTCTGTTTGCTTACAGAGAGGTCCCACAAAAGGGGGTTGGCTACAGCCCTTTTGAATTGTTGTTTGGGCACCCTGTAAGAGGCCCACTGTGTTTGGTGAAGGAAGGATGGGAGTTACCTCTCAAAAAGCCTAAACAAGACATAGTGGACTATGTACTTGGTCTCCGCTCCAGGATGGCTGAGTATATGGAGAAGGCGTCCAAAAACCTTGAGGCAAGCCAGGCCTTACAGAAAGCTTGGCATGACCAAAAGGCTGTCTTGGTTGAGTTTCAGCCAGGACAGAAGGTATGGGTGTTGGAGCCAGTGGCCCCAGCAGCACTCCAAGACAAATGGTCTGGACCCCATACAATCCTGGAAAAGAAGGGAGAGGTTACCTACTTGGTGGACCTAGGAACTCCCAGGAGTCCCCACAGGGTACTCCATGTTAACAGGTTAAAAGCATATGTTGACAGGGCAGACATGGGCTTGCTCATGGCTACAGATGAGGGACAGGAGGAAGAGAGTGACCCTCTCCCAGACCTGTTGTCTCAGAACCCTGAAGATGGCTCAGTTGAAGGAGTGACCCTTGGAGGCAACCTCACTGCCCATCAGCAGACTGAATGTAGACAAGTTCTACAATCATTTCAACATCTGTTTTCCCTAATACCTAGCCAAACTGACTGGTGTACCCATGTGGTGGACACTGGTGACAGTCTGCCTGTAAAGAACAAGCTCTACAGACAACCTGACCACGTCAGGGACTGTATAAAGGCTGAGGTACACAAAATGCTAGAATTAGGTGTCATTGAACCCTCAGAGAGCCCCTGGGCTAGCCCAGTTGTTCTGGTCCCCAAACCTCACACCAAAGATGGCAAGAGAGAGATGAGGTTCTGTGTGGACTACAGAGGACTCAATGCTGTCACCAGGACAGATGCACACCCTATTCCAAGGGCAGATGAGCTCATAGACAAACTAGCTTCTGCTAAGTTTTTGAGCACATTTAACTTGACAGCTGGCTATTGGCAAATCAGATTAGCTGAGGAGTCTAAGGCCAAAACAGCATTCTCAACCCCAGGTGGGCACTACATTTTGTGGTGATGCCCTTTGGTCTGAAGAATGCACCTGCCACCTTCCAAAGGCTGGTGAATCAAGTCCTTACTGGGTTGGATGACTTTTGCGCAGCATATCTTGATGACATTGCTGTCTTTAGCTCCACCTGGGAGGATCACCTGATCCACCTGAAGAAGGCTCTTGAGGCTCTGCAAAGGGCAGGCCTCACTATCAAGGCTACTAAGTGCCAGATAGGGCAGAGTAAGGTTGTGTATTTGGGCCACCTTGTAGGTGGAGGCCAAGTTCAACCACTGGAGAGTAAGATACAATCCATCAAGGACTGGTCTCCTCCAACCACCCAGACTCAAGTTCGAGCTTTCTTGGGCTTGACTGGGTACTACAGGAAGTTTGTTAAGAACTATGGGTCCATTGTGACTCCTCTTAATGATCTGACATCCAAGGAGATGCCCAAAAAGGTTCAGTGGACAGTAAGCTGTCAAAAGGCATTTGATGACCTGAAGGAGGCCATGTGCTCTGCACCTATCCTGAAAAGTCCTGACTACTCCAAAGAGTTTATTGCCCAAACAGATGCTTCTGAGTTGGGTGTGGGAGCTGTGCTGTCAAAACTTAATGTAGATGGTCAAGACCAACCCATTGCTTTTATTAGCAGAAGGTTGACCCCCAGAGAGAAGAATTGGTCAGCTATTGAGAGGGAGGCCTTTGCTGTGGTGTGGGCCCTGAAGAAGCTGAGGCCATACTTGTTTGGCACTCACTTCAAGATTCAGACCGACCATAAGCCCCTCTTGTGGCTAAATCAGATGAAGGGTGAAAACCCCAAACTGCTTAGGTGGTCCATTTCCCTACAGGGGATGGACTTTACAGTGGAGCACCGGCCAGGAACTGACCATGGGAATGCAGATGGTCTCTCCAGGTACTTCCACTTAGGACATGAAGGCGAGACTGGTCAAGGCTAGTTTAATGTCCCTGCGTTTGGGGGGGGGGGGTTGTGTATGAGAGTAGGGTCTGCTATCCTATGGTCACCCCAAATTTTTGCTTTTTGCTTCACTGGTTTTTGACATATTGAGGCTGTGGGCCTGCCAATCAGACCCCCAGCCTGCTGTTCTCTCTACTAAATTTACACTATGCATCCTAGGTGCATAACCAATTGGAAGTGGATCACCCTGTGAGCCCCTGTACCAGTGTACACTAGGTACCCAGGGCATTGGTGTATCTAAGGCCTGCCAGGGGCTGAAGCATGTATTATGCCACCCCAGGCTTGGCCTAACAAATTTGACACAACTGGCTGATCACTCAGCTGGGGTAAGTTGGTGTAACCACCTCTTACTTAGGTGTAGTATACCTATACCTAACCTTAAATGGGACACATGTTAACCTATAAGTCACTCCTATGGCAGGCCTTAACAATCCTGAAGGCAGAGTGCTTGGTTCCATGTGAGATGGTGCTCTGGCATGAGCTGAGCCCGTCTGCAGTGGTCGGAACAACTTCCTTCTACTGTTTCCAGATATCGTCATACCATATACTCTTAAGTGCATTATGAACCTCGCGGTTAAATGCTATCTTTGCTTTGGCTTTATCAAAACATGTCGAGTAAGGTGTCATATGAATTAGAATACTAACCCCTCGCCAATTCTGGCGACGGGGTTAGCATTCCACCCTTCTAGAGGGACACGACATGTACAGTACCTGAAACCCGGGTAAAATCAGACATAGCCTCAGCTCCACAAAATGGATGCTGCCACCACAGACACAAGTCTGCCCTCCTGCTGCTGGGAGTCCTTCCAGCTTGGGGGGTGTGGACAAAGGGTTTCCTGCCAGGGGAGGTGCGTGCACCACCCCAGACAGGATTTTGTGTATTGGTCAGGTAGGGCTTGAAAGAAACCAGACATGCCTGAGGCTCACAAGGAGCCTCGGTGCATATGCCAGTTCAATCCGGTCCTGGGGCACACCAGTCCCGGGCCTGGGGCGAGCTGGACAAAGGATTGGGGGTGTAACCACCCCCCTTCCTGGTCCCACCCTTAGGGAGGGACCTAGCAGGTAGTCCGGCCCCTAGAATCCGCTTAAAGGTAGGAGCTGTGTCCTAAGACTTCAGACATCCTGGAATCAACTTGAAACTAAGAAGAAGACGGGAACTTCCACATTCTCTTGCACAGAAGACTGAAGGAAATCTCCCCTGTGGTCAGGGAGTGGCCACCTTGCTAACGCAAGCACCATCCAGCAAGTCAACGTCTGCTTTGCCGCCGCCTCCCGCCGGAGCCCGAGCCCAGAGACTGACAAGACCTGGACCTCCAGACCTCTCACCGCCCGATCCACAGTCCCTGAAAAGAGGAGACCTGTGGAGGCACCGAGACACGTGGAGCCAGCCATCTTGAAACGACCACGACAAGCTGCAAGCGCAACAACCGAGGCTCCCTCCAAGTTGTGCTTTGGGATCTGAGAAGCCCAACCCTCGAGCAGCATCTGCACCAAAGGTGAGCCCTCCAGCATCTCCACGATCTGCGTGGGGCCCTTCTGCATTTTGCCACTCGACGCGCCTAACCGGTTGCTGGCCCGCTGGCTAGTGGCCATCTTGGCGACGAACTTCAAGAAATACACCGCTGGTCTGGTTGCTCCAGACTGGCCCTTGCTCCCCTCCAAAGGAGCAGTCCCTCTGACCTTGCTGGTCAGAACCATCAGCTTATTTCGTTTTCCACAACAATTGCTTTTGCCAAGGCTTGTTTGCTTTGACCAAGTCGCCAACACCGCCGACAGCGAGAGCCTGCGTGGGACAGCTCGTGAACTGACTCCTGGATGTGGTCGACCTTCAGGGACTACGTGGCTGCAGAGACAAGCTACACCTTTCTTCCTGTTTGCACCCGACATCGCCTGGTACCCACCTGGTGCCATGCTGGTCACTGGCTAGTGACTGTGAACACTGTCCCCTCTGCTTAAAGGTCTTCTACAACTCCGATCCACTCTTGGATCCACCGCATCCCTTCTGGACCGATCGCCTGCAGCATCTTTGTCCACAGGCTCCATTGAACAGATAGAAGAAACCCGACGCACTTCGAGGCCTATGCACCCGCTTCCTGTGGGTGAGGTAAAGCTGGCACTCCGGTGCCCAAGTGTAGAGAATCATCTCTAGTGTCTGTGTTTCCAATCTTGAGTTCATAGTCCATCCGGAAGATACTTTTTGCAGTAACTTTGTACTTTTTACGCACCCATTGAAAACCTATGGGAGCTCACGTGTGACTATTTGCTCTGCACACGCAACCCGTGGACCTCCTGGTCACTAACTGAAGTTAGCTCCTTGTAGGCCCAGCGATTCTAGAGGCCCTAGGCCTTTTCCCTTTTCTGTTCGTGGTACTTATACCACTATTTTAGTATATGGTTTGAGCGGCCACCAGGGCCTATCCATATAAAGTGCAACTTCTGTGTATTCTACTGTAATCTTGTTTAACGATTTGTACTCCTGTGCTCATAAAGAGTCTAGGGGTTACTTTGAGAAATAAATACATATATATTTTCAATATATATCTGTGTGGTGTCCTTTCATTGGTATAAAAGGGGGTTACATTTGGTAAAACAGCTGGCTTAACACGCTTCACGAGTTTAGCCTCAAAGACTGCTTAGCCTACGCTACCGCTAGGGCAGCTAGTCCGAAAAGGTTGACTTACAACCACACCATAAGGGTTGCTTGGCATGGTACAAGGTGGTCACTTTAACTAGTGAACATCATATACCAGGCCAACTTCTCACATTGGTGAGCAGCGGTTGGATTTGAGCTTGCTGTGTTTTACCATTGTAATCTCTTGGTTACCAATTGAAAGATCACATAGGTACCTGTAGGTACATATAAAACAAGATTAGATATACTTAAGTTCTACTGAACTTAGTGTTGTAGAGCAAAGGGAGTAGCACACCCTGACTACAACTACTAGATAGGTTTAGTAGGTAAACCCAAGTGTAGGTAGATTGCAACACATCCACCCACACTTAAGAGCAATGGCTGGGGCAGAGGGGTCTACTGTACCCATCTCTGTTGAGAGTGACCCCCAGAGGGCACCATCCATCTTTGCTACCCTTAATCAAAATGAGCTCAGGCAGTTGGCAAATATCAGGGGCCTTAAACAGCCCAAGAATCCTACTTCTGCTGAACTCAGGGAGCTTTTACAGGCTGATGAAGATCAGAAAGCTCTCAGGAAAGCCTCCCAGTTAGGCCCCTTAGGGACAGGAACAGGAGGCCCCCCTTCTGAAGATGCTACTGAAGTACCCCTTTCCAATAGCCATCCCTTAGATGAGAATCATACTACAGAGGAGGAAAGTTGTGAGGATACAGAAAGTAGTGAGGATGAAGGGAGAACTAGCCCAGTGTCAAGTGTTATACGTGGCCCAGCTAACTTAAGGCTACTGGGGACTGACAATGGGATCACCCCATTGGATCTCCCTAGTGGACTTAACCAGGGGCTTGGGAGGCAAAGGAATCACTCAGGTGACTCTAATGCTTCTCATGCCTCTAGAGGCTCTCAAGGTCACTCCAGGAGAAGGATGACCACCCCTCAGAGGAGGGAGCATGAGGCCAAAATGCAAGAAGCCCAGCTGAGGATCAGGAAACAGGAGCTAGAAGTAGCTCTGATGGAAGAGAAACTGAGCAAGGCTAGGCAGCATAAAGAGAGTGGGTCTATACCCACTGGTGGCAGCATTGTCCCTAAGGACAAAGATAGGGTCTTTGATAATAGGAACCTGTCTAAGGTTGTGCCCCCCTACAAAAGTGGGGATGACATCCACAAATGGATGACTGCTCTTGAGAGAGCCTGCAAAGTACAGCAGGTTCCTGAAGACCAGTGGGCAGCAATCCTCTGGCTCTCCTTTGAAGGAAGAGGCAGAGACAGACTCCTCACTGTTAGGGAGGAGGATGTCAGAAATTACAGAGCCCTGTAGAGTGTCCTAGTTGATGGGTTAGGCTTAACCACTGAACAGTACAGGTTAATGTTCAGAGACACCCAGAAGACACAGACTCAGGACTGGTCTGAATACACTGAATGTGCCACTAAGGCTTTGGAGGGTTGGTTGCTGGGAAGTAAGGTATCTGATTATACAGGATTGTACAATTTGATGATGAGAGAACAGATTTTAAATAACTGTCAAAACCAGCAACTGCATCAACACTTGGTTGACTCTGATCTGACCTCTCCCCAAGAATTGGGAAAGAAGGCAGACAAATGGGTCAGAACCAGGGTTAAGCAAAAGAACCAGAACCAGGGGCAAGGGGGTGATCAGAAGAAAACAGACCAGAAGGGTGGAGATCAGAAATCTAAAGACCAGAAGTCTTCAACAGGGCCCCAAACTACTGCTAAGGAGGGTGGGTCCCAACAACAATCCAAGGGAAAGAAGAAAGAAGGTCAAAAGAAACCCTGGTGCAATCATTGCAAGAATACAACTCACTGGACTAGTGATTGTAAGAAGGGTGGAGCCCCCAACACTGTTGCCCCTAAGGCCCCTGCTCCCAGTACTACTGTTAGCAGTGTTGGTCCCCAGACAAAGGGTGTAGTGGGAATCACTATGGGAACTGAAGGAGATTCTGACTTAGACAGAACCCTGACACAGGCAGTCTTGATCTGTGATGGGGACATTGATTTGTCCCTGACTGTGAGCCCCAGTAACCTGGGCAAGTACAGACAGACTCCTTTAATTAATGAAAAAGTGGCTCAAGCCTACAGGGACACATGTGCCAGTGTCACTATGGTGACACCAGGCTTTGTGGACCCTGGACAGTACATACCAGGTGAGAACTACCTGGTGACCAATGCCAGCAATGCCACTACTTCACATAGTGTGGCAGTTGTTAACTTCTCATGGGGAGGGGTAACTGGCCTCAAAAGGGTTGTGGTTAGTGCAGACCTCCCAGTAGAATGTTTGTTGGGCAATGACCTAGAGAGTTCTCTATGGTCTGAAGTGGAGTACAGGACACATGCAGAGATGTTAGGTATATCACCACATGTCCTTGCTGTGACCAGGTCACAGGCCAAAAAGTGCCTTACTGAACCACAGGTCTTGGATCCTGGAACAATGGACCAAGCACCTACCAAGAAGAAGAACAGGAGGGTCAAGGCTGTGCCTTCCCCCCCTGCCTCAGAGTGATGATCAACCTTCCCAGGAAGCTGATCTAGAGGACCCTGAAGGAACTGTCCCTGAAGAGCTTGAACCTGATCAGGTTGAGTTTCTGGGGACAGGGGGACCTTCAAGGGCTGACTTGAGGCAGGCTCAGTTATCCTGTCCCTCTCTTGAACCCCTCAGACAGCTGGCTGCTGCTGAGGCTGCTGGGAATGCTCAAGGTACCTATAAAGTGTATTGGGATGAAGGGCTCCTTTATTCAGAGGCTAGAGACCCCAAGCCTGGTGCTACCAGGAGGTTGGTTATACCTCTGCAATGTAGGGGCTTCCTTCTTACCCTGGCCCATGATATTCCTTTAGCAGGACACTTAGGCCAGAACAAGACTTGGGACAGACTTGTTCCTCACTTTCACTGGCCTCACATGAATGAAGATACCAAGGAGTTTTGTCGCTCCTGTGTGACCTGCCAAGCCAGTGGCAAATCAGGTGGCACAACAAAGGCCCCCCTCATACCACTACCTGTGGTGGGGGTCCCCTTTGAAAGAGTGGGAATAGATATAGAGGGTCTCATGGATCCTCCCACTGCATCTGGGCACAGATTTATACTGGTGGTAGTGGATCATGCCACCAGGTATCCAGAGGCAATTCCCCTTAGGACCACTACAGCTCCTGTTGTGGCCAGGGCCCTGCTGGGAGTATTCTCCAGAGTGGGGTTTCCTAAGGAGGTAGTTTCTGACAGAGGTACCAACTTCATGTCAGGATACTTGACAGCTATGTGGAAGGAATGTGGTGTCAACTACAAGTTCACCACTCCTTATCACCCACAATGCAATGGGCTTGTTGTGAGATTCAACAAGACCCTAAAGGGTATGATCAAAGGATTACCTGAAAAGCTCAGGCGAAGATGGGACATCCTTCTACCCTGCCTTCTGTTTGCTTACAGAGAGGTCCCACAAAAGGGAGTTGGCTACAGCCCTTTTGAATTGTTGTTTGGGCACCCTGTAAGAGGCCCACTGTGTTTGGTGAAGGAAGGATGGGAGTTACCTCTCAAAAAGCCTAAACAAGACATAGTGGACTATGTACTTGGTCTCCGCTCCAGGATGGCTGAGTATATGGAGAAGGCGTCCAAAAACCTTGAGGCAAGCCAGGCCTTACAGAAAGCTTGGCATGACCAAAAGGCTGTCTTGGTTGAGTTTCAGCCAGGACAGAAGGTATGGGTGTTGGAGCCAGTGGCCCCAGCAGCACTCCAAGACAAATGGTCTGGACCCCATACAATCCTGGAAAAGAAGGGAGAGGTTACCTACTTGGTGGACCTAGGAACTCCCAGGAGTCCCCACAGGGTACTCCATGTTAACAGGTTAAAAGCATATGTTGACAGGGCAGACATGGGCTTGCTCATGGCTACAGATGAGGGACAGGAGGAAGAGAGTGACCCTCTCCCAGACCTGTTGTCTCAGAACCCTGAAGATGGCTCAGTTGAAGGAGTGACCCTTGGAGGCAACCTCACTGCCCATCAGCAGACTGAATGTAGACAAGTTCTACAATCATTTCAACATCTGTTTTCCCTAATACCTAGCCAAACTGACTGGTGTACCCATGTGGTGGACACTGGTGACAGTCTGCCTGTAAAGAACAAGCTCTACAGACAACCTGACCACGTCAGGGACTGTATAAAGGCTGAGGTACACAAAATGCTGGAATTAGGTGTCATTGAACCCTCAGAGAGCCCCTGGGCTAGCCCAGTGGTTCTGGTCCCCAAACCTCACACCAAAGATGGCAAGAGAGAGATGAGGTTCTGTGTGGACTACAGAGGACTCAATGCTGTCACCAGGACAGATGCACACCCTATTCCAAGGGCAGATGAGCTCATAGACAAACTAGCTTCTGCTAAGTTTTTGAGCACATTTGACTTGACAGCTGGCTATTGGCAAATCAGATTAGCTGAGGAGTCTAAGGCCAAAACAGCATTCTCAACCCCAGGTGGGCACTACCAATTTGTGGTGATGCCCTTTGGTCTGAAGAATGCACCTGCCACCTTCCAAAGGTTGGTGAATCAAGTCCTTACTGGGTTGGATGACTTTTGCGCAGCATATCTTGATGACATTGCTGTCTTTAGCTCCACCTGGGAGGATCACCTGATCCACCTGAAGAAGGCTCTTGAGGCTCTGCAAAGGGCAGGCCTCACTATCAAGGCTACTAAGTGCCAGATAGGGCAGAGTAAGGTTGTGTATTTGGGCCACCTTGTAGGTGGAGGCCAAGTTCAACCACTCGAGAGTAAGATACAATCCATCAAGGACTGGTCTCCTCCAACCACCCAGACTCAAGTTCGAGCTTTCTTGGGCTTGACTGGGTACTACAGGAAGTTTGTTAAGAACTATGGGTCCATTGTGACTCCTCTTAATGATCTGACATCCAAGGAGATGCCCAAAAAGGTTCAGTGGACAGTAAGCTGTCAAAAGGCATTTGATGACCTGAAGGAGGCCATGTGCTCTGCACCTATCCTGAAAAGTCCTGACTACTCCAAAGAGTTTATTGTCCAAACAGATGCTTCTGAGTTGGGTGTGGGAGCTGTGCTGTCACAACTTAATGTAGATGGTCAAGACCAACCCATTGCTTTTATTAGCAGAAGGTTGACCCCCAGAGAGAAGAATTGGTCAGCTATTGAGAGGGAGGCCTTTGCTGTGGTGTGGGCCCTGAAGAAGCTGAGGCCATACTTGTTTGGCACTCACTTCAAGATTCAGACCGACCATAAGCCTCTCTTGTGGCTAAATCAGATGAAGGGTGAAAACCCCAAACTGCTTAGGTGGTCCATTTCCCTACAGGGGATGGACTTTACAGTGGAGCACCGGCCAGGTACTGACCATGGGAATGCAGATGGTCTCTCCAGGTACTTCCACTTAGGACATGAAGACGAGACTGGTCAAGGCTAGTTTAATGTCCCTGCGTTTGGGGGGGGGGTTGTGTAGGAGAGTAGGGTCTGCTATCCTATGGTCACCCCAAATTTTTGCTTTTTGCTTCACTGGTTTTTGACATATTGAGGCTGTGGGCCTGCCAATCAGACCCCCAGCCTGCTGTTCTCTCTACTAAATTTACACTATGCATCCTAGGTGCATAACCAATTGGAAGTGGATCACCCTGTGAGCCCCTGTACCAGTGTACACTAGGTACCCAGGGCATTGGTGTATCTAAGGCCTGCCAGGGGCTGAAGCATGTATTATGCCACCCCAGGCTTGGCCTAACAAATTTGACACAACTGGCTGATCACTCAGCTGGGGTAAGTTGGTGTAACCACCTCTTACTTAGGTGTAGTATACCTATACCTAACCTTAAATGGGACACATGTTAACCTATAAGTCACTCCTATGGCAGGCCTTAACAATCCTGAAGGCAGAGTGCTTGGTTCCATGTGAGATGGTGCTCTGGCATGAGCTGAGCCTGTCTGCAGTGGTCGGAACAACTTCCTTCTACTGTTTCCAGATATCGTCATACCATATACTCTTAAGTGCATTATGAACCTCGCGGTTAAATGCTATCTTTGGTTTGGCTTTATCAAAACATGTCGAGTAAGGTGTCATACGAATTAGAATACTAACCCCTCGCCAATTCTGGCGACGGGGTTAGCATTCCACCCTTCTAGAGGGACACGACATGTACAGTACCTGAAACCCGGGTAAAATCAGACATAGCCTCAGCTCCACAAAATGGATGCTGCCACCACAGACACAAGTCTGCCCTCCTGCTGCTGGGAGTCCTTCCAGCTTGGGGGGTGTGGACAAAGGGTTTCCTGCCAGGGGAGGTGCGTGCACCACCCCAGACAGGATTTTGTGTATTGGTCAGGTAGGGCTTGAAAGAAACCAGACATGCCTGAGGCTCACAAGGAGCCTCGGTGCATATGCCAGTTCAATCCGGTCCTGGGGCACACCAGTCCCGGGCCTGGGGCGAGCTGGACAAAGGATTGGGGGTGTAACCACCCCCCTTCCTGGTCCCACCCTTAGGGAGGGACCTAGCAGGTAGTCCGGCCCCTAGAATCCGCTTAAAGGTAGGAGCTGTGTCCTAAGACTTCAGACATCCTGGAATCAACTTGAAACTAAGAAGAAGACGGGAACTTCGACATTCTCCTGCACAGAAGACTGAAGGAAATCTCCCCTGTGGTCAGGGAGTGGCCACCTTGCTAACGCAAGCACCATCCAGCGAGTCAACGTCTGCTTTGCCGCCGCCTCCCGCCGGAGCCCGAGCCCAGAGACTGACAAGACCTGGACCTCCAGACCTCTCACCGCCCGATCCACAGTCCCTGAAAAGAGGAGACCTGTGGAGGCACCGAGACACGTGGAGCCAGCCATCTTGAAACGACCACGACAAGCTGCAAGCGCAACAACCGAGGCTCCCTCCAAGTTGTGCTTTGGGATCTGAGAAGCCCAACCCTCGAGCAGCATCTGCACCAAAGGTGAGCCCTCCAGCATCTCCACGATCTGCGTGGGGCCCTTCTGCATTTTGCCACTCGACGCGCCTAACCGGTTGCTGGCCCGCTGGCTAGTGGCCATCTTGGCGACGAACTTCAAGAAATACACCGCTGGTCTGGTTGCTCCAGACTGGCCCTTGCTCCCCTCCAAAGGAGCAGTCCCTCTGACCTTGCTGGTCAGAACCATCAGCTTATTTCGTTTTCCACAACAATTGCTTTTGCCAAGGCTTGTTTGCTTTGACCAAGTCGCCGACACCGCCGACAGCGAGAGCCTGCGTGGGACAGCTCGTGAACCGACTCCTGGACGTCGTCGACCTTCAGGGACCACGTGGCTGCAGAGACAAGCTACACCTTTCTTCCTGTTTGCACCCGACATCGCCTGGTACCCACCTGGTGCCATGCTGGTCACTGGCTAGTGACTGTGAACACTGTCCCCTCTGCTTAAAGGTCTTCTACAACTCCGATCCACTCTTGGATCCACCGCATCCCTTCCGGACCGATCGCCTGCAGCATCTTTGTCCACAGGCTCCATTGAACAGATAGAAGAAACCCGACGCACTTCGAGGCCTATGCACCCGCTTCCTGTGGGTGAGGTAAAGCTGGCACTCCGGTGCCCAAGTGTAGAGAATCATCTCTAGTGTCTGTGTTTCCAATCTTGAGTTCATAGTCCATCCGGAAGATACTTTTTGCAGTAACTTTGTACTTTTTACGCACCCATTGAAAACCTATGGGAGCTCACGTGTGACTATTTGCTCTGCACACGCAACCCGTGGACCTCCTGGTCACTAACTGAAGTTAGCTCCTTGTAGGCCCAGCGATTCTAGAGGCCCTAGGCCTTTCCCCTTTTCTGTTCGTGGTACTTATACCACTATTTTAGTATATGGTTTGAGCGGCCACCAGGGCCTATCCATATAAAGTGCAACTTCTGTGTATTCTACTGTAATCTTGTTTAACGATTTGTGCTCCTGTGCTCATAAAGAGTCTAGGGGTTACTTTGAGAAATAAATACATATATATTTTCAATATATATCTGTGTGGTGTCCTTTCATTGGTATAAAAGGGGGTTACATTTGGTAAAACAGCTGGCTTAACACGCTTCACGAGTTTAGCCTCAAAGACTGCTTAGCCTACGCTACCACTAGGGCAGCTAGTACGAAAAGGTTGAATTACAACCACACCATAAGGGTTGCTTGGCATGGTACAAGGTGGTCACTTTAACTAGTGAACATCATATACCAGGCCAACTTCTCACAGCCTCAAACATATTTTCTGAAGTAATATTGGCACACTCCGCCCCCTCAGGAGCCGAAATTATTTTCCTTTTATGCATTTTTATCTCAGGTGTCTTTAGTACCCTAGTTGGTGAAATCTTCCCACTTCCCTTGCTTATGACAGACCGAGGAACCTCCAATAATGTAGAAGGGGCTAGTTGCGTATTCTTTTCCTGCACTTTAAAAAAGGACCTTAAAGAACGCGTAACTTTGAGTGCAGAAATATCCTTTAGCTGTTGTGCAGACCGAGACAGAATAGGTTACTGTTTTCCTTTTAAGTTATTGGCAGCTTTTTTATTTGTTTTTTTAAGAGCAAGACTTCTTGTCGTAGGTGCGTCCTCCAGATATTCCACCTGGTTGTAATTTTTATTGCGTAAGAGTATATCTGTTAGGGTGCCCTGAGATTATGGCCCTTCCCTCTATGGCTGTTTGCGAGGACTGAGATCCGGTTGTTTCCTGTAAACGATACGAGTCAGGGAGATTGGGTGGGATTACGCCTTCAGACCGACCCTCCTTATTTGTACAATCTGTACTAGGGGAGATGGAGGAGTCAGAGCAAACAACCTAGTGTCTAGTGTTCAGTCTTCAGTGATAGGTCCGAAGGGGAGCTCACCTTACCACCCCCTTTATTTGTTTTTTTTGCTCGCCTAGAGGTCATCAGATGACTCGAACCGAGGCACCCCTGCAAAGTCGTAAATTTCAAATGTGAATGCAAAGGACCCTCCTGCAGAAAACCTGCAAAATCAGCATAGGGCCCGTCAGGGAAGCACTCCTACTGCTCCTGCTGCCGCAGTCTAACTCAGGTTTAACCAAGAGAAACCCCCCCTACTGGTACAGATGCTCTTCTGTCTAAGGCAGCCAATTCTGCCTGGTGTACCTCGTAGGGAATCCTTGCAACTGCACGTCTGTCGCAGAGGACCCCAGGTGCTACCTGGAGTAAATCCTCCCCCGCTGCGAACAGGCGTGGACTCCCTGCTCACCTCCGCCAGATCCCAATCCACCAAGTCCTAATCCAGGACTGCGACAATGACTGCCCCAAGAGAATCAATTAGAGTCAAGCGGCACCCACACCCCTCCCACTACTCGCAGCACCCAACTGCGAAAGACAGCAGCGCAGTGGAAGATGCAGGCTGGCAAAATTCAATAGAAAATCAATAGAGTTTTAGTACCCCACCATCCCCACTTCTCGCCGCTCCAAGAGGCAGCAGTACCTGCCGACTTCAGCGTGCAGCGCAAGGAAAGACGTGGGCCGGCAATCGGAGAGGATGCAGGATATGGGTGGAGAGGACGGAGCCAACAAGGACGCCACAATCCAGTCGGAGCCCGTAAAAATAAGGTCGCCCCAACCACCGTTGCCCCTCTCCTCACGGCAGCCCAGTAAGAATTCCTCCTTTCGCGGCGTATCCTAACCTGCCGCATTGCTCCCACTGAATACATGGAGCATAAAGCATACAGCTGATTCGAAGAGTGTAGAGCCAGTAGAATTCAAATCGTTATAGTTCCAATAGAAATGATCCCCGTTGCTAGTTCTTATATATAATTTTTTTCCTCCTCAGGTAAAAGTTTATATTTACTCTTTAATTTAATTTATTAAAGAGATGACGCTGTAATACACACACACACAAAAAAAAAATTCCAACCCCCACCGCTGCTCGCAACACCCAGCCATGAGAGGCAGCAGCGCCGGCCACCCTCAACGCACAGCCGCACAAGGCAGGATGAACGCGGGCCGGCAGTCAGGGCAGTCGGGGAGGATACAGCACGGGGCGAAGAGGATGGAGCCGGCGAGGACGCCACAGTCCCGAGTCGAGTCGGAGCCTTCGAAGCAAATCAGGCCGTCTCTCCTCACGGTAGCCAAGTAAGAGAATCGTTTCTAACGCTCAGGATTAGAGCGAGGTGCCGGGGGGTGAGAGGTGTTCGCGGCGTGCCTAACCCGCCGCCATGTTCCCGAACCCGTCCTTTGATAACAAGTATGGGTAAACCAAACAATGTGAAATGGGCGAACCAGAAACTTAACAGGGAGAGCTGAGCCAATGGTCTGTCTTTGCTCTACGACCCACAACAGGAGCCGAGCCATTAACACATTTTGACATGTCATTTGGGCACCAGACCTCAGAAAAATAAGACTTCAACATTTAAACAAAATAGATTTCTTTAACAAGCAAAAGTGTTTACATTTTAGAGCATTGGATTGCTCATTGCATAGAGGAACATTTATTGGAAGCGCTAATTCCTAAATATAAAAGTAGAAATGCCCATGACGCAAGTGCCTGCCCCACCACCCTAACAACGATGCCATTAATGAACTAAGAGGCAAGTCAGTAAACACGTGCACCAAATTTGAGGCCCATGTTTTTAGAAGAGATGGAGAACATTGTTGCCATGTAAGATTTATACCAAGAGAGGCTTTTGTACGGTACACATCCCAAACTGATGTACATCAAAGTGCTTTCAATTGTGAGGGTAACGGAAACCGAGGCACTATGAACCCGATACCGTGCCCCACATATTCAGTTTTTTTAAAGCAACACCAAATGTCTGGTGTTGGACTCAAACAGTCTGGTTTAATCTGCAACCCGAAAACTGCAGAGGCGTATTTCCTGGCCGCACAGCTGCAATGGGTGACACGCTGGGCAGCGGACCGGGCACGGGGAGAGCTGACCACCACTACAGGGCGTATCCCAACCTCCACGATTCACCGTATGTTGCTGCCAAGAGCAGCGCCAATTCCGGGTGGACCTCTACAAGTCAGCAGGGCGCGGGTCTGCCTGGCTCGCGTTCACCGTCTGGACCGAGCGGTGCTTCCGTACTCTCCGCTTCTGCCGTTGGTGGGGATCCCCAGGGGCAGAGCACAGTATACAGAGAGCATGTTGCAAATTTGGACGGACCACGCCGTGACGGAGGTGGGGATGTTATATTTTGAGGGGCGCCCACGGACATTTGAAGAGATGGTGGAGGATTTTGAGCTCCCTAGGGGTCAGTTCCTGAGGCATAGACAGCTTCTCACAGACTGTCGCACACAGTGGCGAGTGATTGATACGGAACCCCCCACGCACCCGGTCATCCACGCGATATTACAGATGGGACCCGGACGACACTTAGTTACTTGGATATACAACGCCGCACGAACCCTAAGGCAACCCACACTTGCACCCCTCAGGGAACAATGGGAACAGGACTTTCGCAGGCCATTACACGACAGGGAAAGGATCAGGGCCCTGGAATACACAAAAAAGGTGTCCCGTAATTACCGCTTCAAGAACATACAGTTACATATCCTACACAGGGCGTACCTGACTCCTGAAAAACTGCAGAAATACTTTCCTGATACACCGTTCGCCTGCCCTAGGTGTCTCGAGCCGGCTGCCTCTTTCATACACATGCTATGGGATTGTCCGACACTTTATAATTATTGGGAAGCGGTGCATACCACGATTCGTGCAGTTACGGGGTTGCAGGACCTATACACATGGGAGGCCAGCGCCTTAGGCATACATGGGTGACACAAGGATAAGAAGGTGGAGCGGCGTTTTGCTTTCTTGGGACTTATCCTGGCTAAAAGATGCATCACTATGCACTGGAAGATGCCGGAGGGACCTCCCTTGGCGGCATGGGTAGGGGCAGTTAAGAAGTGGGGGAAGGCGGAGGAAACGCTGCTTCGGATGGAGGACGCCCGGGGACACCGCAAACACCCGATTTCCCTGTCCTGGGCGATGCTGATGCACTCCTTCACACAAGAAGCACCACCGGCGGAGGGCTCGCGAATAGCTGGCTCTCAGGAGGCCTCCGTGACTCAGGAGGGCGGTGACCAGGGGGCCCGGGCACCCGGTGGGCCTTAAACTGAAACTGTAACTGGTACCCTGTTCGGCCCCTGCACGGACAGGGATCTGTACTCCCGACATCAACCCCTGCACCTCCCCTCCCCCGACTCTTCCCCGCGTCTGCGAAAACTTAGCACGACGATAAGTTAGGACATTGCTCTCCGACGTTAGTCTCACAAGGTCTATAATCCCAGATATGGTGCACTCCCCAGTTTACATGTCCCCAGTTCATTAATAGTAATTAGTTGGCCGCGCTTCAACGACCTGAGGGGCACCTCATTCAGGGGATATGGATCCATATAGCAGCCCTCATGTAATGCGGCATCCACAGCGCGCGTCAGTAGGGGTGGGCCCGGATACAGGATAGGGCAGGGCCCTTGATCCTCTAAGCCTGTGAGATCCGCTGACTATAATAGTAACATCTGTATACGATGGTCCAAGGGTACATGTTTACTGTAATTCCATAAGTGCATATATTTGCTATGTGTTTACTACAAATGCCAATAAAAAGAATTTTCAAAAAAAAAAACCCGAAAACTGCAGAGAGCAGATCTCACCAGAACAGTGGTTTTATGTAGTGGAGTTCACCTCTTCCCTTAATCTGATGCATACCGCTGTGTCTGCATAATTTATATAACTTTGGGCCCTTTTCTGTTTTCTACTCTCGTTCTTCCTTGGGCACTATTTCACCCATATATGCCTTTAAATGTTCCTTGTTTTTTTCTGACTGGCTTAGCTTGTACATTGTGTCTTGCAGCTCTGTATCTTGTACCAGGCCATGTTTAATTGTCTTGAGATCTCCTATAAACTTGGTAAAGTAGTCGGACACCCACTAGGTCTTACTCGCATTATCCTAAATCACTGATATATACTTTTAAAAATACACATACATAAATAAACGGTATTTGCAAGGTACTTCACAGTGTTTCTCACATTCCATACCTGCTTAAGGTAGCAAAAGGGAAATTCTATTTACGATTTTTAATGTCAGCACGGGTACTAGTTTATTTAGTTGTTTTCAGTTTTTCTTTCCTCCGTTTCCTCAAGCCAGGCTATTGTGCAAAGGAGATGTGCGAGACCTGTGATTACACGTAGAAGATACATACCCATGATTTACATCTGTAATATCATCTTAAAAACCAAACCATGATGCCTTCTACTGACACACACACACACTATAAAAACAGTGTGTAATAATTGTATAACTCTTCAATCCCTGGTGACACAGCACCCAGGATAATGTGCTGCATGGCTACACACTTTTTAGGTCCAAAAGGAGAGGCTTATTGGCTATGACAATGCTTGTTATACATTATGCACCCAACCTTGTCGGGTACACAATAGATATAGGGGTGGCTTTGCTAATGTTTGAAAGTTGGTCTTACTACGCGTTTAAACAATTTCTTTTGACATGTGCTGCTGTAGTGTTGCAAGGTGCAGCCATTGAGGTAGTTCTGAGCAATGGTTTTATAGTGTCACTCGTGGGTGGTGTAAAAATGCACTCCAGCCTGCATTCAACATTTAAAATCTATGCAATTGGTGTGCTCCAATCACTATGTTACTGTGGTCTTGAAAGTGAAATAAGACAAGTGGGTAAAGCCAAACTCATCATGTTTTAGGGGGTCACAGCACATGCACTTGAAATCTGAATAGTAGCCTCCCAGTGTTCAGAGTAACAAAATGTTAGTACATCTAATCCACAAATAGTAACAAAAAAAACATGGAGACTTTGTGACAAGACAGACTCCTTACAACTGGATAATCATTACATTATGAAGCATGGGCCAACCCCAAATCTGTTCATAAATGTCAAAGGGCCCAAGCAGCTGAACCTATCTTGCTTCAGTTGGTGACTAGAAAACATATACAATACTTTTTTTAAATTATTATTTAAAGAGGTCCTGTGAACTTTTATATGATAAATAGTAAGATATAGGGTGTTCCGTCATGCACCATGCTGTTTATTTAGAATTGTCTCACATACCTAAAAATGGACTTAATAAAAAACACCACTACCTCCGAGATCTAGAAATAGTGCCTAAAATATCATGCACAATTCCTGAAACAATCCAATGGGGATGACCATCTCGTGGTCTAATACCTTCCCTCTGGATCACTAATTCCATTACAATATTACAAATAGTTGACTAAAAAAACTTTTAAAAAAAGACCTAACCCTGCCCTTTATCTTACGCATATAGTTTTCTGTATATGAACAATGTATTCTTAGTCTTTTTTGTCAGATAGCGCCTGTCAGGAACTATAGCCCACTTGGAAAGATCTCCAATACACATCTCACACTACTTCTTCAATTCAGATATAAAGAATGCATTCCGGCAAATTTCAGACTCGGGTAACAGACAAGTTCTTCTGTGTTTTCCCTCTGTTTGACCTGACAGTCTTGGTGTGGTCTTCCCTCAAACCTTTTGCCTTTCCCTTCCTGGTTGCAGAAATATGTTTTTGTTTGCATTAGGAGTCTGTGCTCTTTACCACTGCCAACCAGTGCTAACGTGTTTGTGCTCTCTCTCTCCTTTAAACATGGTAGAATTGGAGTACACCCCATTAGCACATTTCATTTACTTATACGTCTCTAGTAAAGTGGTACTACAGGTACCCATGGCTCTACATTCAATGCTACTAGTGGGCCTGAAGCACTTATTGTGCCACCCAATTTAGTAGCCCTTTAAAACATGCCTCAGGCCTGTCACTCTAACCTGTGTGCAGTATTAAACTGCAAATCTGACCTGGAAAAATAAACATTTTGTCAAGCCTAAACCTCTTTTGTTAGTACAAATAAGTCACCCCTAAGGTAGGCCCTAAACATCTCATGGTGCAGTGGATTTAAAAGGTTGGACACAAACTTTTACATTTTATATGTCCTGCTAGTGAAAAACTCTCAAATGTGTGTTTTCACTATTGTGAGTACTACCTCTCCCATAGGATAACATTGGGTTACTTTATTACATTTAATAAGTGCTAACTTTTGATTGGGAGCAGGTAGAAATGTCATGCATGGGCTCAAATTGTAATTTAAAATCCTCTTTAATGGTAAAGTGAGATTTTAGATTATAATTTTGAAAATTACACTTTTAGAAAGTTGTCATCCCGCCCTAATCTCTCTAAGACCCTCTAAGAGTTTCCTACTGCCTGGGCCTGTTAATTGTGAACAACAGGACCTGGGTGTAGCTGGGCGAGGGCCAGCCTGCCAGGATGGGAGGGGCAGAGTAGTTCCCTGCCCCACTTACATTTCAAAGGTCTGCCTCCAGCACACTCACAAATGAAGTTGACACCAGCCTTTTCCCAGCCTAGACGTCTTGGGGCCTGGGCAGGAGGAGAAAGGGGAAGGGAAGAACTTTCTAGAACCAGATGTGGGGGTGGACAAGACGTTTCCGCCACCAGATATAAATATTGGCCCTCCCGAGTCATTCATCAATTCACTCCTGGACCTGTGGGCATTGCCAAAGAAGGACTGCTTTTTCTCCCAGAGGACTGCCCTGCTCCTTGAGGCTAGCCTTGTTCTTCAGAGGACTACACTGCTGCTACCAGAGGACTGTCCTGCTGCTTGAGGCTGCCTTGTTCTTCAGAGGACTGTCCTACTGCTAGTGGCCTGCTTTGCTCTCTGAGGAGGAAGACTGGACCTGCTCTCTTCACCCCAGGCTAATCTGAATGACAAAGGTTCAGTTGGTTGACCACCTGTTCTGAACTACAGGGATACAACAAGCTCCAGAGGCCTCCCTGCAACTGTCCAGCTAACCTGTTGCAACTGGCCCTGCCAGGACCTGCATGAACCCTGCTGATCTCTTCTGGAGTATGTTCCTAGTCCCCAAGAGGTGCCGCCCCAGGTCCTGTACTGTTGGCTGGCAGCAGTTGAGCTCCTTCTGTGAAATCTTGAAGTTTTGAACTCTGCTTGCCAGACTTAGTGAAGATAACTTTTTCAGCTGGACTAACCTGGTCTCTGTATCTGGCCCGCACTCCATCAAGGTCAGCCTGAACGTGTGACTTTGCCCCGATCTAGCTTGACACAATACCAACAGTTAGCGTTTTCTGTTTCCTGGCACTATTTTTAAAAACCTTTAAAATTGCGTAAATCTGATTCTACTGATTTGATTTTTGTTGTTTCAGTCCCATTTTATTGATTACAATGTACTCTATTGGGGGGCGTGGCTAACCACCGATGGGAATGGCCGCTCTGTAGTCTTACTCCGATGCGCCACTCCCGAATAATCCTGCAATACATCGCTCTTACCGGCCTGACCCCTGCCCAAGTGCCGGTACATAGTTGATGGAGGGCCTGACGATCACCCGATAAACTCTGGAAATCATTGGAGGAGATACGCGGGCCGAGCTCCGGCGACCAGGACGGCGTGGATCTCCCTGTCCAAGGCGGTGCGACGCACCGCGGCCAGCGCCCCACGCAAGTCCGAGGCTGGGGCCTGGTCCGACAGTGGCGGCGGTGGAATAGAGAGTGCTTTCCCCACCTGAGCGGCTGCCATCGGAACACCCGCAGCTGCGGCGGTGACGCTTTTAACTGGGCCGGTGAGTGACGGGGACCCGGCAGCCATCGTGTTGACCCCTGTGGCGCTGCTCGTAGCGGGCCGTCGCTGAAGTGAGTGCAGTTCATACACAAGGTAGTGGTGGATAATGAGTCGCACAATCACTTAGACTATTTGATTCAGCTAGTGGGGCAGTTCAATACAATGAATGTGTCCAATTTGAAACAAACTATGGGGAAGGTGCCAATCGAGGTCAGATATCCCACTACCAAGGATATCGGTTAAACAGGCCACACATGGTCTGTAATAGAAGCAAAAGAGGAAGACCCCGGCACTCAGCTGATTTATACACAACACAAATTCGGTTTGAAATTAATCATACGTACTGCAAGTACCAAATCGTAGAGAGAGGAACCAATTCCCATGGGGAGTTTCACAAGACCAACAAATATGAGCTGTGAATTTAGTTTAATAATTTTAAAGCACAGAGCATATCATCTTAGCATATTGCATCAAAAACTTAAACAGAACATCAGACAGAGAAGAATGTATCCCTCGTTAGCATGTATATCCCAAGTCTTGTAGTTCTTATGAATGCTAAGTTTTGACACGTAGAGTGTTCTCTCTGATACAGCCAACGCGCGTTTCGTCACCACCGTGACTTCCTCAAGGCTTCAAATATGATGTTCGTAGAAGTATTGGCGATGGCTATGATAGGCCCGATTCCCTATGTGTCACCGAGGTCCCCAGGGAGTAATCCGATGAGTCCAAACCTCACTGTCCCCTGTGGTCGCAAAAAACGTAGCTATAATGGTCTTTAAGTCTGTAATGAAGCATATTCTGCTTTAATGGGGCCGTCTACAACCTCCAAGGTTCTGTCAAATGTACAGATCCCATAAGCCAGAAGTGGTATTACACAGTTTGGTAGAGAATGCATCCAAGAATTTTTAGAAACACTGGTTTTTAAGATCCAGAAGTACTGAATGTCTCTTGTCGTTCGAGCCAAATAAAAACGTACGGTCACCAGCGAGCTAAGTCTGCTCTGCTGTTCTTCAAATCTCCCGTGGATACTGCTTAAGGAGCCATGATAAGGTCCTTCAGTTTAGCAGAGTGTCGTCCTTATAGTTCCATCGTCCTGCAACAGGAGTGAGTGCGCTGCCTAGTGCCATACTGGGGAGGCGGCGGTGAGCGGCGGCCGGCGCTGGATGGTTAAGACCTGTTAGCCTGGGGTGACACAGCGAGAAAATACCATATGCACGATCCATAGTGGATGAATGGCATTAAGGGCGGCCATCCAGTATTGGGACACTATGAAGCATGGATGGGCTGAGAGTGCCTAGGGATGTACTCCCCATACTCTGGATACTAAATGCTGTGGTATGATCAGTAGGGGGGCCCTAAGTTGTGACACTTCGCTGAGAGCCTACTGCTACAAACCTGGGATTGGGCTTTCGCAGGTTAAGGCTTTCTGGGCCTGACCCTCGTGCTGCCCCATATTGTAGCGACCCATACTGATCGTCGGTAGAGGCCCCGGCGCTGTGGTACCCCGAAAGAGAAGGGGAAACCCTGTCATAGGAGATCAGGGACTGCAGTCTACCGCTAATGAAGGATCCCCTTTTTGTTGGTGCCGGGGACGTTGGGAAGATATGTCCAGGCGGCCGTCGCTCTGAGAGAGGGGTGTGTGGTGCCGGAGATCCCTGGACTTCGGGCCTCCCGCCGCGCCTAGCTGAACTGAAGTGGCGTGGTAACGACGCAACTACTGAAGGGGTCTGGCCCTGATTCTCGAAGGATCTTCTACGTCTGGGTCGGAGGCGCAATATCTTACCGCCTGAGTGCCTTACGTGACGGATCAAGCCGGATCCTCCTCAGAGAAGGGTGCCTCTCGTGAAAACCGACAGGCCGAGTGGAGTATTTCACTGCTGGCGGCGGTGAGTAACAGGAACGCCCAGGTCATATAGGGGTGTCTCGGGGACTGTGAACAATGGCGTCCGGCCGTAATAACCGGACAGTGACCCAGTCAAAACTGGATAAATTTGCCTGGCAGAAACAGCAGACGGAGGAGAGAACAGAGGTGGCGACACCAGGCGAAGCCACGGAACCCTCGAATAAGGATCTACTTGAGGCGATAACGGCTATACGGACCACCCTGGAGGTGTGAATTGACATGGTGGCCACAGATGTGGCACTGATCCGAGAGAATATGAAGAAAATGACTGAGCGAGTTGGATCTGTGGAAAGCACTACCGAGGATCTAGTTGCTGATACCGCCCTGCTCAAGAAACAAATCAAGGACCTCAGCTCGTCTCACGAGGCGATGGCCCTGCAGTTGGACGATTACGAATCACAATTGAAAGGGCTCATCGGGTGCCTGGGGGTCGTCCGAGGCCTGGGGCACCCCCGCGTCCTTTGCTGGCGCGGGTGTTTAATTTTCGGGACCTTGATGTTATATTGCAAACAGCAAGGGCAGCCCCGCCTCTAACCCTGGATAACAGTAGGATCATGTTCTTTCCCGACTTGACATTGAGAGTGCAGAAGCAACGCCGCAGTTTTCTGGAGGTGAAGCGGGCTCTGCGGGATCAGGAGATCAAGTATGCAATGATGTTTCCCGCTAAGTGGAAGCAAACGGCAAGGCATGGTTTTTTACTTGTCCAGAGGAGGCCTGGGATTGGCTGGATGGCTGGTGCAAGGTCGAGAAAAAAGGTCAGAAGGCATCCTCGGCAGCGGATGGTGATGCAGACTGGCGCCAGCACTGCCGCTCCCCGGAATTCTGACTCTGATTCCCAGGGAGCGGCGGGTGGGCGCTGACCCAGCGCCGGGTAAGAATATATGGTGTAGCTGATGGCCCACGAACGCTATTGGGTGCCCTTGGGAATGTGATGGTGGTGTATGGAAGCCCTATATGTTGGAACCCTTATGCACAGTTCTGGGGAGGGGTTGATCTGGATTTTGATATCTATATGATGAGGATGGACCAGACTCTTTGGAACTGTTTTTCTGTTTGACAAAGGATACTTGAGTCATGGAGTACAATACTCGTTTAATAGGGTTGAACTCATCAGCAGGGGCTTAGTCCATTGTTGGGGCGTGTTGTGGCATTGTGCCTGACCGGGTGACATTCACGGGATGTCTGGTGGGGATAGTGTTGGGCCCAGTTGTGTTGTAAAAGATTTTGGGTGTGGGGGTCGGGCCGGGGAGTGAGGCACTAACTATATACTTATGGTCGCACTGGGAGTGGGGTTCATTATGTTCCCTGGAATTGTTTTTGGGTGGGCGACAGGCACTCTGCATGTTGGGGGTGGCGGGCAGTTCTGGTTCCGTTACGCAGGGAAGCAGGGATGGGGTGAGTTTTTAGGGGTAGGGTTCCTAGGGAGTTTCATTGGTTGGGGGGGGCAAAACTGGGTGTTATACGGCAGTGAGATACTGCGAATGTACATATTTTGTACGGGTTGGTTGGTGCTTATGTTCATGCGACAGCGGAGGTGATCCAATACTTTGAAGTTATCAGGGAAAGTCCAGGAGTTGTACAATTTGATGCACGGAGGGGCTTCGGCCATTGCGGGCCCTCGGTACATGTTAACCTGTTGCTGACTGGGACGCATGACGATGGGTCACGGGATTAAACTTGTCACCTGGAACGTCAACGGGTTAGGGGACAAGATTAAGAGAGGAATTGTGTTGCAGTTTGTCCACCGTCATGGGCTTGATATGGTGCTGCTACAGGAAACTCATTTGAACGGTAATTCATGTAAGGCCCTAGATAGGAAAGTATACCGTATGGTGGCACACTCAAGCTTCACTACTAGTTCTAGGGGGGTTGGAATACTCCTACGAAAAAGCTGTCCATATGTGATACAAAATACCTGGAAGGATCAGTTGGGTAGAAACGCGGCCTGCACAGGCCTATGGGAGGGTAGAGTTCTTAATTAGGTTTCAGTGTATGCACCTCCAGGTTTGCAGCATACGACATTGACTGACGTTGGGACTTTACTACTAAATTTACCGATGGGCACATTGGTAGTGGGGGTGATTTTAACTTGACAATAGACTGGCTTCTGGATAGATCCCCCCCCCTAGACATGACCTAGCGCACGGTTCCCACTTACGTGACTTTATAGATGCCATGGGAATGGTAGACGTCTGGAGGTGGGCGCACACTGGGGACACGCAGTTTACATTTCAGTCGGGGGTACACGGGAGTCAATCCCGAATAGACTATCTGTTCACACATGCGCAGCATATACAAGACTTTTCGGATTCACGATGTCTGGCACGAGGAGTGTCGGACCACTCCCCGGTATTGACGGTTTTGGGTGTACAGCGCCCGCTGCAACCGGGCCCGATACAAATTTCACCCTGGGCACTCAAGATCCCTCACATCAGAGATACTCTGAGGAAAGATACGAATTACTACTTTTCAGAAAACGCTGGGTCGGTTAAGTGAGCTATTACACTGTGGGGGGCATACAGAGCGGTGATCAAGGGAAGGGCTTTGTCTGTGATGGCAGGCCATAGGGCCGAACGCCGCCGAAGAGTGCTGGAATTAGAAACAGAAATCCTGCGTCTTGAAGTTGATATCTCTCGAGACCCGGAACCGGGCACTCAGTACCTATTAAATATAAAACGGCAAGACTATAAACAATTGCTCCTAGAGGACGCCAATAGGCGAATATTGGCCACCAGACACTGCATCTATGAGCAAAGGGAACGCACCGGTAAGTTATTGGCCTGGCTGGAGAGTAAAGAACAGGCAGCCAGATGGGTACGTGCGCTTAAGGGAGCCGACGATATCATGATAACAGATCTTCGTGAGATCGCCGAGTCTTTTGCGCACCATTATAAAACAGTTTATGGGGCTCCGAAGGATTCCCAAGCCACTATAGAAGTGAAGGGTCTCGCTGAGCAAGATAGGGTGGCATTGGAGGCTGATCTCTCTACTGAGGAAATTCATAAGGCAATACAAGATATTCACACTGGCAAAGCGGCGGGCCCGAACGGACTCCCGATTGAACTAATCAAACCATTGGCTTCCATACTAGCCCCTCATTTACTTAATCTTTATAATGAAAGCTACAAACGCGCCCTCCTCCCAGAAGACATCCGAGAGGCCGCTATAGTGGTCATCCATAAACCCGGCAAGCCGGTGGATGAGTGTCATTCATATAGGCCTATCTCTTTAATTGCAATAGAGGCAAAAATCTTGGCCAAGCTACTGGCGAATCGTCTGCTCCCCTACCTAACAGACTTGATCCATCCGGATCAATCTGGATTCATGCCGGGACGGAATACGGCACGCAATCTGCGCAGGGTGAATGGGGCCATTGGTTGTGTACATACACTGGAGGAGGAGACTATATTACTAGCACTTGACGCGCAAATGGCGTTCGATACCATAGCGTGGGAGTACCTATTTGCGGTTCTCGACCGAATGGGGTTTGGCCCCAAATTCAAGGGATAGGTTCAGCTGTTATATTCGCAACCCAGGGCTCACGTATCAGTGAATAATTACCGCTCCACCTCCTTCCCCCTCTGTCGGGGCACTAGACAGGTATGTCCCCTGTCGCCACTCCTCTTCACCATAGTTCTCGAGCCATTGGCGGTATAGATAAGGGGAGACCCGGGAATTAGAGGCATGAGATGGACGAATGATCACGAAGATCAAATATCACTGTATGCAGATGATATTTTACTCTACCTTGCTTCCCCAGCACGCTCACTACGTCGGGTACTCCATATCTTTCATATTTTCGGGGCTCACTCGGGTTATCAAATAAACTGGTCTAAATCTCAGATGTATTCCCTTTGGTGTGAGCCGCCTCGAAGCCCTCGAGGGTATACTATCCCGGTGGTTAGCCAGGGTTTTCTTTACTTGGGGATTTTTATCACTACCAATGCCACACTGTTTTTTAAAGGAATTTGCAGGGGCTGTTGCAGCGGTTTCGCTCAGACGTTGCGTACTGGAAAACTCTCCCGCTAACGCTGTTGGGTCGTGCGGCCTTATTTAAGATGCTTGCCGTGCCATGTTTCCTTTATACGTTACAGAATACTCCCAGTCCGGTCCCTAGTTCCTATTTCTCACAGATTGAGACCGCACTACGGGATTTATTGTGGGACAATAAACCGCCTCGGATAACTATGACCAAGTTAACAATGGGTTGGTATGATGGAGGGATAGGATTGCCGGACCTGCGCCTTTACTACCAGGCTTCACAATTGACGGCCATTAACCACTGGGTGTTCGGGAGACATGATGATCAAAATTTTTGACCTGACCATTGGTTGTTGGGGAAAGGGGGCTATAATAGAGCTTTATATACAAATCATAAGAAACTGGGCCTGACCGGCCCAATGGCACGCACGGTGGAGATATGGCATGGAGCACAGAGACGGATGGGCTGGCAGGGACGGCTAACGAAGGCTACCCCACTATGGGAACCAGATATTCTAGGGAGGCTTAGTGCCTATGCGGGGTTTGATAAGTGGGAGATGATCGGAATCTCCAAGGTGGGTGATCTGTGGGTCAAGGGCAAAAAGGCTTCATTTCCGGAACTTCAGACCAAATATCAATTAGTGCTGACTGAGCGGTTTCGCTACCTACAGATCAGCCATGCTATTGAATCAGCCCTCCCTAGAGATGCGCCCGTTCTGGACTCCTTTCCCCTTGAGGATAGGCTCCTGTTGGACCCTATGAACCGTAAGGCCATATCCTTCACATACATGAAATTGGTCAACAACCGGGCTGAACCGATGTTGAAACTAAGGGCATCCTGGGAAAACGAACTAGGAGAATTGGCCGATGAGGACTGGCAGGAGGCGTTGTCCTCACCCCGAGAGGGGGCTATCCCGATGTGTCTCCGCCTGGTGCTGCTTAAAATTCTGCACCGAGTATACTTTGATGCCACACTGCTCCATAGGATTGATAGACGACCTGACGCACTCTGCCTCCGGCATTGTAATCAGACAGGAACATTCTTGCATATTTTATGGGGCTGCCCCCACATACAAAGATTTTGGACTGACGTCACCAGACAATTGACCAGGACGTGTGGCAAAACTATCCACCAGACCCCCACGCTATCTGTCCTCAATATCTGGGAGGCGACGGACCTAACGCAGGCTGAGCAGACATGGGCCACAATGGGGTGGTGTATAGCTAAGCGGAACATTGCCCAGAAGAGGGGGGTGCACACCATACCGTTGATGACCGACTGGGCGAAAGATATGGATCATGCTATGATCGCCGAAAAAACAGTGTTTAAAGGGAGGGGGTGCCCGCGCAAATGGGACTACAAATGGGGGAAATGGAACAAGTAGAGGCGGGAGATATGTGTTTCCCCGACGACAGAACTCAAACGGGAGAGGCTCCTGGGAAGTGAGGGGTGTGCGAGAGGTGAGGTGGCACATGCAGTAGACAATCATGAATAGACAGATATGTATATAATCTCCTGACCCGGAGACATGCCCGTGTGTCATAGGTGGATCGAATAACTACTATTGGACTTTGATACCCTGGACTCCCGAGAGATTGATGAACGATGAGATCGATTTGTAACCTTCTGTACTTGCTTACCTACATTGTCAAGGTAATTGTCTCTTCTGCTGCTTTTGTTTCTAATAAAAATTGTTTAAAAAAAAAATGTACTCTATTTTTTTTAATTGGTGTCAGATTTTTCTTGTTTTGTTTTCACTTTATTACTGTTTAAGGGCTGCATAAATACTTTACACTTTGCCTCTAAGTTAAATTTCACTGCTTTTGTGCCAAGCTACCAGAGAGTTAAGCACAGGTTAATTTAGTGACTTTTTGTGGTTCACCTTGACGAGGATTGTGGTTGTTGCTTGAGTAGGGTTTCACCCCCTTCTACCAACAACACAGGACAGAGATCTAAGTGTGCTCTTGATTTGATGAAATAACTAAACGAAATTATGGTAATGAAGTGGTACATGAGAAGAGTGGGGTAGTGAGCAGAGGCAAACACTAGAGGAACGGACAATGGATCAGTGGGTGAAGATAATCAATAGATTTTATCTCAGAGATGAAGCTGGATGTTTGTGAGGATGATAAGATAGCCATGGGTTAGCAAATGTTTTTAATAATGATGAAAAACTCATTGTAATAGGCTGAAATCATTCAAGCCAAGTAAAAAGATAAGTGTTCTGTTTTCACCTCCTGTTTATATTTCCTTAGGGTAGTCTGGTACTTCAGTTTTGCTTCCTTAGACTATTCCCATCACTGTGTTCTTTCTAGTTGTCTTTTTACAGGCTATCATGCTGGTTGCGATAGAGACTATATCTGTGACAGCAGAAAGCTCCGCATTTCGTTAAAAGGAGCAGGCTGAGTATAATCCATGTGCTCAAATTACTAGCTGTTATTTCAACTTTTGGGGTAAGTAGTGGGGCAGAGCTAGTCAAGGTAGAAGAGAAGGTATTTTTGTTTGTTTGATTAAATAAGTGCTTGCAGCTGAATAAAGGCACGACAAATGTTACTGATTTGGTGACAGTAGACTTTGGAAAAGAAGATCATAATCATAAATCAGCATAAGTCAATGGAGAGTGTGAAGGTGGGTACAAGATCAAGTTAGGTGTAAATCAAATCAATTATATGTCTGGATGAGTGGATAGGCTGCCTCACCCAGAGCTTGCTACCTATTGATGCGAGAGACTCGAGAAACAATTTAGAGTGTGCCAATTGCAAAATAACTACCTGGATGTTAAAAATGCTGAGAAATAAACAATTAAAAGCTTTCAGGGTTATTGGAGGGAGGAATTCAGTGAGTTTGAGGTCAAAATCACTAGTCGTTCCTGGGGGATGATATGTATAAACCCCTGAGAAAGACGTAAGGATTCCTTAAAAAAGAATGTGTTTAATTTAAACAGCCTCTATAGTCTCAGAAGATAATTGCCAAGCCACCTCCAGGTTTGACTATAACTTTTACATGTGTGATTTTATAACCAGCTTGGCGGTGGTGGAGGGAGATGCTTAGTCCAACTTTCCAATGTTTTATCTGAAATAAGATAAACACAGATTTAAAAGCTGTGCCTACTACAGATCTAAATTAGGCAGTGCAGTATGTGAGTGGAGTCTATCACTACCTGTACTACCAAAGGGATTAGTAGTCCAATTTAAGTGGGTCATAGTTCTAAAGTTATTAGCGTTGAAAGGCTAAGAGATACAGCAAGGCAGCCAAGAAATGTGGTGACTGCTGTTGTTGATTAAAAAAAACTGGAAGAGCTGAACCATTAAGAGGCTGACCTGACCAACAGGTTTTTGAGGTCCATTATTTCTTACCTACCAAGAGTACCTCCTAATGCATAAGCTGCAACAACCACAGTGCCAAGGGCCAATCAATAGGCAGTACCTGCTCACAACATCACACTTTATTGTCCTGATGCTCTTGGCCTACCTTTCTCCAGAGTTTACCCCACTGCTCACTTCATGTGCCTCACCATTAGCTGCCTGCTCCTCCCAAGGCAACATAACATTGAATCCTATCATACACGAAGCAACACATATGACAAGCAGCAGTCATCAATAAAAAGTCTTAAACACAAAACCTGGCATACTGCATCCTAGAATAGCACTATACAGAAAACCCTCCAATAAACAGCAGCAACACACATTCAAGGGAGCTCTAAGAAGGCGCATCAGAAGTAGTAAGTTGCTCTACAGAATAACATACATTTCAATTCCTGGGTGGTGCATGTGTCACAGAGGAAAATTCACATCAAATTTGCTTACCATTTACCACAAATCTCACCTTTTAACTCATTGGACATGACAACCAGACCCAAAACAAAATATAGGTAAAAAGCGGTTTCCTTTTTTTATTTATTACGTTTCATTACATTAGCACATATGAAAAGGGCAATACTTCAAAAAAGCAGGCTACCTTTCAGACCTCAAGATTTAACTTATCCACAGTGGACCAAAGCAAAGCAATAGAGGATGTCTGCATGTTCTGCCTCTGGCACTTTTTGTGGGGCAAATCAGACGTGTCCCAGCTGCCACCTTAATGTGTTTAGAGTTGGTCATCAGGATGCCTGGTGATTCAGCATCTGTTGTTCGCAAGACTGTGCTTACGCTTCTTTCTGACCTCAGGAGATGCATCTTCTTCCCGGTGGTTGGCTCTATCCACAAGATGGTGGAGTGACTTTGTGGGGCTTTGTGGACTTTAGTTGGTAAAGACCCAGACTTCTCCTCCCATTGAATGGTCCATCTACCGCTCACTTCACCCTGCTCCAAGTGAGTGATGTAAGCATAAGCGCAGCAGCAATGCAGCACATAACACAGAACACAACATAAGAAACACAGTACACAACAATATTCCCCAGTGTGAGGGTAAAAGAAGTGGTTGTGATGAGGAAAGGGACTGTGAGCGAGAAGAGTGGGAGAAACTCAGAGGAAATAAGGATGCAGGACAAACATTAATACTCGGGGCTAGAATACTGTTCAGAAACCGAGAAGCATTCAAGTCCCCTACCCGACCTAGACGGCACCGCCAATCCCTTTGATCAGCAAACCCTATCTTGAAATTTTAAGATTCAAGACAGCACTGAAAACAGGAGAGCCCTGGAAAGCATAGTAGCATTGTGTGTGCACGGATCATACTGGAAGAACACACAGAATTAGCAATGCAATTTAAACATGTTTTGCCCCTGAAATTTAAGAGCAGTTTGTAAATTAAATGAAAGCCCCACTCTTTCACGTTATTGAATATCTACAGATATGGTAAATCGTGGGGAAAAAAGCCATTTACCATCTACAAGTTGACAGACGTTGAAGAAATTCATTTGGAAAAGATATTTGTTTTTTCAGAAATATAAAAAATATCTCTAATATACAAAAGAAGAACAAATGCCTTCGCAAACTAGCACTCCGTTTGATCCCGATCACAAAAAGTAAACTGGTAGTGACAGGATATGATGGATTGGTCTGACATCCTTGCAAATCACTGTCATTGATTCAATTATTCTAATTTAGAAAAAAAGCTGTCCACACATATGTTTATGCTACAGTGGTTATTTTATGTGATTGACATTTATCACACTGCTTAGACAGTTTCAAAAGCTGGATCTTTGCTTCACACATGGTGTCATTGTGTACAAAAAAAAGATGAAACCGAAAAAGCGTGCAACAAAATGCTCAGAAGGTAAAGCGGGCGGGGGAAGCGCAAAATGCGGACATTTATCAAAAATCTGAAAAATGATATTGATGGGCTGCAGCTGAAGTTTTCCTGGGTTCATTACAAGACCATTAGAACAACTGCTATAAAGGCAGCTGAATATTGCCTTATGAATGCTGACACACATTTTGGGTATTATAGTTCAAAATAAAAGACCACTGATTAGGTTTACTTGTCTGTCTCAAAAATAAGCGCGACCTCAAAATATTCAGTTTGCAACTTAGGGTACATTAGTGCCTGGAAACGGCACTCCAAAAACGGCACTCCAAAAACGCCAGATTCTCTCTCATTAGAAAGAGTTTCTTATTCACTAAACTGGTTTCGCACATAACATTTTGACATAAATGTGTGTTCACATCTGCTTACCCCATCTCTTCTGAATTACAAAACATGCAATATTAAACTTTTAGGAAATATGCAATATTAAATTTAAATAAAGTACAATTAAGCAAAGCAGCTTACAGTGGTCTAACCCATTAGGGTTCACACTTGCACTCTCTTGTATCATTTGTTTCAAGTGTAAAGAGGATCTTTTCACTTTTTGTATCTCTCTCCGTTCATTTGCTTTGCCTCAAAACATTTCACTATGTTCACAGAATGAACACAAATTCCCGCACTTGTGATTCAAATGCAATTTACTAAATTCTTGATCACAAAATTATCCTCAATAAATTCCTGATATTGAACACATAAACCGTACTTTGAAATATATATTTCTCATTGTTAGGTCTCGCCTGACCCAGCGCATGCGCTGGTCTGGCGAGACTTATTGAGAGGGCTCCAAAAAGTGCTACCAGGCCAGCCTAGAGCTACAGTGCATGTGCGCACGCGCGCGCGCGCTGCGTTTAACCGCAATTACTTTCACTTTCGCGGCCGCAAGGCCGCTTTGATGTTGATCACGATCGCAATCGCGATCGCCTACACTTTCGCGGCCGCAAGGCTGCTTGGCATAGCCAATAGGTCTCGATTTTGGGACCTTATAAGTATTTAGTTACGCAACTGTTGCATGGCTAAACACTTATAAGGTCCCAAAGGCGAGACCTATTGGCTATGCCAATGCTTGTTTTTAAAATGTCATGACAATTTCACAAAAGCATTTAGTTGCACATAAAGTAGTACTCCCTGTACTACATCTTTGGATACTCAAAAAGCTCTTTGTGAACTGACCCTGTAGTTTGGAACATAGTCTAGTATGAAATTTGGTTTTCTTGTGTGTCTAAAGAGCGACCATTGAAAAAGAAAGTCACCAAAACTGAAGTATTAATTTAAGGCTATCTTAAAGATTATGAGTGGAATTTACAAAGGCATTAATGGGTACGCGAAGTGCTCATACATGCATTTTTGAGTTGGTCCCTATATGTTTAACGATCCTTCTGAAATTCAAGTCCAATTCAGGCCACATTCTTTATAATTCAAAAGCCTATCACTCACCTTTAAAAATCGTTATCCAGTTGCAACAAGTACACTAATCAATTATTTACTCCATCGCACGTAATTGCAAATTATTTTTCTCACTGTCTCCGCAATGGGTTTAGGGTATTTTCTTTTGATTTTTGTAGGATTTTGTAGATCAAGGAGATGGCTTATGTCTGGGAGGTGTGCGTTATAATCGTTAAAGGCTGTGAATGACCAAGATCCCGCTTCTCTCAATTGGAGCTGCACGGATCAGTGTCTCACTTGTATATATCGGTATCTTTCCTTTTCTTGTAGTCCACATTTTTACCTTAGTTGTTAGAAGTTATTGATCAGACCTTTGCAGCACACATCACCTATTTGCCACAGGTAAAATCCATATTTTTCAACTGGGGAATAAATGGTGATTGATATGATGTGAGAAACTTGCCTGCACTCAATGCATCCTAAACTTCCAACATGAGTTTGTTAATGGCATATGTAGATTCGGGGATCCACATGTGACCATTCAAGCAGATAGCGTAAATGTGAGGCTTGATAATATTTAAGGAAATGTGGCATGCCAACCATCCCCTCCTAGATGAAATTGTCTCGTTTCCTTCTTATTACAATCAAGTTACATTAGAAGTGATGGACGGAAGCTTGTATAAATACGTTTTGAGCTGTGACACTTAACACTCTATGGACTCATATACTAGACTTTGTGCTTGTGTGCTACACTATTATTGTTTTCTTATTCAAGGATTAAGACCTTTTGGTCCTTTGATCTTAATACACCCTAAGGTAGCGGGATGCAGATACAATGTGAGCACTAAGGTACACAACAGATCACAAGTTGATTCTTAACCCCTATATTGCATGTTCTGGGTGTGCGATTGCTAGACCACAGCTATCTATTTATACTTTTTAATATTTTCCTGAACAGAAGTTAACAAAGTTCTGCATTGTTGAGAACTGAACAAGTTAAAAAATGTTGGTCCTTTGCTCCATAATGGCGTTTTAGTTATACTTTACTTTCTAAAAGTATATTGTTGGTTAAGATGAGCCAAAGAGGCCCATAGGTTCCTAGCTGGAGTATAGTGGACTACAAGTTTTTTAAAGTAACCAGAACATTTGCCCCAATATGCCTTGTGCAAAATATGTAACATTTTGAATTTGAACCTCAATTCAACCGAGAGGCAGAGAAGTGCTTTATAAAGCTTGCTTACCAGGGTCCAATATTCCTAATTGAAGACACATTCTGGCTACCTGGCTTTATAGTCTACAGAATTATTGTTCTTTATTGAGGCCAGTGTATGTCACATTACAGTAGTCCAGCCGGGCCATTACCAGTTTTCATATTAGCTTGACATGTGATCAGTTTGGAAAATTAGAGATATTTTCAAGAGGAGTGAGTGTTGAAAATTAATTCCTTTGACCAGTGTATCTATGTGGGCAGTGAAGTTGATGTCTAATCTAAAATGATCTTCAGGTTTCTGACCTGCTGCATGGGAAGGGGCTTCCCAAGTTGGAAGGAAAGATGAAAAGCAGTGACTACAAGATCAATCACCACTTATGATAAGCAATTCCATTTTTTTTGTTCAAGAGACAACTTTTATCCATTCAGAAGAGAAGAGACAGAGAGAAAGAAATCCTTGCACACCTCCATATCACACATTGTGGGAGGATGATTTTGAAGAGTCAGTCGTAATTTATTTGTTCCAATAGAAGAGAATTAGGTGAATGTAAAGCAAGACCATTTTGGACATTTCCACTTACACCTGAAGCCTACTCTGTGGTATGGTGTAATTAAGTGTGAAGTGAAGAAGGCCTCCTTTTTGTCATCATTGCTAAAGACAGCAGTGCATATGCACATTTGCCTGTTATGTTGCATCCTTCCATACAATTAATATAAGTTAAAGCCCCCTAATTTCAAGAACCTCACTGATACTACCTAAAGATCCACAAGATGTGTGAAGGGTCCTAAACACATTTCATAGACCAATAAATTTGAGCATATACAGTATTTTGCTTAGGTCACTTTTGCTTCTGAGGAGCTTGCCAATGCATAAGGTCTTATCCTGAAGATTGAGCCATTCAGGTCAGTAGTACAGTACTGAGTGGGAGTCTTTTAAAGTAATGGTGAGGGGGCACTGTATAAGCCTAGCTACAGGAGTCAGGAAGACTTTAGAAAGGGAGTTACTAGAGCCAGCTAATAGTAAAAGCTTTCTGGAAAAGATAGACAGACGACCCCACAGCTAAAACTCAACAGTTGAAAGAGCATGAGAAGTAGGTTACCATTCTAGAGAGAGTGTTAGCACTCACATTTTGGGAATATCTAGCTCGGGATCACATAGATGGAGGAAGAGCAGGAAGGCTGCTTGCCTGGCTGGTATGCCTGGATGCTCGAGGTAGCCCTATTACATAAATAAAAGACAGAATGGGCACAATTCTACATACAAAACAAGGCACACATGAGGTATTCTGACAACATTTACAGGGAACTCTATAATAACCAGCTTCCTATACTAAAATAATTGATGGAGGCTTTCTTGGTTTGTGCGGTGTTCGTGCAACTCAATAACGATGATAGAGATGGTTTGGGAAGACGGGTCACAAAAGCTGAAGTAAAAGCGGAACTCAAAGATATAGCAACTGGTAAGACGCCAAGTACAGACGGCCTGCCAGCTGAATTTTATCAAACATATGCCTTATTGTGGCCCCATGCCTGGTGGAAGTCTACGCAGTGGCATTAGCAACACAGTCACTTCCAACAATCAGTAGGGAGACAGTGATGGTATCTGTCCCCAACCTAGTTAAGGATACTCTAGAAATGGCCTCTTACCGGCTGTTGTCAATGCTCAACCTGCAATAAAATACTGAGTACAGTTCTGGCCAGCCTTTTCCACCCAAACCTGCAGATGCTGATCCATGGGATCAGAATGGGTTAATTCTGAACCACAATACATCTATTATTATATAAAGGTTGTTTGATAATAATGGATGAGGCCCCATTGGTGCAACACCTGATAGCAGCAGAGCTCTCAATAAATGTACATTTGACATGCTAAATTGGGACTACCTATGAACTGTGATGAAACGCAGAAATATGGGGAGGGCTGGGACAATGGGACACTCTACTGTACACTAATGGTAAAATAAGGATACGAACTGGACAGTGTATATCAGAGGCATACATGATGCATCGTGGCACCAGGCAGGACTGCCCTCTATGCATATGCGATTTGCTTTGGAACCCTTTGCTGCTGTGGTACAGGCAGAGATCAGAGGCATCCCCTTACAAGATAAGGAATATTATATTTAATTATATACAGCCGACATGTAGATCTATCTTTGCAATGTCGCTACAATCATTCCACTCTGCTTACGGCATCTGGAAGACTTACGGGCAGTATCTGAATTAATTGGATGAAGGCCTGTGCGCTCCCAATTTCACATGAAGCACAAAAAGTCCCATTGGTAGTGGCGCACCGGGGTGTTTGAGGGGAATCCCGAATATTTAAATGTTTGGGAGTAAACATTTACCATGTGGATATTCACACTGGTGAAGGAAACCTGGGTGAAGGTTTGATGGCGTTTAAGGGGAATGTTGCCTTCTGGTGCACACTGAAATGACCAATTATGGCACAAGTAGCGCTGTCTAAGATGGCAGTGCTGCCTCTGGTACTTTAATATTTCAGAAATCTCTCAATCTGGATCCCTAGTACTGGTTAAATCTCTGTACATGCTACTTAGGGAACTGATTTGGTATGAAGGGAGACAAAGGGTGTTGCTACAGGTATTAAAATGGCCGACAACTAGAAGTGCTAGGAGCCCCAAATTATAAGGGATCTTATTTAGTAGCACAGCTGTACTTAATGGCCAAATGGCTATGGGAGATGAACACAGCTGAACTGGGAGAGTTGGGGAGTCTGCAAAGGGAGATTCCTTTAATAGCATGGTGATTGAGAGTACCAATGAATTTGACCCATACACCCAAACTCCTCTGAATAGCACACTGCTGCCTGAAGAAGGCTCTTAAGAAGACTGAGCAGCATCCCCAATATGCGCCAGCAATGCCACTGATGGGTTTTTCCAAAAGAGGATAGTATTATATGGCTCAGAGAATGTGCAAATGAGTGGTGGCAAGACTAGAAACGCTGAGTGACAGGTACACAGAAATTGGTGGTTCTGCAGCGTACAATTCATGGTGGAAGAAAAAAGTTTATCTGATATGCAGTTCTAGAAATATGGTGCAATAGTGAGCGCTATTAAACAACTTTAGGGAACTGATCAATCAGAAACCCCCAACCCACCAGTTGTTACAGGTACTCCTCACATTTGGTACAGGCTAGAAACTTATTTCATGGCTATATCGCATGTATCTTGCAATGATGGTGAAACTGCTGTTGTCTCAAAGAGAGTGATAGAAAAAGAGGTTCAGCAAACTCACAGATTAGGAATGGGATCATGTGATAGAACATCCACAGAAAGTATCCCGAAACACTAGATACACAGTTGCAGGTGGGTCTCGACCATGCTTGGACACAATGAAAGCCAGTGGGTGAAGTGTTCTGATGTCTGGTATGGGGAGTGCGTGATCTCTGCGTATACTGTGCGTTGTGCTCTGATTAGCTGAGTGTTCCTAACTTCATGTGGCATGTAATTTTATGGTGTTTTGGGAACATGGCACCTCTCTGGCCGTATGTGCTTTATTGGGGGAACTAGTTGCCTTTCAAACTATAGCTCCAGTCACATGGTCAGACCCGAACTTGTTTGCTTTCCAACATAAAACAATACTAGGCGACTCACCAAAAACCCCCTTACATCCATCCACCTATCGGCCGTGGAATAAACTCAATTTGGAACACTTAGAAACACAACTAACATCCAGTACAAATCTGGAAACAATAAATTCAGTAAAAAAAACTATGAGTGGCTATAGGAAGCTTTTGACATCCTGATACCACTCAAAACCACACAACAGAACAAAAGAAAAACAGCTCATTGGAGAAACATAGAAATAAAAGACATAAAACAAAAAATTAGAAAGTTGCAACGAACCTGGCTCAAAACAAACGCCAAACAAGACAAACTTCACCTACAGAGAATTAACAGATTATACAAGTCCGCTATCAAAAAAGCTAAGAAAATGTGCTATTCAGGCAGAATTCAAAATGCTAAATGTGCAAATAAAGAATTCTATAAAATACTCAAAGAATTTCGCAAACCAAATTACCTAGAAGGAACTCATCCTGTTACTCAAGATTTCAGACAATCTGGGAAATCATTACACGGACAAAGCAGACACATTGGACTCATAATAAAAACAGAAACAAAGCACCAGCACTAACCCTTGTACATAACAATCCAAGAATACTCTAACCCAGTGTCTCTGTTCCTTCTAACACATCTTACATGATGAATTTATGGACCTGGTCAAAGCAAGCAAGCCTGCCAGCAGCCCTTCTGACCTGTGTCCACCACAAACTTTCAAGACAATTCTTTTAACAACCTCTCCTGCCACTCCAGTAAGAATCATCATCAACGATTCCTTAACTACCGGGATATTTCCAGAAGAACTCAAAAAGTCACACATACGCCCTTTACTGAAGAAAACAAACTTGGACCCGCTTGACCCTGACAACTACAGACCGATTACAAATGGACCTTTCCTGGGCAAACTGATAGAAAGAGCATTCATTGAAGAGAATGATATACTTTCAGACTTCCAAACAAGATTCCGTCCAAGAAGAGGCACTGACTCTGACCTCTTTGCCATCTGGGATGACATGAAGAATACAGTAGACGGCAACGGGGTTGCGGCGATACTTCTCTCGGCTGCCTTTGACACGGTTGACCATGACACTCACTAAAAGACTATGAAGCCGGCATAGAGGGAACTGCTCTAGACTGGATAACGTCCTACCTTCGAAACAGAACTAATGTCATCCATACCCCACCTTTCTCGTCCAATCCATACTCCACAAAAGCAGGGTACCCTCAAGGCTATCATCTAGCCCACACGTACTCATAGTATGGCCCGCGGGCCGCCAGCGGCCCGGCCGGTCTTCATTGGCGGCCCTTGTTGCCATATGCCAGTTCCTTCCTGGAAGTGGGCTGAGAAGATGGCCGCAGAAGCATACCTAGTGAATACGTATTCAATACGCATTCGCTATGTTTGCTCCTGCGGCCATCTTCTCTGTTTACTGCTAGTCTCTGGGCCCCCCGCCTCTGTGACGTCACACACGGCAGGAAGCACAGGCCCTTTAAAAGTCAGCTGTAAGCGCTTTTGCGGCTGACTTTTAAAGGAACTTTTGGGAAGCTTCCTGTGTCCGTGGTGATGATGTCCTGTCCGGTTTGAAAAGGAAGGAAATATGCAGAGCTTCTCAGACCACACAGGTGACTGGGCTCAATGTGGGTGAAAACATAGTGCCCTGAATGCCAGCGTTAATGTTTGTATATTGAAAATCCTTCCTGTTCATCTGAAATTCCTGCTGCTGTTAAGTGCGTCATTGATATTTCAGAGAAGCGGGCTTTAAACCAAATCGTGCCAGTCGCAGGCCTTGGTAGGAGATTTCATCATTAAAGAAAATGTTGGCCATTTCTATTTTGTTTTAAAGAAAACAACTTCTCTTTATAGCAGGTCGCAAAATGATTGATGTTTACGATTGGTGGCTGGTTTGAGGGTGACCGTGCCTTCCCCAATTGTACTTCACGGAGTTTACAGTGAGTCCATGTGAGCGCTCGAGGGCATGCTGTCTGTGAGTTTGAATAGCTAGCATTTGCTAAACTCCATTGAACTTCCTTAATGCAAGTAAAATTGGTCAGTGAAATTGATTAATAATCATGACGTAGTGCAGCTATTACAATTTTATGAGGTCCATTGATCAAAATGCAACTGGAGATCTGAAGAAAGGTGCCGATGATGTGTGAGACTTGAAATAATGATGACTACATTGATGATAATGTAACTGGAGATAGTTTGAGGATAAACACTACTGAAGACCTTCCTCTCTGGACACATTTTTTGCTTTAAGTGTGCCCATTCCCTCACCTATTGATATTTAAATAGTGTTCAATTAAATAAGCCGTACATGCATGAATTAACAGTGTGTGTTAGACATTGATGGGCTTGACATATGGCTAGTTATGGCTTAATGCTAACATTTTGTGATTTCTATTAATACTAACTGAGACCTTTGCCTTTACTGCCACTCCTAAGATTACAAATCAAACCCGGGGTTATCTTAGTTTTGTCCTATAATCTTAAGCAAAATGTTTACTCTGTACCATATATTTAGCCTCACTGTACCATATATTTAGCCCCAAGGTTGTGATTTTTTTTCCCTCTAGCCCTGCCCCCACTGACCCTGCACCCCATTGACCCTGCACCCACCGGTGCGGCCCTCGGCCATAAACCACACTGTAAATTTGACCCCCGAGAGAAAGTTTGTGAGTACCCATGATCTAGCCCATGCTTTTCAACATCTACATGAAGTCATTACCGGTACTGATCAATCAATTTCACCTCACGTGCTATAACTATGCAGATGACACGCAAATACTCCTTCAACTGGAATGCCTCAAAAATATTGGAAAATCCCCAATTTTCAGTTGTCTCAGAGCCGTGGATCAGTGGATGACTTGTTGCCATCTAAAATTGAATGCTTTCAAAATGGAAATACTCACGTGTGGCGATTGGAAACATTATGACCCGCTTGCCGCCTGGCCTGATGAACTGGGATCACCGCCTGAAGTATTGAAGGAAGTAAGAAACCTCAGAATGACCATGGACTCCAAGCTATTGATGAATGCCCAAGTGGAAAAACTAGCAAGATCAAGCTTTATCACTATAAAAACGCTGTAACAAACTTTCCCTCATTTGGGATTTTCACACAAGGTCCAAGCTACCAACTCCCTTGTGCTGTCCAAACTTGATTACGCCAATATCCTCTACCACGAATCACCTTTAACAACCATGAAAAGACTACAACAGATTCAGAACTCTGCTGCCAGACTACTCTTGCATATCAAACCGCGAGACCATATCTCACCTGCCTTTAAAGCCCTCCATAGGTTACCGGTTGCCAGAAGATCCACGCTCAAGCTACTTTGTATCACCCACAAAGCAATACATGGAATGGGACCGTGCTTCATCAGGAATAAAATCACCAAACACATTCAACGAAGGAACCTCCGCTCAAGAGGGGCATCTGGCCTCAAAATCCCAAGATACAAGTAAAAAAACATGGGTGGCACATCCTTCTCTGTTCAAGCAGCCAAATTATGGAACTCTTTCCCCCCATACGCACCATACGCAAACAGAAATTTACAGCGTATCCTTCTGTATATAAGCTTTTATTTTCACTATAGATATGTACCCATCTCTGTGTATTGCTTTGTATAAACATGTAGAATAATTATGTTATATAAAAAAAAACGTAATCTTTGGTCTACATGTACTTGCTTCCATTGTGCATCTATGTCCCTCCATGTACTTGGATCTGTGGGTTTTTACTTCCCCCCCCCCCCCAAAAGCACATCCAATGCACTACCCTATTTCACATCCTGTACCTCTATCAATATCTTTAATCTACATATACTTACCTCCTTTATGCATCTATATACTTTTAATGCACTTATGGATCTATCTATTTATCACTTTATGTGGCTCAGGGGTTAGAGGCGGCAGACCCGGAAGCTGAGATCGGTCCTGGACCAGGGTTCAATTCCCCGCCTCGGCGGGTCTTGGGCTAAAAATTCCACGGACTCGATAATTCTCGCCCCGGTGCCTCCTCGACTCACGGGTTCACACTCTGCGACTCTGGGCAATAGCTTGCTTAATCTCCACAACGGCCCCTCGCGGCGGGATGCCTGACTTTCACCTTGTGGATACCCTGCTATCTCACAGGGGAATACCAGGACGGGTTCCCTAAGCAAGCGCCGGGAAACCCACAGCGGGTAGCTGTGCGCTATATAAGCTCAACTACATTTACATTTACATTTACATTTAGCATTTCCAATGCATTACCCTATTTCTCAGCCTATACTTCTCTCAATATATTTCTTCTAGTCCAACTTTCTGACTCATCTCAAAATTCTTTGTACTACTCTTGACAATGCACTACCCTATCTCTCACCCTATACATATATCAATATATCCTCTACATCCACTCTCATTTATCCCAAAGCCCATACCAATACTATGATCCCCAAAACAACCCTTTCTAGACTCTCCCCTACTCTAACCCTCCTTGCATCATCTGACACCTCTTTTTATTATACTGATCGCACAAAACAAACCTTTCTAAACTCTTCCCCTCCAAAACCCCTTTTTACTCACCCAAAAGCCACCTCCTCCTGCTATGACCTCCATCCTCTTCCTACTATCCTTTTCAATCAAAATAACAGACTAACATGTTCACTTCTCATATTCCATATTCCACTATACTAATTTACCACTAATCCTTTATGGGTTCCAGAGTAGCGTGCTACTCGCCATTAAAGAGTTTCAACACCCCATGAGGGTTACAAGCGCTATATAAATGCAAACCTTTTTCCCTTTTCTACACCTCCCCAACCCTTCTCAGTCCAAATAACTGACTAACATATCCACCACTCAAATTACTTTCATGTTTCACCATACTAATTCAACACTAATCCTTATGGGTTCCAGAGTAGCGTGCTACTCACCAAAAAAGGGCTTCAAAACCCCATCAGGGGTAACAAGGGCTATATAAATACAAACCTCTTTCCCTCTTCTAACCCGCCTCCTACCTCTATCCATATAACTGAATAACATATCCACCATTCAAATTACTTAATATTTCACTATACTACTTTTCAACACTAATCCTTTATGGGTTCCGGAGTAGCGTGCTACTCACTAGAAAAGTGCTTTAACACCCATAAGGGGTAACAGGTGCTATATGAATGCAAACCTTCCTTCTCCTTCTATCCCTCTGCTATCCTTCTCACTCCAAATAACTGACTAATATCCACATTCTGAAATGACTTTCATATTTCACCTTACTAATTCACCACTAATCCTTTATGGGTTTCCGGAGTAGCGTGCTGCTCGAAAAAAACAACAAAAAAAAGCACTTCAACACCCCATCAGGGGTAACAAGCGCTATATAAATCCAAACCTTTTTTCCTCTTCTATCCTTCCTAATTAAATAACTGACTACCCTATCCACCACTTCAAAGTTACTTTTATGTTTCACTATACTAATTCAACACTAATCCTCTATGGGTCCCAGAGTAGCGTGTTACACGCCGAAAAAGCGATTCGACGCCTCGTCAGGGGTAGTAAGTGATATAAATGCAATTACAATACAATACAATACATGCTTCCTATCTTGCATCACGTAGATTGAACATAATTGCTGGAACTGCTGACAAAATATGCTTCTGCTCCCGCATGGGTGATAGTAATTTTTTTTTTACATATGGTATGGAGTTGCCTGGAACTACTTAGACTTTAGACTCAAGTAACTGCAGAGTTGAAAAGGACATTAGAAAAAGATCATCCAAATGCTGACATTTACTCTGTGGGCCTCTATCCTCACCTCAAAACTAAAACAAATAATAGGAGGGCCATAGCGATGCATTGGCAGTCATCGGAGGGTCCCCCACTTTGGGGGGAAGCGGGAGGTGTAGAAGTGTTCAGTGGCTGAAGGCTCCGCCCTGAGAGGGGGCTGTGCAGGAAACCCATTGCAGAATTCTGGATGGAAATATGAGGCTGCGTTTGTGAACGGGGCATGATGTGTGAGATGAGCAGTTGACTGTTTGTGTAGGGGAACCCTCCTTCTCTGCTACTAAACCCTCCACTCCTCATTTGGGTGGAGCTGAGAGTCTGGGTTGCCTTCCCCACATGCACACTTGATGAAAATGAGTAAACAATAGACTGAACCTCACAGAGTGTTATAATATGTTTTAATGGCAGGTTTTCACATCGACTTTCACTGTAGACAATTTATCTGTACATGTTGAGTAACAGTGACTCGACATGTAGATTTGTAAGACGTACCAAATTAAGTGAATATACGGTTAGCTTATAGTCAAACTCAAAATAACCCAATATGCAACTGCATACATGAAAAGATGCAACCAAGTTGTTAAAACACAAATCAAATAAAATATTAATTTATAGTGATAACAAACAAGTATTGGTAAAGTCGATAGGTCTGGTGTCGGCAGCCAGCCTTCTGAAAATTCTTATTTTGCCATGGTTGTTGCTAAACGTTACTGCTTGGGAATACACCAGGTACTCATCAATCAAAAATAAATAATTTTGTACAGGCAAAAAAGTGTTTTTGTCTAAAAAAAACATTTATTACCTTTGTACTCCTTGTCACTAAAGGGAAATACTTTGTGTGTGGATGTGCTACAGCTCGTAATGGCTGGTACATTGCCCCTTAAAGCATGGTGGAGTGGGTTGAAAAAACATGTAAAATGTGAAAAATGTGAATGACACCAACCACAGACTAACGGATTAAATCTGGATGAACCCCCTATAAGTAGCGACGTTATACACATAATTTTAGGAAAATCGAAACGTTTTTGGCAAACACAAACCTAAAAAAGTCAGTCAGTCTGGCATTGGCTGTAAGACTTGAGAAAGAGGAGAAGAGTGTAGAGGCGAGGAACGAGAGAAAGAAAGAAGGAAAGAAAGAAGGAAAGAAAGAGAAAAAAACCCAATGAAAGATGGCAAGAAGGAAAGACCAAAAGAAAAGAAGGAAAGAAAAAAAGAGGAAAGGAAGGAAATTAGGAAAGAAAGAGTGAAACAGAAAGAAAGAAGGGAAGAAAGAGGAAGGAAGAGAAATAAAGAGAAGGAAAGTAAATGAAGGAAAGAGAAAGATAAAGAATGAAAAATGGCAAAAAAGAAAGAACAAACAAAAATGAAAGAAATAAGTAAAGAAAGAAGGAAGGAAAGAAATTAGGAAACAAAGAAGGAAAGAAAGGAAAGGAAGTAAAAAGGCAAAATATAGACTACTCAATTTGTTGTGGAACCTAGAACTAATTGCAATACAATTTCTGTGAGTGGATTGTTATTGAAATTTTTCCATAGAAAACGATGGTGAAACGTCTACCACTCTATCATGACGCGTTAATCCAATGTACCGGATTTTTCAAAATGGCTGCCCATTATTTGAGATATAGGGTATAACTGTTTATATGCCCATGTGTGGTATCATTTTATATGTTTTTAGGGACGGGAAAGTCAAAAATAACATCAAAAATTGTTTCTGATGACCATAAAATCAAATAATCGCGAAATATGTCAGATAGACAAAGTTTGTATAATTTTTTCGTTGACTTATATGACAAAGTGTGAAGGAACGTAAATATTACAATTAACTTTTTAAATAAAAAAGTTTGCTATTGTATGTGTTTTGTTTTGTAACGTTGTTGGTATTGTTTGTTTTTTTGTTAATCAAAATTGTTTCATTTATGTGTTACAGGTTCTTGCGAGTTGCTGTGAGATACAGTGAAAATGGACGTAGAAAAGTGTTTCATTTGTGATGTGGTGTTTCAAGAAGATGATGATGTATCTGTACTCACTGAAAGAGGAGTGACTGGAATTCAAAAAACATGCAAGGAGAGAAAAATATCTAAGTTTCACATTTGTGTTGGGCAGAAAGTTCACAAGAAATGTAGAGCGTGTTTTGTTAACTTGAAAACTCCGTTCCAGGAGAAAGAATCAGATCTCACAACTTCTCGTGTTCTACGGTCATCTGAAACCCCGTTTGATTTTAGAAAAAATTGTTTTTTCTGTGGTACTGAGTTAAGTTTATACTTCAGGGAGAGGAAAAAAAATGCGTGGTTTAATGCACTAACAGTTGAATTCAAATCATCAGTTTTACAAAAATGCAATGAACGCAATGATGAATGGGAAGACAAAGTTAAGAGACGTATCCAAAATGTGTCTGATTTACATGCTGTAGATGCATGCTACCACAAACAGTGTTAGGTCAATTTTTATACTGGAAAATTCAAGCCCGGGCAGTTCACTGATAACCCTCCAATCGACCAGAGGACTCAGTTCACCAGGAAACTTTTCTTCAAGTAGTTAAATACATGGAGGCAAATGATGAAGAACAAACTACTGTTAAAGAACTTGTTAATAAAATGCGAGAATTACTGCCAACAGATATCGAACCATACAGTTCGAAGTATATGAAACAAAAACTCAAAGAGCATTTTGAAGATGAAATCTTCATAGGAACAGTTGCAGGGACTGCTGATGTCGTTACTTTTAAAAGTACAGCTGCTCATGTATTGCAAGAGTACCACAGTCATAGCCATGAAGATGTTGAAGAGGATCGAAACAATCTCCTTATGGCAGCTGCTAAAATAATAAGAAATGATATTAAAGACATCCCTGTAGAACCAGAAACATATCCACTCATTGAAAACACGAGTATTGTTGACTATAATGTGAGCTATATTCCTGATTCGTTAAGGCTCTTATTATCAGTTTTTGTTACTGATAAAACCAACAGAGAGAGAAAAGTAGCTTCTATAGGACAGGCAATTATACAATCTGTAAGCCCACGAGTCTTAGTTGCACCGTTGCAGTTAGGGCTGGCAGTTCAATTACATGACAACACAAGCTCGCGATTTGTAGTTGAAGCAGTAAATCATATGGGATTCTGCAGCTCCTATTCAGAAGTTCTTCGTTTTGAAGGTTCAGCTGCAGCAGAAAGAGGAAATACTATACCTGTCCTTGTGGAACCTTCTGAAAGTCCTCACAATATTATTAAAATAGATGGCCATGGTACTTTTCATGGGATGGGCATTATCGCCACTGTGACTCCAACTGGAAATTGAAAGCGATAAAGGAGATACACAGAAAGTACTGGTATATGTAGAACAGCTCAATGTTTTTGAGCGAGACAGCAAACTGCGTAACATTGTCACGGGTGTTACTTATGGCAGTGATGTTAATCCTGAACTTGCAGAAGAAATTGGAAATAGAATTCTTAATGAGATGACGGACAAAAGAGTCTCTGAGTTCTCTTTCAGAAAAAGCAACCAGGTGAAGGTAATGAAATCAGTTCAATCTGTTAAATTGAAAGAAGAAACCTTTGTTATGGATCCTGAACTATTGTTTCAGCGCTTGTTGCTTTGTGCTCAGACTAGTGGAGTGGATTTGCAGGAGGTGTTTCGTTATGAGCTATGCTCATACCCAGCTAGTTTATTCAATAAGCATGGACTTATGAGGGAATCTGGGAAGTCGCAGCTTGCCAATTATATTAAAGAGCAAGTACCAGCCGTTGCTAACATGCGCGAAAATATGTAGTTCGTCATTGATGGTGGGTGGTCACTACATCGCCTTCCTTGGAGTCCGAATCAGACATTCCATGCGCTGCTGAGAGATATGTGCTAACAAAGTATGGCCAGGCAATAATAGTATTCAACGGATATGGAGATAAGTTTTCTACAAAATCAGAAGCCCATCTAAAAAGAAACAGAGGTATTGTAGGACCTAAAGTAAATTTCATCCTACAGCCATTGTTGGCGAGGACACCGATCTTCTCATACTACTCCTTCATCATTTTCAAGAAAACCAATTTGATATTTTCCTTTGCCCAGAACCTAAGAAATCTTCCAAAAACATAACTGTGTATGATATTAGGAAATTAGCAAAAGCTTTAGGTAATGACGTCTGCTCTCACATCTTATTTGCTCACGCCGTATTAGGATGTGATACCACCTCCAAACCATTTGGATTAGGAAAACGTGACTCCATAAAGTTGCTAAGAAAATCAGGCAGCTTCAAAGAAAGTGCTGCCGTATTCCAAACTTCACAAAAATCAACAGAAGAAATTGAAAATGCTGGTCTTAATGCTATTATAGAGTTGTATGGAGGAATAACAGGAGACAGCACACTACATGATATGAGACTTCAAACTTTCACTTCAAAGGTAACAAAATCAACAATACATATGAAACCGGAAGTCTTGCCTCCTACAGAGGATGCCTGCAAATTTCATTCACTCAGAGTATATCATCAGGTGCAGCAGTGGATGGGTATTCATATGGATCCATTACAGTGGGGATTTGAAGTGAAAGATGGAAGATTGGCTCCCATTAGAATGAGTCAAGCACCAGCACCAGATCATTTATTAAAATTTGTGAAATGTGGCTGTAGCAAAAGTCAATGTGCGACTCTGCAATGTTTATGCAAAAGACAGGGAATAGTGTGCACAGATGTGTGCACGGATTGTCGAGGAATAAGCTGTTGCAATTCCATGGAAGTGGACATGGACGATGATTGAAATCATACTATTCTTAAACTGAGGAGTGCTGTTTGAATTTATCTCTTTAACAATTTTCATTTGTCAGTGTCATATTGAGAAGTGCTACATTATCTAGTTGAAATTTGTTTATCCTTTTCAAATGATGTTAAAAAATGTAAATAAAAAATAATGTCAAAACTATGTTTGGCATATTAACATATAATTATCGTTGTTTATTGTATTAATCCCAATTTGATATTGTGGTCATCAGAAACAATTTTTGATGTTATTTTTGACTTTCCCGTCCCTGAAAACAGATAAAATGATACCACACATGGGCATATAAACAGTTATACCCTGTATCTCAAATAATGGGCAGCCATTTTGAAAAATCCGCCATATTGGATTAACGCGTCATGATAGAGTGGTAGACTTTTCACCATCGTTTTCTATGGAAAAATTTGAATAACAATCCACTCAGAGAAATTGTATTACAATTAGTTCTAGGTTAGCCCATTTTTTGAACTAATTTGACTAGACTAATAGAGGATAACTTAATACAGAACAATTTCAAATGGACACAATATGGTATGCTGTGAAATAGCAGCAGTCAGAAAAGCAAAACAGTCCAAAGAGAATTTACAGCAGCACTGGCAGGAGATGGGATCTCATAAAGATGGAATGTACCTCAGAGACTTCCTGCTATCACATCAGGCTCTAAACACTAAGGCAACACTAAAGTAATCATAATGTAAAAACAAAAACTCTATTTAATGAAGGGTATTAGCTTGTGTGAGGACGTGCTCAGAATGAGAGAGCAAAATGCAGTCTCACAAAATTAAGTTAACCAGTGGCTTAAGCAGGCTGACCCAATGCTATGTTCTGTAGTGGGCGGAAGCAGCATGTGAATGATACAACAGACCCATGGTTTAAGAGAGGTGGTTGAAAGCCCCAGTATGCCAGTATATAATATGTGTATTAGTAATATCAAAATATCTTGGCTAATGCCATATCTAAAAAGTATGGGAACTGTGATCCATAGTAAAATGGAGGCAGCATCCATGAGTTTGGGGATGGGGTCAGAGGCATGGCTAAAAATAAAAAAAAATCTGTAACTCTTTTGTTGGCCATTCGCCTAAATATAATGCACACATTTTAGCTGAAAAGCAAATGCAGATTAAACTAATCTGTGTGAAATGTGTTGTTCTGGTAAGAAAGCTCAGTGTGTCTAAGTTGGGTTCACTGATTTCTAAATCAAATGTTGTTTGGGACTCTGGGGAATAAGGGCATGCATATATATAGTGCTGCGACATCACAGGCTGTGGCAGACAGCACTGTGTGTGAATATGTCACCGGTGTATAAAAAAATTATTAAAAGAAAAAAAATATCCATATACATATATATATATATATATATATATTACCTACTGGCGGTCGCCGCCAGTAGGTAGTTATAGTTAGGACCGTGTTTCCATAGGAAATCTCAAAATTCTATTTTGAATAACTTTGGCGACGGTTGACGAATCCTCACGAAATTTTCAAAACTAATGGGGCGCTCCGCTCAGCTCCTACCCTGAAAGTTTCGGGGTGATTCGTCAAGCGGGGGCCGAGAAAAAAGGGAGGTCCCAAAACACGTTTTCCCCATGCATTTTTCCATAGGGACTTTAGTCGCAGCTACAGCCCGAACGGCTGAACAGAATTATGTGACATTTGGCAGAGAGGTAGCCATAAGGTCCATGAAGTGCCTTTTGCAGGTTTGGTGTAAATCTGTTCAGTATTTCCTGAGAAATTAGCATTTAAATCAATATATATATCTGTACGCGCGCAGCGTGCGCGCACTGAGCAAGTCCTGTGCGCGCACCTTGCCGTGCGCGAGCGCACTTCTGATTGGTTGTTAGATGTCAGTAAACATTCGAATCGGTGGAAATCAGGAAGCGGCGGCCGCCATTTTGTCTCTCGCATAAAGAGGGGGTGAGAAACAAAGGGGGAGAACTTGAAAAGGGGGCAGAGTGGGGATATATTGACCCACTAGGCATTGTAAGGGGGTCACAGTAGGACCAAGTAGGGCAAAAAAAAAGATTTAAATTTTGAAAAAAAATATCGCCTAGTGCGCGCAGCCAGCGCGCACCCGAAAAATGTTTAAAAACAAAAAAATTAAAAAAAAATCGCAATTAAGTAAAAAGATATAAGGTGGCTCTAAAAAGAGCCCTTGTGTTTATTGTGTGTTTTTTGGTACCTACAAGTAAGTACCGATGCAGAGTCTAAAGTTCAAGAGGAAGACTCTGTTGCCTTCATCAGTGAAGTGTACACCATGTTGTAACGCAAGTTGTTGTGGTATATAGAACCCATACCATAGTCTCTGAGGAAAGCAGAAATAGATTTGTTGACGTGCTTCCTTGCTTTGTCAATCTGCGGACAAAATTGGTTGGACCAGTTCCACTTTTGCCTTTGGCATATGTTAGAATATACAAAGGCAGTTTGTGGAAAAAGCGACATCAATTGCACAAAGGTGTCCTTAATAAGCATTTCCAGACCTACCCCAGTTAAAGTGCCTAGGTCATTTCCACCACAGTGCACAATAATAAGGTTAGGCTGTGGGAGATGTAGAAAGGTTTTCACTAAAGGCATTAATTGGTGCCACTTTAACCCTCTCTGACCAATCCATTTAATGTCTACATTTGGCAAAGCAAGGTCTCTCACCATACCTCTTTTTTCTGCAAATTTTTCACTCCAGAAGACATAGCTGTGACCTACAATCCACACTGTGAACATCTTCCAAGGAGATCTGGATGCACTCAGGAGGTGTCTTTCAGTAGAAAGGCAATATGAAATGAAAGACAGTTGAAAAATGGAGGCACACACAGTTTTTTTTATAAAAAGAACTCATTGGCTGTTTTGTATTGGTTCAGAAAAATGTGTTACCAAAGAACATTACTATGGATTGGCTGTTAGGTTTGAAAAGTCAAGCACTCTTGCCCTTTGGATATGAAACATTGTATGCTGAACTTCTGACCTCTCTCCTCACAGCAGTGTTCCATGACCTGTTGCTATGGTAGCAGGCAGGAGACAAGTTGGGGGAAGGGTACATTTGGAAAGGGGTTGAAGTTTTCAACCAATAGAAATGTGTGATTTCATTTGAAAAAAAGCGGGAAGCACTGAGATTTGAAATTAACATGTATATGTGTGAAAAAAGAGAGGGAAACATTGCCATTTACTGGTTCTGGAGAGAGGAGAGAGGTGTGGAGCTCTGATATTCTGACTCTGATAGTCTGCTGTTTGAGTGGCACATTTCTTTCTCAACTAACTATTTTAAAAGGTGAGTTATGAGTTTGAGAGGGGGTGTATGTGGTGATTTTTGAGATAAATATTAGAATTGTGAATCTTCTTCAAAAGTTATGTTTTACATTTTGAGGTTTGCGAGATATTTAACTGTTTTGAACTTGTAAGATCTTATGGAGTATGTTTTCACAATAAGTTTATGTGTACTGGTAAGAATGAGGAATACTGTTTTGTGCCTACCATCAAACCATGAGTCTGTGTGCAGAGAAGAATTGTTGACAGAGATTTAATTTGCGTTGCTGTTGAAAAGTAAGACTTGCAGTTGAAAGGAAAGGACAGCTTGTTTTTAATTGTGATGGTTAGGATTTAGCAGAAATCACTTTGAAAGAAAAGAGAGGAAAATGGCAGCACATTTGAAATTAGCATTAGTTCTGTAAGAATTGCTGACCCAGGAAAGGGGCAGCCTGTGTTTTGTGCCTACCAACACAGCATGAGTCTGTGTGCATATAGGAATTGTTGTCTGAGATTTAATTTGTGAAGTTGTTGTTCTGTAAGGATTGCAGACCCAGGAAAGGGGCAGCCTGTGTTTTGTGCCTACCAACACAGCATGAGTCTGTGTGCATATAGGAATTGTGGCCAAAGATGTATTTTGTGTTGCAGTTGTTTTGTAAAACATGCACTTGCAGGAAAGGGGCAGCTTGTTTTCTTCAAATGTGGTGGTTAGCACTCAGCAGAAATCACTTAATCGCAAATGAGAGGCAAAAGCTAAAACATTTGAAACCAACAGGGTAGATTTCCCTTTCAAAATAGCAAAGGCACAGGTAGTTGCCATATGTTCAAAACTGAAAATAACCCTTAGCACACATGCACTGTTACATACATCCCAGCAGTCTTCATGCAGTTTTGGAAGTCTCTTTGCTCATCTGTCTTGCACCAGACAATACACAGTCTCCAGAAACACACTCTTGGCACACACGCAGCAGCTTCTCCAACACTCTCATGTGTAGTACTCAGCTCTGTGTGATGTTTCAGATAGCACTGTGTAACGCAAACACATTCAACGTCACCAAGGCTCATTTCCTTTGCTCTAGTGTAGTCACTCACCCAGATTGCACATGCTCATGGTATGATGTAGCTGTTAGGACATGTGGTCTTTTCTGCCTCTGTGATCTAGAAGGAAAATGTGTCAGGCTGTAACAGTAATTATCACTTGTTCTACCACAGTAGTAAATGTGCTTTGAAATTGCAAATCAAATTCTGTTTTCTGCTTAGACGCACACTATGAGGTTGTGTGCGCACAGGAATTGTGGCCAGAGATGTAATTTGTGTTGCAGTTGTTCTGTAAAACATGCACTTGCAGGAAAGGGACAGCTTGTTTTCTTCAAATGTGGTGGTTAGCACTCAGCAGAAATCACTTAATCGCAAATGGGAGGCAAAAGCTAAAACATTTGAAACCAACAGGGTATATTTACCTTTCAAAATAGCAAAGGCACATGTAGATGCCATATGTTCAAAACTGAAAATAACCCTTAGCACTCATGCTCTGTTACATACATCCCTGCAGTCTTCATGCAGTTCTGGAAGTCTCTTTGCTCATCTGTCTTGCACCAGACAATACACAGTCTCCAGAAACACACTCTTGGCACACACGCAGCAGCTTCTCCAACACTCTCATGTGTAGTAGTCAGCTCTGTGTGATGTTTCAGATAGCACTGTGTAATGCAAACACATTCAACGTCACCAAGGCCTCATTTACATTGATCTAGTCTAATCACTCACCCTGTAACACATGGTCATGGTCTTAAGGAGCTGTTAGGACATGTGCTGTTTTCTGCTTCTGTAAATGATAAGGGAAATGTGACAGGCTGTAACAGTAATTTGGTACTATTCAGGAACACTGTTTTGTTCCAAAAAACATAGCATGAGTCTGTGTGTATACAGGAATTGTGGGCAGAGATTTAATTTATGAAGTTGTTGTTCTGAAAGAAATGCAGTCCTAGGAAAGGGGCAGCCTGTGTTATGTGCCTAAAATGATGATATGAGTCTGTGTGCACACAGGAATTGTGGGCAGAGATTTAATTTGTGAAGTTGTTGTTCAGTAAGAATTGCAGTCCCAGGAAAGGGGCAGCCTGTGTTATGTGCCTAAAATGATGATATGAGTCTGTGTGCACACAGGAATTGTGGGCAGAGATTTAATTTGTGAAGTTGTTGTTCAGTAAGAATTGCAGTCCCAGGAAAGGGGCAGCCTGTGTTATGTGCCTAAAATGATGGCATGAGTCTGTGTGCGCACAGGAATTGTGGGCAGAGATTTAATTTGTGAAGTTGTTGTTCAGTAAGAAATGCAGTCCCAGAAAAGGGGCAGCCTGTGTTATGTGCCTAAAATGATGGCATGAGTCTGTGTGCGCACAGGAATTGTGGGCAGAGATTTAATTTGTGAAGTTGTTGTTCAGTAAGAAATGCAGTCCCAGAAAAGGGGCAGCCTGTGTTATGTGCCTAAAATGATGGCATGAGTCTGTGTGCGCACAGGAATTGTGGGCAGAGAATTAAATTGTGAAGTTGTTGTTCAGTAAGAAATGCAGTCCCAGGAAAGGGGCAGCCTGTGTTATGTGCTTAAAATGATGGCATGAGTCTGTGTGCGCACAGGAATTGTGGGCAGAGATTTAATTTGTGAAGTTGTTGTTCAGTAAGAATTGCAGTCCCAGGAAAGGGGCAGCCTGTTGTGTTTACACAAATTATCCCTTAGCACACATGCACTGTTACATACATCCCTGCAGTCTTCATGCAGTTCTGGAAGTCTCCTTGCTCATCTCTCTTGCAGCTGACAATACACAGTGTCTAGAAACACACTCTTGGCACACACGCAGCAGCTTCTCCAACACTCTCATGTGTAGTACTCAGCTCTGTGTGCTGTTTCAGATAGCACTGTGTAATGCAAACACATTCAACGTCACCAAGGCCTCATTTAAATTGATCTAGTCTAATCACTCACCCTGTAACACATGGTCATGGCCTTAAGGAGCTGTTAGGACATGTGCTGTTTTCTGCTTCTGTAAATGATAAGGGAAATGTGTCAGGCTGTAACAGTAATTTGGTACTATTCAGGAACACTGTTTTGTTCCAAAAAACATAGCATGAGTCTGTGTGTATACAGGAATTGTGGGCAGAGATTTAATTTATGAAGTTGTTGTTCTGAAAGAAATGCAGTCCTAGGAAAGGGGCAGCCTGTGTTATGTGCCTAAAATGATGATATGAGTCTGTGTGCACACAGGAATTGTGGGCAGAGATTTAATTTGTGAAGTTGTTGTTCAGTAAGAATTGCAGTCCCAGGAAAGGGGCAGCCTGTGTTATGTGCCTAAAATGATGATATGAGTCTGTGTACGCACAGGAATTGTGGGCAGAGATTTAATTTGTGAAGATGTTGTTCAGTAAGAAATGCAGTCCCAGGAAAGGGGCAGCCTGTGTTATGTGCTAAAAATGATGGCATGAGTCTGTGTGCGCACAGGAATTGTGGGCAGAGATTTAATTTGTGAAGTTGTTGTTCAGTAAGAATTGCAGTCCCAGGAAAGGGGCAGCCTGTTGTGTTTACACAAATTATCCCTTAGCACACATGCACTGTTACATACATCCCTGCAGTCTTCATGCAGTTCTGGAAATCTCCTTGCTCATCTCTCTTGCAGCTGACAATACATAGTCTGCAGAAACACACTCTTGGCACACACGCAGCAGCTTCTCCAACACTCCCATGCGTACTACTCAGGTCTGTGTGTAATGCAAACACATTCAACGTCACCAAGGCCTCATTTTCTTTGCTCTACTCTAAACACTCACCCAGGTTGCAGATGCTTATGGTATGAAGTAGCTGTTAGGAAATGTGCTCTTTTCTGCCTCTGTGATTTACAAGGAAAATGTGTAAGGCTGTAACAGCAATTCTCACTTGATCCACCAGAGTAGTAAATGTGCTTTGAATTTGCAAATCAAATTCTGTTTTCTGCTTAGAAGCACACCATGAGGCTGTGTGCGCACAGGAATTGTGGCCACAGATATAATTTGTGTTGCAGTTGTTCTGTAAAACATGCACTTGCAGGAAAGGGGCAGCTTGTTTTTTTTCAACTGTGGTGGTTAGCACTGTGCACAAATTAGTAAATCACAAATGAGAGGCAAATGGAAAAACATTTGAAATTAATGAAAAGTAAAAAAAAATATTTTAATGAATTATAATTACATAAAGGATTTTTTTTTTAAGTTCCTTGCAGGTATTGCTGAGCAACAGTGAAAAAAAATGCCTTTAAGGACAAGAAAGAGGAAAGAAAAGCAACAACAAGTATATCTGGACAAAACTGGGAAAAGAAAATAGGAGGAGAAGCTGGTGATGGCAAAAAGAAAAAGTCTACTGGTAAGCAGAGCAGAGATTTCTTAAAAAAGATTTTCAAAAAACAAAAAAATGGCAAAAATAACTGTAAAACAAACAGTGTTTTATGTACAAAGCAACAACACAGTCAACAGCAAAAAAAAAAGCTAATGTACAATCAGAAGTATGTCAAACTGATTTAACACGAAAATTAGATTTTAAAAACATTCGTCGAAAAATGTTTCAGAGAAGAGTGATGTTAAAATTGTTAAAAGATGTGAAAAAATATAAGAAAAAAACAAAATTTATAAAGAATTTTTTTTTTATAGAAGATATTGTAAGTAAGGCTTTGGAAATAAAAAGAAAACTTTTTATTCTAATTTTGAATAGGATGCGTAGATTAGATAAATTAGTGAATGCAATGAAGTCACAAAGCAGAAGGAAAAGAGAAGTGAAAAAAAGTAACTTTTGTAAAGTGTTCTTGGGAGAATGGAAACACAGTTCAAGTACTGAACCATTTTTTAATGAAGAGAGTTATCTTCAAAGTAATAGTTTGTTGCATGCAGTTGACACCAATGGTAGAGCATATGAAGTTAAGGATGGTTGTGTGATGGAAAAAGAGAAAATGGTCCCAAGAAATGAGGAAGAAGTAATGGCTGCTGAGGCTATGGGGAGACGTCCAAAAGCCCCAGTGTACACTTGGAACTGTAGTAGTATTTGTACTGTGCGTCAGGAATCTATTGATAAATTACGTGACTTTCTAAGAGAATATAGTAAAAAGAGTGTAAAACAGAAGATGAAGGTTCTTCAAACACTAGATCCATGCAGAGTGAGAGAAAATACTGGTTTGCAGGGACATTCTCTGGCTTGTCTATCTAGAAAAGTGTGTAAAAGTGTTTTTCATCATTTTAGGATGCTGGCTGTTCATCATACTGAAATGAGAAAGTTTGTGAGAACATTGTATTTTGCTAAAAGTCCAGCAGTAAAGTTGAATGAGTTGAATAATGCTCTGTTCCGTGGATCTGTATCAGATGTAGTGAAGGTTACTGATGAGATTCAGTTTTGTTACTTTGGTCCAGAACAAGAAAGTGCAGAAAAGGACACAGTAAATGAGGAAAATGAGGAACAGAATGTAGAACTCATTATTACTAAAAATTTTGAGGATGAAATGACAAAATTTACTATCACCTCTAATAAAAGACCAAATATTACTTGTATTTGTTGCCGCAGAAGTCATTATAAAATTCAAACAAGGAATGTTGATCTGTATAAAAAAAGTGAAAATGAAGATAATTATAAGTGGAAGGATTTTGCAACATATATATTTCTTGAAAATTGTTTTGAATTGGGTGAAGATCAGCGTATTTGTAAATACTGTTATAACAAGTTAGAAGAAAATAGAATGCCGACCAGAGCTGTACATAATAATTTAGAATTGGATGCTATTCCTGCCGAACTTTCTGAATTAAATACATATGAGTCTATACTCATTCAATGTGTTCATCCGTTCCAGACCATAGTACGTATGGAGCCCAAAACTGGTAAATTACCTCCTTCTGATTTACTGAGAGGTTTAAAAGGAAGAGTGGTGTATTTGCCCTTGGATTTGAAAAAAAATATGGAAACTATTGATGCAGATACTTTGGAAACTGAACCATTAGTAATTCTGGTTAATGGTGTACCTACAAAGAATAAGAAGATTTGGCAGGAGCTGGTAGATGTACGGAAAGTACAAAGAGCAAATTTATATTTGAAAAGGAATAATAAATGGTATGAATCAATTTATATAGATGAAGAAGAAGAAGATTTACAAGAAGACACAGAAACACCAACTGGTCAAATTGAAAAAGTGGACAAGTCAAAGGAAGAAGAAATTTATGAACATTTTAGCATACATCCTCTTCATTCAAAAGAAGTTATGGGAGACACTATTGATCTGTTTCAGATGAAGAAAGCAAAAGGAACTCCCGTGAGTGTATGGGAGAAGAGCTTGGAAGCTCGATGCTTTCCTCAGCTGTTTCCTACAGGAAAAGGTGGACGATACGATAAACGCCCAGAACAGATTCCAGCTTCTGAGTATCGGACTACAAGACTATATGCTGAAGATTCAAGATTTCGTCAAAGTATTCCTTATTTGTTTCATCTTTTATTTGAAAGCGACTTGTCTGCATTATCTTATGCAGTAAATCACATTTTAAAAAGTGGAGTACATCTACATAATGTGTCTGCTAAGGATTTTATGGAGAAAGTGCAGCACCGAGATGATCATTTGGAAACACAACTGATCAATCTGATGGCTTGTCAGCGTGGGACAAATGAATATTGGTACCGACGCCATGGTGAATTAAAATGAATGTTACGGAATTTAGGAACTCCTACATGGTTTCTAACCCTAAGCTGTGCCGAGTACGCTTGGGATGATTTACTGGATTTTCTACGAGAGGCAAATTCAAACATTAAAAACATTGAATACAAGACAGCTGGAGAACTGTGCTCATTGGATCCAGTTAATGTTTGCAGATATTTCAATCATAGATTTGAGGCTATGATGTCCTTCATCTGCAATAAAAAAAATCCACCTCTTGGAGAAGTAATGGATTTCTTTTGGAGAAAAGAGTACCAGGCAAGAGGTGCTCCTCATATTCATATGCTGTTGTGGATCAAGGATGCCCCAAAGTTTGGAACAGATGCTGATGAAGCAGTGTTATCTTTCATTGAAGAATATGCAACATGTGCTATACCTAAAAGCACAGAAGAGAAAAAGTTAAAAGAACAAGTTTTACGTTTCCAAAGTCATCGGTGTGGAAAATACTGTCGACGGAAGTACAAGACCAAAGATAAATTCTACACAAAGTGTCGATTTGGATTTCCTAGACCTGTTCTTTCAAAAGGAAGAGTCAACAGTTTTATGTCAGCTGTGCGACATACTATAACCAGAAAATCTCCCAAAAATACATACAACCTAAGAAGAAAAGAAGAGTCAAAATGTATAAATGACTACAACCCAGTCATTTTATCCATGTGGAATGCTAACATGGATATTCAGTATGTGGCAGACAATTCTATTGCTGTTGCTCGGTATGTCACATCTTACATCACTAAATCTGAGAAAACAGAATTGAAGGAAATGTGGGAAGAGATTTCTCACGCGAAGACTGTCAGTAAGAAGCTGTACAGTTTCAGTTTAAAGATGTTATCGCATCGAGAAATTGGATCCTACGAATGCTCAGATAGGTTATCATCTGCAAGTCTTTACTCGAAATCCAGAAGAATAATTTGGGTAAGCTTAGGCCTTGCAGGAATGAGAAATCGGGTACTGAAATCTGTTGGAGAAATTGAATATTTGGCCGAGAATGACCCAGAAAGTACAGATATTTTGAAAACAAACATGTTGGACACATATTACCCAAAAAGAAGTCATCATCTTGAGAACATGTGTCTCTATGAAGTGCTGCAGAACTACATTTATTCACGGAAAGCCACAGAAGACATCAACAATGGAAAATATAAAGTCATTGGTGAGGAAGGATGTTTGGTGAAGCAAACAAAAGGAAGTTTGATAAATCACAGGAAGCTGAGTTGCGACACTACTGACAAAAAGGAATTTTACTACTTGGCTCTTTTACAGCTGTTTAAACCATGGCGTTCAGAGGACGAACTACTGGGAGAATTTCAAAGCTATGAAGATTCTTTTAATGCTAGCAAAGACAGCATAGAATGCAGTACTTTCACAACTTATGTCCAAATGTTAAATGAAGAAAATGAACAGGAAGCAAAAATTGCAGCTGAAGTAGCTAGAGACAGTTCTCAAGACAGCCAAAGTTCAGGAACACTTAGTCAAGATCCCCTAGGACAACCAATCATAGAAAATGAAGCTGCAGTAGCCATGACTGAAGTAGAAACGGCTATGAATCAAGCACAGGAAGATTCAATCGACTTACTAAATCTGGAACAACAACTGAATGAAGAACAAAAAGAAATTTATGAAGAAGTCACCAAAAAAATTGATCATGGATTACTACATGAAAATAAAGAGTGCTCATGCACATCATTTGAACCAATCAGGATGTATGTGAGTGGACAAGCTGGAACTGGTAAAAGTTTCTTAATAAAAGTCATCAGAAGCTACCTACAGCAAAAACCAGCTTCAAATTTGTCTTGTGTGGTAACTGCTCCAACTGGGTTAGCAGCCTATAACATAAAAGGAATTACCTTACATCGTTTGCTAATGTTACCAGTGGAGCATGAGAACAAAATAGAATACCACAAGCTAACTGGAGAAGCATGCTTTGAAGTTTCAAGAGTGTTGAAGAAGATGCAAGTTCTCATTATTGATGAGGTGAGCATGGTTTCAAATTTAATGCTTGCCTTTGTGCATTTAAGAATGCAACAAATTCTTAAGAGAGACTATGACGTGTTATTTGGAGGTAAACACGTCATAGTTTTTGGAGATCTTTTACAGCTCACTCCAGTTAAAGGACAACCAGTGTTTAATACTGTGACACATGAAGACACGAAGAAGTCATTAGGAAGCATTGGTAATGCGAATATTTGGTCGTTCTTTGAGTACAAAGAACTCACTACCAATATGAGACAAGCAAACGACGAAGATTATGCAAGTATTCTGAAAGATATCAGAATTGGACTACTCACAGAAGTTGGCAAAAAAGCATTACAGAGTCAGTTGCTACATAATTTATTTCCAAATGAAGAAATAGTTGCAGAGAAAATATACCAGAACATTGCAGAAAAAAATACTGTAATCTGCTTAATGCCAACCCTACGTGAGTGCTCAATATTCAATGAGGAACTTTTGAAATTGGAAAAGGAAGAGATTAAGAAAATGGAAGCAGAGGACAAAATTCAGCATGAAAGAATTACTTTTACATTAACAGGCAAACTGAAAAATAAATTGGATTCACTAGAGAAGAACATTTCCAAAACAGCTGGATTAGAAAAAAATCTATATGTTTGCATGAATTGTCGAGTGATTTTAAGGAGAAATTTGGATGTAGAAAAAGGTTTAGTGAATGGAGCTATGGGAAGAGTTGTGGGTTTTATTAATTATCAGAAAAAAGAAGGAATTGAATGTTTAAAAATAAAATTTGATCAGATAGAAGAAGTTAAAGACATTTGTCGTTGTTCAGTTCGTTTCATGCTTGTGAAAGACTTATATGTACGTAGGAAGCAATTTCCGTTTTCTCTAGCATATGCTGTAACTATTCACAAGTCTCAAGGATTGACTGTAGCTAGTGCTTTTGTAAACATTGGTTCTACTGTGTTCAAAGAAGGTATGGCATATGTTGCTTTGTCACGAGTGAAAACATTAACTGGTTTATTTATGATAGACTTTGATGACTCAAAAGTTAGTGCTGATACAAACTGTGTAAAGGAGTATAATAGATTAAGAAGAACCTATGCTCCTCATTTAGGACAGTATCCTGTGATTGAAAAACATGTTGCTTCTCGGAAAAGGAGATTTGAAAATATCTGTAATGTGGATGAACAGAACAAAAAAAAAAAAGGACAGTGATGTGATAGCAAGGAAAAAGAAAAAGGACAGTGTTGAAGAGGTTGTTGGTTGCCATTTTGAAAATAGCTCTGGTGTCAACTGCTATGCAAATGTAGTGCTGAATGTTGTATTTTATCTTGAAAAGATGCTAGAACAGATAATAGTAAATCATGGAAAAAGATTGTGTTCTCTGCTGAGTCTCCTTTTTGAGAAGCTGAGTACTGATAAAACTGAAATAGAAAGTGCTACAGATGTTAGAAATCTTTTAGATGTATGTTGTGGTTCTACACAGTTTAAAGAAAATGTCCAGCAAGATGCACAGGAATTCTTAATATATATTTTGAGTGTACTTGAAGATGAAGGAGTAGAAGTAGAAAACTTATTTGGTGTCTCTTACAAATGGGAGCATTGCTGTGAAAACTGTATGAACACATGTAGTAGTCATGTTGATTCAGAAAGGTTCATATTTTTACCATTACCAGAGAGTAAATCAGTGACTTTTAGTAAATTAGTTAAAGATGCCAATCACAACATGGAATGTTCTGAATGCAAATCTGACATGTTTTCCACGTTATTTTTACAGAAATATGGTCAGTATGTAATTTTAATGATGCAACGTTGTAGAGCTGATGGTTCAAAATTGGAAACTTTAATAAAGAAGTTTACAGGACAACAATTATCAATTTCAGGAAAAACTTTTGTTACAGTTGCAATAATTTTTCATGAAGGACCTACTGTAACTTCTGGACATTACACAGTTTATCTTAAATGTGAAAAAGGCTGGACACTGTGTAATGATTCCCAATTGATTTTCAAGCAACGTTTGCCTTATGATTTACCCAATTCTTATTTAATTTTCCTGAAACCTAAATTTTGAAAACTAAAAACTGCATCTGAACAAAGCATTTTTTGTAATTTTAAAGGATTATAATTGAAGATATCACTTAAAAAGGATTTTGAAATTACTATTTGGCCTAAAGGAAAAGTAATAAAAACAATTGTGGACTCCTTTGACAGAAATTATTTTGGCATGTGTGCTTTTGCGACAAGGTTTAAAGACGGTTTGTCTAGAAAATTTTTATTCATCTAGAAAAGTACTTGTAATATATATGTAATATTTCTAACAAGGTATATTTTAGTGAGGAAAGTTTTAGGGCTTTTTTTAAACAATCTTTCAGATTGTTTTTTTTTGCCCGCTGCTAAATGATGAATACAATTGTTTTCACTATTTTAAGTGAAAAATAAAAAATTCTGAAAACAGCAAAAAAAGGGCAAAAAATTGCTTTGTAAAATATGTAAAAACATGTAATGCTTTTTGTAATGTATGATTGAATATTAATACTTTTTTCTTTTTTTGCAGAACTGGAATGAAAAAAAAAAAATAATTCTGTTCCCTTGCAAAATACTTTAAAAAAAATTTTTTCAAAAAAATTAATTTTTTAAAAAAAAATAAGTGAAAAATATTAGTATTACTCAATCCTCCCTTTTCATGCTTCCATTTCTTCACCTCTTTTTGTACATTACATTTTTTTTTTTTTAAAGATTTTTTTAAAAAAAACTTTGGGTGCGCGCAGGGTGCGCGCACCCCCAAAAAAAAAACAATAATAAATCCCGCCAAAAATTTTTGGGGGTTTAGTTTTTAAGTGGCTCTTAAAAGAGCCCTTGAGTTAATGGAGGTAAACAGGAAGAGAAAAACAAAAAAAAAGAAAAAACATCTATGGCCTACTGCACTCATGGGCATCAAATTTTCTCTGAATGAGATCAAGACTGGTCTCACACACAGAAATAAGTTTACCGCAATCAGTGCAGCGTGTGGACAACCTCGCAAAACAAGGTGGTCCAAAACGAGGTGTGGAAGAAGGCAAAGGCACCACTGCAGAAGAAGTGCTTGGCTGAGCTGCTGCAGATGTCGTCGGTAGAGCAGGTGGAGGGTTTGCTCCAGAAGCTCGACGAAAAGTTACTGGATGCATTTTGTCAACATGCCTCAACATAGTGTGAATGCTAAAAGAATATTTCTTGTTAGGATTCCCACGTGACAAGACTTTTTGACAAAGTACACATGTAACTTTAGGTGCATTTACCTTTTTTTGTCCCTCTGGAAAAGTGAAAAACTGCCATATAAAGCTGTCTTTCTGCTTCCTGCTCCTCTGCCTCTGAAGAGTGTCCTGGTCACTGTCTGAAGATGGTTGCTGTTCAGCCATTGTCTCTCAACAACAGAATAGCTCCTTCTCCAAAGGAATCAGAACTAATAATGAGGGGAGTAGGTGTGGTTTGGGAAGAATCTGGAACTGAAAGTACTTCAAACCAATCAAAAGTGATGATTCTTGATCACATGACTTGCCATGAGGGGATTGGGTGTGGTATTGAAACAATCAGAAACTGAAAGTAATGATAACCAATAAGAAGTGTTGTTTTATTATGCATATAACCCGAGGTACGCGCACTGCGCAAGCTCCGAGCGCGCACCTCGTGATTACGCATGCGCGAACGCGTAGGTGCGCATGTGCATACGTCATATGCGCGTACGTAGCGCACATACGTTGAACACGCGTATACACGAACATTATTGCGCGTAATTTAAGCGTATGCAGAAGTAAACCGCGTGGAGCGCGTAGGACGCACACACGCATGACGTACTGGGTGCGCGCTCCCAGCGCGCACTATGACGTATATATGCGTACGTAAATAACGTACGACGGTATTCATAAAAAACTTACGAAATTGTACTAGGAGCGCGCTCAGAGCGCGCACCCCAAGAATTTATATTAAAAAAAAAAAAGTGGAGAAAAATTAATTGCAAAAATTTAAAAAACTGTTCAACTTTATCCTATTTGAAAATTTTTTTAAAAAGCAAAAACAAATAAAAGAATACAGATAATATATAATTGGATACATAGGAATTTTATTTTTAAAATAAAAATTTTTTTTTTAATTAAATAATTCAAAAATTAGCATTAAAAAAACCGTACAAATTCAGTGAAAAAACCAAAGGTTTCACACACGTTATAGTTAGGAATTAGCATTTAAAAAACCTTGCAAATTCACTGAAAAAACCATAGGTTTCACACATGTTATAGTTAGCTGGACATTTCTCTCATACAAAACCAATGAAATTTCCCCGTTATAGTTAGTTCAGCTAACTATAACTCGCGCGCCCGCAATGCACTGCTGATGACGTCACATATTACATCACTCATGACATGGTCAGTGACATCACTCATGACATCACTGATGACATCTCAAATGACATCACTGATGACATCATCCAGTGAATGTGTGTTTTTCTGAAAATTACATATGTTTTATATATGTATATCTCAAGGTCGATGGAGGAATAAATGGGTATATAAGTGTCTAAATGGATGATTTGTTTTTGAAAAATTGATTGTATAACTGACTGATTAAGTGTATCTTAGTGAATACATGGCTTAGTGAGTAATGTTTAGTCACTGTGCGCGCACGGTGCGCCAAGCGCACCGTGCGCGCACGGAACGAACTGCGTTAAGTGGGCGCGCACGCCACGAATGGCGTAAAGTAACTTAGCATTTAAAAAACCGTACAAATTCACTGAAAAAACCATAGGTTTCACACACGTTATAGTTAGGAATTAGCATTTAAAAAACCTTGCAAATTCACTGAAAAAACCATAGGTTTCACACATGTTATAGTTAGCGGAAATTTTACTGATAAAAAACCAATGAAATTCCCCCGTTATAGTTAGTGCAGGCAACTATAACTCACGTGACCGCAATCTTCTGCTGATGACATATGTGTCTTTATGAGAAAAAAAATTTTGTAATATATGTATAGCTAAAAATGTATGGAAGAAGACATGGGCAAATAAGTGTCTAAATACTGTATTAGCATCAGCAGAGGATTGCGGTCGCGCGAGTTATAGTTGCCTGCACTAACTATAACGGGGGAATTTCATTGGTTTTTTATCAGTAAAATTTCCGCTAACTATAACATGTGTGAAACCTATGGTTTTTTCAGTGAATATATATATATATATATATATATATATATATATATATATATATATATATATATATATATATATATATATATAGTGTAAAATAGGCAGCTACAGTTTAAACATGTATCAACCCTGTAAAAACAAAAATAAATACATACAGAGTAAGCCAGGTGGTTGCAGTTTAAAACATTTATTAGACACATTATAAGAGAGGCTGAAAATAGTATAAGACAGGGTGCCATCAAATATGGATCACAAGTCAGTGTTTGGGTGCTTACAGTATTTTCAAAAGGTATATTTTTAGTAATAGCAATTAGATAGTACCTAAAGCAAACCTTTTATAGGTTTCCATTAAAAGGATGCACTCCAAAACTGGTAACACCCTTGTTCGACTTGGCATCTTTGGCGTGGTTTCTCTGGACTTTTTGCCTCTACCCCCTGTATTTTTTTTATGCTGTGCTGGATTTAGTTTTTGCTGGATTAGATGCATTGGGTACTTTGACACTGCTGATCAGTGTCAAAGTGCAAGTGCTCCCTGTGGAAATTGTTATTACAATTGGTTCTCCCTGATTGGCATATTTGATTTACTGGTAAGTCCCTAGTAAAGTGCACTGAGTGTGCCAGGACCTGTACATCAAATGCTACTAATGGGCCTGCAGCACTGATTGTGCCACCCACATGAGTAGCCCTGAAAAGGTATCTCAGACCAGCCACTGCAGTGTCTGTGCGCAGTTCTAAATTGCCATGTCGACCAGGCAAGTGCACCCACTTGCCAGGCCCTAACCTTCCCTTTTCTTACATATAAGGCACCCCTATGGTAGGCCCAAGGTACCCCCATGGGCAGAGTGCAGTGTATGTGAAAGGTAGGACATGTACTGGTGTGTGTGACATGTCCTGATAGTGAAATACGGACAATTTTGTTTTTCACTATTGAAAGGCTATCTGCCCCATAGGATAGAATGGGAAATACTTTGTAACATCTTACAAGTATAACTTCCCATTAGGACAAGATAGAGAAATAAAGTTCAGGTTCTCTGAACTCAGAATTTAATAACACATCTTTTAGTAAAGATGGTTTTTAAATTGTGTGTTTGGAAATGCCACTTTTAGAAAGTAGGCATTTACTTGTTTAACCATTCTGTGTGCCTCTGCCAGTTTGTGTATTGACGGCTTGGTGATTTTGGAGTGGCTGGGGATGTGCATTCACTGTAGACAGCCACTGCGGGGGTGGGGGTTGAGGTGTGCCTGGTCCTTTCTGGATGACTCAGAGATGAGCATTTAGAGTAGTGGGAGGAGATTTCCTTGCACCTGAATAGTGCCGCCTCCCTTGCATAATGCCGTCTCCACCCCCTGTGATCATATTGCACCAGTGAGGACAGAACTAGTTTAGACTGGGCTCAGAGACCCTTGCACAAAAAGAACAAAGACAAAATGGGGTATAAGTAGTAGACCTTAAACCCCAGAACTTTAGATCACTTCTGGACTCAAGAGGAACCTTTCCCAAAGAGAAGAGCAGTAAGGGGGAGTACTGCCCCTTTGCTGTGTGCTGTGTGGGGATGGCCTGCAGTTGCTGTTTCTGCCAAGGAAAGGACAAAGACTGGAATCTTGCTTTGAACCTGCTTAAAGAAGAATGTCCAAGGGCCTGAGGTGTTCTGGTCTTCTGTTCTGAAGTCTCAGAGACACAAACAATTCACCCTAGCTCCCCTGAACTCTATTGCTGAGAGTTTTGACCTGCCAGGAGGTGCCTATTCCAGTTTTGGGTCTCTGGAGGTTATTCAGCCTGCTGTTGGAAACTGGAAGAAACCTAAGAGAAGCAAGAAAACCTGTCTCCGACACCGTCAGCGACACCGCTGTGATGCCGCGCCCTGCACTGATGCCTGGGGCACTGCTCGTGAAGTGAACGACGCACCGCCCGGCCTGCACTGCAGCTCTGACACCCGCCGATGCCTGTAGTTATCGGTATTCCCGACACAGGTGCTCGCACCGACTCCGTCACCGCCAGCACTGGCATCCTGTTATTGCGGCGCCGATAAACGCCGAGGATGACTCCGCGAAATCGCAGACTTCGCATCATCACTGGAACCGAAGCCTCTTCGCTCATGTAACCGTCTTCCCCTGTCCTGGATTCGACATGTCGCCTCCTTGCGGACATGATGCCACGCCTCCCCCGTGCCAGCCATGGAGCCGTCCTCGACCTCCGCACTGACGCCTCAACTCCACGACGCCGTGCATCGTCATAGACTTTTGTTCACAAGGTACTGTTTGTTTGGGAGTCCGTGTGACTCCGTGTCCGATGCTGTGCTCTTCACGGTCGGCGCCGTACTTTGGATTTATAGCTGTGGCGACATTGCAATAGCCCCAGGTGGAGCTATTAGTTTTCTACAAGCTTTATTTTTACAATAACTGTTCTAACGTCATATCCTATTACCTGTATGTTGGATTTTTGCTGTTTTGGTCTTGTTGAGTTTAGATAAAGATACTTTATTTTCTAAACTGGTGTGGTGTCCATTTGTGGTGTTATCGCTGTATCACTGTGTGCTTTGAGTACAAATGCTTTACACATCGCCTTTGTGATAAGCCTGTCTGCTCGTGCCAAGCTACCAAGGGGTTGAGCAGGGGTTATCCAGAGTGTGTATCCCCCTTACCCTGACTAGATGCAAGGATCCCTACTTGGACAAAGGTTCCTACCTCTGCCAACTAGAGACCCCCATTTCTAACAACCCATATAATACCTTTAAAAACAAAAACATAGTCACCATGAAGTTTCAAATCACACCATCAAATAATGTCTATACTGGCTCCCTCCCCCGCAGCCTTTAGACCTACTGGTTAATCAATTGTGCATGTTTCTTTCAGTTAGCATGCGGCCTGGAGTGAAGGCTTGGTTCATCTTTAACAGACTGTCCCTTCTCTCCCTTCACGGTACTGGACATCCCCGGTCTTCACTTTCAGCCCGAGGTGCCTCAAGGTAGGCATTAATCATTCAGGCTATATTTTAATAAAAATAATAATAACTGTGTTGGTAAAAGAACAAAAACCTTGTGAATGTAGTTTTGAACCCACTTCAACCTCAGGCTTTCATGCAGCATGTGTAAGGCAGGAGATAAATGAAACCCAACCTGATAGTGTGCTATTTAGAGAAACCAGGAAAAAATTGACCTTTTGTTGTGCTTTTAAAGATACAAGGAGTAATGTGGAGAAAAACACAGTGAGGGTGGTGTGGGAATGTAGGAGAATGCAGCACATGTTCGAGACCGCAAGAAAACATGTGCACGCTCATGAAGTGTTAAAAAAAAAAGTAACAAATAGTTATCCAGTCAATCGTGTGGTAGTTTGACCACACGATTAACTGAATAACAAATGAGTGACAAGAATGCAAACAAATTCTGGTAATTCTCTTGACAAACGACCACACCGGCATTGTCCTTATTCAAGTTGTTTTAGTCTAACAAGGAGCTGCCTCCTCAGCAGGGCACACCATCACCACCATCCTTTAAAACTGACAACGAATCCCTGTTTCCCAACACTCTAAATTCTTTCCAACTCTGGTTCTGATGAAAGCCTTTGTCAGACCAGATACTTTATAACAAAAACACTACATTTTACTCTTTCCTTTTAACACAAATCCGAAAATGTTGACCATAATATTTATCAAATGGCACGTCCTCCAACCCCGAACGGAGGAAAATAAAAAAACAACAAAAGCATACCGGTAAACACATATATACAAATGCATGCAAAATAGAACAAGAGCCTGCAAAAATTAAAAAATATAAAACTAATATAAGTTGCATATCATAAAAAAGCACACTGCTGCATAGTTCATTTCCAACCTAACGCATAAATAACTATATAAAACTAAACATAGGCCCTAAACTATAAAACCCATACAACATACATAAATATAAAATAATCATATGGATATCAACTCTCCTGGAATATCAAACCTATCCACAAAGTGGAAATTCTGCAATATCAATCCTAGTGCAAACAGATCATGAACCTCAGGCTACTTCCCAAACCTAAGGGGAATTTGTTTACAATGACTGCTTCTGCGAACATTGATGTGCCTCGGCCAAACTTTCTGTTTGACTTGTGGACTCCCCCTACGGAACTAGCGCTATTACTAGATTGCAGGAAGCTGCCTGGCCCCAAACCTTGAATGGATTTGACAACCCTTGCCACATTGCACCTATTGGTACCATTGATTCTCACCACACTACCACATACTTTGTCAACCACAAAAGGTCCATCAAACTTCTTACCGCCCTTTCTGACGTAACCCCCTTTTTTAATGAACACGCTGTCACCAACACACACCTTGACTATTTTCACCCAATTCCATTGTCATAATTCTCTTTTCGTTTTGACTTAGCTTCCTCAACCTTCCTTCTTGCCATTGCATCCCATTCATTAACATCAACACCAAACTTTGCCCACTTGCTCATCCACCCAGGACACACCTTGGTGGCGGGTTTCCTGCCCCATAACATTTCAAATGGAGAAACCTGGGTAGAAGATTGGGGAGTGGTCCGGTAAAACCACAACATTTACCTCACTGCATTGATAACCACACACCTGTTGGTAACAGCCCACTGAATACAATGAACTAGCATTCAGTTCATGAGTTCCACTTCACCATTTGTTTGCAGATGATACAAAGACATCTTTGAATGCTTGACATCACCGGTTTTAATAAACCTTTCACCTTCCTCGATTACAAATTGGACCCCATTGTCATACATCATGAACCGTGGATACCCTTCCCTAATGAAAATTTCCCTGAGGAAATCAATGACTGCTCTGGCATTTCGTTCGGGAACAAACTTAACTTCTGGCCACTTGGAGTACAAATGTACTGCTACCAATGCAAAGCGATACTGACCAGGTAATCTATTGAACGGTTCTACCAAGTCAACAGCAAATTTTCTCCCAAGCACTTGCTGGAATTTCGATCGGCTGCAAAGGAGGTTTCCTCACAATCAAACACTCTTCTGAAGTTAAACACACCGCACATCCACCAACAAATAATTCAACGTCTCTGTCCATTGAAGGCCACCACAAAGTTTGCCTCAGCCATTTTTTCGTGAAGGTGTTTCCCATGTGTATTTATGAACTTATATCTCAACCCAACTGGAGGTACTCATTTTTCACACCTAAGAAGACCATCATCCACTGATAACTCATCAGAAATTTTCCATAATGGCTGACACAAACTAGGAAGGCATTTTTCACTAGGCCATCCCCCACCAATGCAAAGGATAATTTATTTCATAAGCTCATCAGAAGTCATCTCTTCTCTGCACTCACGTTCAGACACAGCACACATTTCTTCCGGGTGTAATGAAGCGATTAAACAATTTTCATCTGTAGTTTTTACAACCTCCAAAACATCTTCTTGAATCGTAAAGCGAGACAAAAAATCTGCACATACATTCTTGCCCCTCTAGATATGGACAATGTCAAAGCAAGACTAACAGCTTTGATGTCAGTCTCAAAATTCTGGGAGTCTGTTCTTTGATCTTTTCACCCGACAACATAGCAACTAGAGGTTTATGATTGGTTTTAACAGTGAAATTTGTACCGCAAATATACGGTTTGAATTTTTTAATTAGCCACCAACAATTCAGCAATTCTTTTTCAATGGTAGAATATTGGATCTCCGCATCCCTCAACATCCTTGAAACATAACTAATGGTGTTTTCAATCAACCCAATTTCCTGAATCAGTACAGCACCTTGACCATATTTAGAAGCATCTACAGTGATGCAACATGACAGTTTAGGATCAACTGGCTTTATAATTTTAGAACTGTCCAACTGTTTTTTGACCCATTCAAAAGACTCCTAACATGAACCATCCCACGTAAGATGACATCGTTCTTCAACAATGCTGTCAACGGTTTAATATGGGAGGCATAATCTGCAATAAAATGAGAAAGGTGTGGTAAGTCCCTTGATAAACAACCACACTGGCATGTCCTTATTCAAGTTGTTTTTTCTAACAAAGAATTGCCACCTCAGCACACCATCACCATCATCCTTTACAACTGACACTGTATTCCCATTTGAACCTATTTCCCAAAATGTTGAAGGTGGTCGATGTCTTCCCTGCCATTTCCACCAGGCCAGCGTAGTGGAAGAAGTGTCCCCATTCCAGTGCAAACTCTGTTTGGGCATCTACTAAGGAGATGAAATGCTCATTGGGATACAAGTCTCCCAGCTGTTCACAGCCCCCATCCCTCCAGGCCTGGAAGGACATGTTCTCAACCATTAGTCAGACTGGCGCCAGTATCCACACCATCAGTTCATGGTGAAAGGGGGCGTGTCTCAACCCCACAGTGACTAACCTTTGCCAGATTTGCGCCGTCTGCCACGTCACCCAATGCCCAAGCCCCTTCCATTAATATCGCTGGTAGCTGCCCTACGAAAACCCAACTAGCAAGCGCTGCTCTCCATTGTCCCCAGGTTCAAGCAGTCACACGGCGTGCTGCATCTGAGTGGCATTATAATACAGGTCTAGTTGCAGCACTTCCAGGCCACCCGCCTGGGAAGTAAAACAGTGCATCATCTGCGTATAAGGATATAATACGCCTAGTGTCGCTCAGTTGTATGCCCCAGTCTTGCCGTTCCTGCCTCGCCCACACTGCCAGGGGCTCCATCGCAAGTGCGAAAAGAAGCAGGACAGCCTTGACTTGTCTCCCGACCCAAAGCCCAACTGTCTGAGTGGCATTGCCCCACCCGCACACGCGCTAAGGGATCAGTGTAAAGAAGACGGATCCAGCCCCGAAATTGAGGCCCAAACTCCATGACCCTCAGCGCCAGAAGGAGATAACCCCAGACAAAAGGCTTTCCCCAGATCAATGGAGACCAGAGCCATTTCCCTCTCACCCTTCTCAATCTTGTGCATGACAGGCGACAAATGCCTGAGGTTCATCCCAGAGTTATGCCTCCGATCAACCCACACTGGTCATTGTGAACCAGGATAGTCATAAAAGGGTTCAAGTGGGCGGCCTACAGCTTGCAGAGGACCTTCATGTTGGAGTTTATCATGGTAAGCAGTCTATATGCTGAGGGTTCCATCCGATCTCTGCCTGGCTTTAGCCACATACATATGCCCCCATCTCTCAGATGGCCAACAGCTTGCACAGGACCTTCACGTCGGAGTTGATCATGATAAGCAGCCTATATGCTGAGGGTTCCATCTGATCTCCGCCTGGCTTAAGCAACATACATCTGTCCCCCTCTCTCAGAGGGGGGGAGCAACCCCCTCTCCCTTGCCTCAAGAAAAGCCTCAAGTAGGCCAGGTGTGACCATAGTAGAGAACTCCTGGAAAAATTACACCGGGAATCCATCCCCACCCGGAGCCGTGGCCTCACAGAGCCGCACACAACTCCTTCAACTCAATAGCAGAATCTAGGCCCTCCGTTACCATGTCCTAGAGTCTGGGGAGACCTAGTCAATCGAGGAAAACCCTGTCCATATCTGGAGTAATCGAGGGTCTGCTCTATATACTCGTTCTAGATGTCTCTAAATGCGGCACAATGCTGACCCTGGTCGTCACACTGATGCCATCAGGGGTCACCAGACGTGTCGTGAGAGACAAAGCAGCCTCTCTGTGCAGGATCCAAGCCAGCAGCCTGCCCGGCTTGTCTCCCTCCCTATGCAGCTGCTGCCTGTACTGTTGAAATGTGTACTTATCTAGTCAGTTCCAGATATCAGTAATATGCCTTCGCTGCTCCATTTCATCCCTGGAAGGAGCCAGGGTCCGTCAGGTCCCATGCCTACAACACAGCCAGGTCTGTCTCCCCCATTCTAAGGTAGCCGGAAGTAGTCGCCGTACCCCACAAGTCAGCCCCATACAGGTTTCGCGCAGCACGGCCTTAAGGGCTTCCCCTTCGTGGCCCTGTGAGCTGTGCTGTCCCAGTTAGTGTACAAGTAGTCCTTTGTAGCCTCTGACAGCGTCTCCCTCTCCACTGAGTCCATTAGCAGCTCCGCTGGCAATCTCCATACCACCCATTCCAGCCCTAGATCCCCCCACTTCAATGCATAACAGGCTGGGAAGCGATCCAAGAGGAAGAGAGCTAAGTCTGTCACCGCCATACTGTCAGTCATTGGAATTCCACCCATCAAGACCCTGTCTAATCTACTATATGTGTTATGAATCAGGGCATGACACATATATGCCTGCTGCGTGGGGTGGTACGTGCACCATACATCTACCAGGCCCAAATTATGCATGACCCCCATAAGTGTTGCGGTCATGTGGGGTCCAGTGCCTTTCGTGAGGGGGGTCCTGTCCAGAGTCTTATCCAGTATGCAATTAAAATCTCCCAACCAGAAGATCGGGGTGTCCACCGGCTGAGCTAGCAAACACTGCATTGCAGAGTAAAAACTAGAGTTGTCTACAGTCGGAGAATATGTATGCAATACAGCTATCCGTTTACTGCAGACAGAGTCACAGTGGCCGAAGGGAACATTGAGGTGTTGCAGGGGGAGGTAGCAGCTTCCTATATGTTTTCTGTCAAGGGCACCCTGCAGCAGCACATACCTGCCCTCAACATCTGCCTCTACATAAGTTAAGGAGAACGGTGTGCCTAGGGCCACACAGACTAGTGTCTCCCTGGCATATGTGGCCAGGCACCCCCATTTCCGGGCCAGGCACGAGGCACCGGCATCATCCAGATGTGTTTGCTGCAGACAGGCTAGACTAATATAATGGCGTTTCAGAAAGGTAAGAACTCTATATAATTTCGTGGAGGAGCCTAAGTCTCTCACGTTCCAAGTCAGCAGCCTATAATCACCCTCCCATCATCAAAGCATGAGGTCCCACAGAGCGCCCTCCCCCTCCCATCCCGTGATCAAATCCATTTGCTGCAGAAACATAAACTAACACAAACAACTGAGAACAAACACCCCACCCCATACCCATGAACAACATAGTGCAACGAGATGACTACCAATGCCCACCCACTGCATGTGCCAGGCCCTGCACAGCATCTCAACCTGTCCAACAGGGACAGGCTAACACAACCAGTCTACCAGCCAACCACCCAGCATTGCTTATATCACCCAGACTCCAAATGGGTAACCTAGTCTCTGCCCTCCTAGCCACAGACCAGCACCCAACATCAACTCGCTTCAGGTCAAGCTCCAGCCCAGTGTTCCATTCGTGCCAGCACCAGCAAACAGGACCCAGCCCCCAACAAGGCACAAGCACTCAAGTTCTTTATAATACCAAACATCAAACACACATGGACATCAACAACATACAACCACGGCAGTCAACCAACGCACAGACACCACATGTACTGCGGTCAAATCAAGCATTTTAACTTTCAACTTCTGATGCATACAAAATGTTTGCCACAAAGTCTAACTCAGGGTCCAAGACACCAGACTGTGCTGTGGTCTCAGAGGGAAGGGTCCTATCAACCAGGAACACCCCCAGCTCCCCCTCAGTGTGCATCTGCATGGTGCTATCTTCCTGTATAGTTACTCAATAAAAGTGACCGGCAAGGTCTTCTAAAGCAGTTACGCCTAGGGCCCCGCAGAGGCTGAAACGCCAATGCTTCCTGCTGAGCCCCACTGGGGCAGAGCACTGCAGATCTGTCCCAAAGCTCCAGTCACTCCCAAACAAAAAATGTGCCTTCCCCTGCGAGATAGCCTTCAGCTTCGAGGGGTACAGGAGCATGGCCGTCAATTGTAGCGCACTGAGCTTTTGCTTCACGCTCCGAAAGGATTTACGTTGCTCTTGCACCTTGCTTGTGCAGCCTGAGTAGATTGCTATTTTACAGTTCTCGATGAGAGGCACCGCTTGTTCACGGGAGGCATGGAGAATGCAGACCCTATTGCGGTAATGGTAATTAAGGATCTTTGCGATGATCGCCCTTGTCGGGACCCCAGGCTGGCAGGGGGTACTTGAGCCTTGTGCGCCCGTTCCACTACAAAGTAGTCCGACAGTCCTTTTGGCCGGAGCTCTAGCCGGATCCAGTTCTCAAGGAAGGCGTCAGCCGAGATTTCTTCAGCCCTTTCCGGGAACACCAGCATGCAAATGTTGCTGAATCAGGACTGACCCTTAGTGTCCTCCACCTGGCATACAAGCTTGCTAGAGACCGTTGCCATTTGGGCCGTCTGAGGGCTGCGACGTCTTCCTGCAACACCTCAATGTTGCCTTCAGTCACTGTGACTGCCACTTTCCTTAGATCCGCACAGAGGAGATTCACATCTATGGCAACAGTCTAGATTTTGTGCTCCAGTTCAGTGTGAGAGCCATGGATGGCCGCTAGAAGTTTCACTTGTGTAGGCTTCTGGTCCCTTTCCGGGGACCCCTCTGGGTTCTCTCCCCCCCCCCGGGTGTGATTCTCTGCAGTTGTTGGCATATTGTAGTTTACTGCGTGATAGTGTTCGCAAGGTGCGAGCCTGCATCTGTCCTTACCCATGGTCTAGAACAGGTGTTCCAATCCCCACCTTACGATGCAGTTCAGTATGAGCAGATGCAGGCAGGTGCCCCACACTCTGGGATTGCCCCACACAGGCTCGCCAGTGCACACCAGGCAATCGTTAGATGAGATAGACCACCTAGGAGGCCCTACTGGGATCAGATCATGACAGTCAGTGCTCCCCCAGATCTTACATCAACCACCTGGGTGCCCACGGTCCTGCCACCCTGCAAGTGCGGCTACAAGATTCCCCCCGCCGGCCACCTGTGCAGTGTACAGCAGCACGTAACTCCAATTAGTCCTAATGGCACTTCTTTTCTTTATTCCTTTAAATTAACAGTGTCTCGCTGGAATCAAGTGATAGGACCATGATCATCCTTCCATTCCATTGGGAGTCTGTACCACTGCTTGATTTTTTAAGGAACACTATTAACCATTGAGTACTTATTAACTAATGACTAGACAGGGAAGCTGCTGCTTCACACTTGAGGAGGAGGGAGGAGGAGGACTAAACCACATTGCCCACAACCCCTTGCGCTCTGGTGCGCATAAACGGCACCGCCGACCCGCGGAGTGCCGTAGATGGGGAAGCTGTTGCTTCACACTTGAGGAGGAGGCAGGAGGAGGACTAAACCACATTGCCCACAACCCCTTAGGCTCTGGTGCGCATACAACGGCACCGCCAACCCGCAGCGTGCCGTAGACGGAAAAGCTGCTGCTACACACTTTAGGAGGAGGCAGGAGGAGGGCTAAACCACATTGCTCACAACGCCTTGCATTCTGGTGCGCATAAAACGGCACCGCCGACCCGCGGCATGCCGTAGACATGGAAGCTGCTGCTTCACACTTGAGGACCATGATCATCCTTCCATTCCATTGGAAGTCTGTACCACTGCTTGATTTTTTTAAGGAACACTATTAACCATTGAGTACTTATTAACTAATGACTAGACAGGGAAGCTGCTGCTTCACACTTGAGGAGGAGGGAGGAGGAGGACTAAACCACACTGCCCACAATCCCTTGCGCTCTGGTGTGCATAAAATGGCACCACCGACCCACGGCGCGGGCGAAGCCCGGGCCAATGGTGGGACGGTCCATGCCCGTCGGAGCCCAGAAAAGGCTGGGCTGGGCCCCCACTCTAAAGTTCGCGCCTACTCAAAGTACAGTGTGTAGTTTTTGGTATTATCTGCTACAGTTACTATCAACTCCCCGTTATTGTCATTTTTACTTGCACTGTATTCAGCACCAGGGTTCTCTACCAGGCTGAGCAAGCGTGAGGGACAGAGTGCCCAACTGGGCGGAAGCATTGTGGGGACACTTGACTCTTTTTTAACCAGGGCAACCTCAGTACTAGCACGCAAGATTGAAAGGACGGGACGCCTCCTATCTTTGGAGCCCATCTTCCAAAAAAGATCCTCTCTGGGGGGTACGACATCTCACATCTTCCCAAACCAACCTCCTCTACCAGATACGGAAGCTGAAACAGAAACATTTACAGGATCTATACCCCAAGACCCAGTATTGACATGCACCACACGGAGAGCATCCACTAGGGCTGCAGCTGCGAAAAAACCCTTGAGGACCACCCCTGAACCCACAGTAAAGAGGAAGAGGGGCGGGGGCCCCCAGAGACCGAAACCATCGAAAGTCCAGAGATCGACCAAAAATGGGGGGTTGACAAAATAGATAACATGGAATCAGAACAATGTGGACCTAGTCGCACGGAAACATTAGCCTCTACTCCAAAAAATTGCTTTTTTTTTTTTTTTAGACGTTTGCACATTACTGTGTTACCACTGGGATTTTTCTATAGACCCCCTTTTCCACTGGCAACAGGTGGCTATTTACAGCACAGGGAGGGACAGACATGGGGATCTTCATGGGGGAACCCCAGGTTACCAGACCTGAGGCTTGAAAATAGATTTGCACACCTATCTGACCTAGAAGCTTGTAACTGAATACAGTCAGTGAAATCAAACTCTCAAGCGAATTGTGAGAGTCAGCCCATCTCGGCCCCGGTTACTGGTGAGAGTGTACAACCACCTATAATACAACAGGGGGCATATAAAACGGTTCTTAAAATAACCTCATGGAATGTGGCGGCATTGTTTCGAAATTAAGTGACAATAACTGGCTAAATGTATGGCAAGATCATGAAATTGTATGTTTTCAGGAAACATGGGCTGTGGGGCCAGTGTTCGTAAATGGGTACCGCTCCTTTCAGACCCAAGCTAAACCTCCTGTTTCGGTGAGGGCAAAGGGGGGCATCCTGACTTTGATTCGAAACAACCTACCAGTAAAAGTAAAAAAGTGTGATCTTTCAAATTTACACTTCCATATCCTTACGATGGAGGTACAACAGGAAGGGATATGATTACAAATACATTTCTATAACAATAGGTTCGGCCCAAACATGCATTCAATTGTGGGAGAGGTTGACAAGGCAATAGATAACACTGTACGTAACACTAAGAACGAGAATGTCAATGTTATTTGACTGGGTGATTTTAATATACACCCTTGTAATTACAACGCACTCCCCGTCTGTGGTCTAGAGGACATGGGGGGAAATCCAAAATATCACTTCACCCACAATGAGTATGGCGATTGCCTAAATGGGACATTAGCCTCCCCAAACATGGAAGTCATTAGCGATCCAGACTCCCCAACAAGCAACCCAGTGGGAACATTTCTTCAAAATGGGGGTTGAGTCAATAATTGACTATATTTTACTAACAAAACCCCTCAGCACAAGGGCCACCAAGGTAGGAAACTCTTTTTCGATTTTTAGTGACCACGCCATTTTATCCATAGAGCTAAAGGTACTTATATGGGTCCCACACACCCACCAGCATGTTGAAACCCCAATTGTGGCAAGGAAAAATGGAGTCCAACTGAAATGGGCCCATTTTGATAAGATAAAGATGATCTCTTAAATTATATCAAATACACGCGATAGCATATTATTATGTCTAGAACCAGAAGCTGATGCGGGGGAAGTGGTGTTTGCCTTTTGTGACACCCTAGAGAAGGTAAAATTGGCCCTCACACGCACAAAAGTGCCAAACAAAGGAAAAGGTGGGGGCTGGTTTGATTCACCGTGCACAAAAGCGAGGAAGGCATTGATGCATGCCTTGAAAATGAGGCCCAGAATCCCGGACCAAATAAAAATATTGCAGGCCTCATATAAACTGCCACGAATAAATAGAGAAAAAGCTATAAAGGAGGACCTATGGGCGGACCGTGACAAGCCAGCCTGAATGGGAAACAGCCGTGACTTCTGGAAGCTAGTAAATGCACCATATTTTTAAAACTCTAGCGATCCCACAACAGATACAAATGTAGATGAGGAGGCATGGGTTTCCCATTTTGAGAACATTTTTGCCCCTAATCCTCACCCCGAATACCCTCTGTGTCCCTAGAGCCAAAGTCCCACGCTCCTCTTTCTTTTTCACTTATCGAAGTCAGAATAGGGCTGGATTCATTTAGTATGGGAAAGGCCCCATGACCGGACGGCGTCCCAATTGACTTCTTTCAGGATAACTCAGATTTATCGATACGGGTCTTAACGAATGTCCTGAAAAGTGTAGCTCTGGTAGGTCCCCCCCCCATGGTCAACGGGTGTCATCGTCCAAATCTATAAAAAAAAGGAGATAGAGCCAACCCAAAGAATTACAGACCAATTTCCCTGCTGGATACAACTTCCAAGCTCATGGGCCGCCTCCTCCTCTCCAAGTTAGAGGGGTGGGCTAAGGAAAATAACATCTTAATCCAGGCCGAGTATGGTTTCCAGCAGGGAAGGGGTACTGTGGATCAGTGCTTGAACTTAGCACTGACCATAGAAAAATACACCAGAATGAAGGACGAAAAGATCTACATGGCATTCATGGACCTGACGGCCGCGTTCGACTGTGTGGTCCATGCAAAGCTATGGAATATAATGGAAAAGCTGGGGGTTGTACCAAGCCATATTAAACTTCATTAGACAGCTGTATCTAAACGCCATGGCATCAGTCTGCAATACAAAGAATGGAGACTGTACGTGCCCATTTACTATTGCCAGGGGAGTAAGGCAGGGTTACGTCCTTGCCCCATTCCTCTTCTCCATATATACAAATGGAGTCGAGGAAGCACTTCCCGTGGCCACTCGGGACATCCCTGTCTTTGATTCCCAACTGCTACCAATACTGGCTTACGCGGATGACACGGTGTTAATCGCCAGAACAGGGCTTGGCTTACAACGCCTGATAACGGCGTATGTCTCCTTCATGGATTCATTACAATTGAAGGTAAATCAAACCAAGTCCTTTGTAATAATTGCTGGACCAAAAAAAGAGACAAAACGCTGTATCTGCATGCGGACACTGAAAGAATAGAGGTGGTGGACTCCTTTCCCTATTTGGGGGTTCTCTTTGATAAAGACCTATCCACCTGGCATACAAGCTTGCTAGAGACCGTTGCCATTTGGGCCGTCTGAGGGCTGCGACGTCTTCCTGCAACACCTCAATGTTGCCTTCAGTCACTGTGACTGCCACTTTCCTTAGATCCGCACAGAGGAGATTCACATCTATGGCAACAGTCTAGATTTTGTGCTCCAGTTCAGTGTGAGAGCCATGGATGGCCGCTAGAAGTTTCACTCGTGTAGGCTTCTGGTCCCTTTCCGGGGACCCCTCTGGGTTCTCTCCCCCCCCCCCCCGGGTGTGATTCTCTGCAGTTGTTGGCATATTGTAGTTTACTGCGTGATAGTGTTCGCAAGGTGCGAGCCTGCATCTGTCCTTAACCATGGTCTAGAACAGGTGTTCCAATCCCCACCTTACGATGCAGTTCAGTATGAGCAGATGCAGGCAGGTGCCCCACACTCTGGGATTGCCCCACACAGGTTCGCCAGTGCACACCAGGCAATCGTTAGATGAGATAGACCACCTAGGAGGCCCTACTGGGATCAGATCATGACAGTCAGTGCTCCCCCAGATCTTACATCAACCACCTGGGTGCCCACGGTCCTGCCACCCTGCAAGTGCGGCTACAAGATTCCCCCCGCCGGCCACCTGTGCAGTGTACAGCAGCACGTAACTCCAATTAGTCCTAATGGCACTTCTTTTATTTATTCCTTTAAATTAACAGTGTCTCGCTGGAATCAAGTGATAGGACCATGATCATCCTTCCATTCCATTGGGAGTCTGTACCACTGCTTGATTTTTTAAGGAACATTATTAACCATTGAGTACTTATTAACTAATGACTAGACAGGGAAGCTGCTGCTTCACACTTGAGGAGGAGGGAGGAGGAGGACTAAACCACATTGCCCACAACCCCTTGCGCTCTGGTGCGCATAAACGGCACCGCCGACCCGCGGAGTGCCGTAGATGGGGAAGCTGTTGCTTCACACTTGAGGAGGAGGCAGGAGGAGGACTAAACCACATTGCCCACAACCCCTTAGGCTCTGGTGCGCATATAACGGCACCGCCAACCCGCAGCGTGCCGTAGACGGAAAAGCTGCTGCTACACACTTTAGGAGGAGGCAGGAGGAGGGCTAAACCACATTGCTCACAACGCCTTGCGTTCTGGTGCGCATAAAACGGCACCGCCGACCCACGGTGTGCCGTAGACATGGAAGCTGCTGCTTCACACTTGAGGACCATGATCATCCTTCCATTCCATTGGAAGTCTGTACCACTGCTTGATTTTTTTAAGGAACACTATTAACCATTGAGTACTTATTAACTAATGACTAGACAGGGAAGCTGCTGCTTCACACTTGAGGATGAGGGAGGAGGAGGACTAAACCACATTGCCCACAATCCCTTGCGCTCGTGTGCATAAAATGGCACCACCGACCCACGGCGCGGGCGAAGCCCGGGCCAATGGTGGGACGGTCCATGCCCGTCGGAGCCCAGAAAAGGCTGGGCTGGGCCCCCATTCTAAAGTTCGCGCCTACTCAAAGTACAGTGTGTAGTTTTTGGTATTATCTGCTACAGTTACTATCAACTCCCCGTTATTGTCATTTTTACTTGCACTGTATTCAGCACCAGGGTTCTCTACCAGGCTGAGCAAGCGTGAGGGACAGAGTGCCCAACTGGGCGAAAGCATTGTGGGGACACTTGACTCTTTTCTAACCAGGGCGACCTCAGTACTAGCACGCAAGATTGAAAGGACGGAACGCCTCCTATCTTTGGAGCCCATCTTCCAAAAAAGATCCTCTCTGGGGGGTACGACATCTCACATCTTCCCAAACCAACCTCCTCTACCAGATACGGAAGCAGAAACAGAAACATTTACAGGATCTATACCCCAAGACCCAGTATTGACATGCACCACACGGAGAGCATCCACTAGGGCTGCAGCTGCGAAAAAACCCTTGAGGACCACCCCTGAACCCACAGTAAAGAGGAAGAGGGGCGGGGGCCCCCAGTGACCGAAACCATCGAAAGTCCAGAGATCGACCAAAAATTGGGGGTTGACAAAATAGATAAAATGGAATCAGAACAATGTGGACCTAGTCGCACGGAAACATTAACCTCTACTCCAAAAAATGGTTTTTTTTTTTTTAGACGTTTGCACATTACTGTGTTACCACTGGGATTTTTCTATAGACCCCCTTTTCCACTGGCAACAGGTGGCTATTTACAGCACAGGGAGGGACAGACATGGGGATCTTCATGGGGGAACCCCAGGTTACCAGACCTGAGGCTTGAAAATAGATTTGCACACCTATCTGACCTAGAAGCTTGTAACTGAATACAGTCAGTGAAATCAAACTCTCAAGCGAATTGTGAGAGTCAGCCCATCTCGGCCCGGTTACTGGTGAGAGTGTACAACCACCTATAATACAACAGGGGGCATATAAAACGGTTCTTAAAATAACCTCATGGAATGTGGCGGCATTGTTTCGAAATTAAGTGACAATAACTGGCTAAATGTATGGCAAGATCATGAAATTGTATGTTTTCAGGAAACATGGGCTGTGGGGCCAGTGTTCGTAAATGGGTACCGCTCCTTTCAGACCCAAGCTAAACCTCCTGTTTCGGTGAGGGCAAAGGGGGGCATCCTGACTTTGATTCGAAACAACCTACCAGTAAAAGTAAAAAAGTGTGATCTTTCAAATTTACACTTCCATATCCTTACGATGGAGGTACAACAGGAAGGGATATGATTACAAATACATTTCTATAACAATAGGTTCGGCCCAAACATGCATTCAATTGTGGGAGAGGTTGACAAGGCAATAGATAACACTGTACGTAACACTAAAAACGAGAATGTCAATGTTATTTGACTGGGTGATTTAAATATACACCCTTGTAATTACAACGCACTCCCCGTCTGTGGTCTAGAGGACATGGGGGGAAATCCAAAATATCACTTCACCCACAATGAGTATGGCGATTGCCTAAATGGGACATTAGCCTCCCCAAACATGGAAGTAATTAGCGATCCAGACTCCCCAACAAGCAACCCAGTGAGAACATTTCTTCGAAATGGGGGTTGAGTCAATAATTGACTATATTTTACTAACAAACCCCCTCAGCACAAGGGCCACCAAGGTAGGAAACTCTTTTTCGATTTTTAGTGACCACGCCATTTTATCCATAGAGCTAAAGGTACTTATATGGGTCCCACACACCCACCAGCATGTTGAAACCCCAATTGTGGCAAGGAAAAATGGAGTCCAACTGAAATGGGCCCATTTTGATAAGATAAAGATGATCTCTTAAATTATATCAAATACACGCAATAGCATATTATTATGTCTAGAACCAGAAGCTGATGCGGGGGAAGTGGTGTTTGCCTTTTGTGACAGCCTAGAGAAGGTAAAATTGACCCTCACACGCACAAAAGTGGCAAACAAAGCAAAAGGTAGGGGCTGGTTTGATTCACCGTGCACAAAAGCGAGGAAGGCATTGAGCATGCCTTGAAAATGAGGCCCAGAATCCCGGACCAAATAAAAATATTGCAGGCATCATATAAACTGCCACGAATAAATAGAGAAAAAGCTATAAAGGAGGACCTATGGGCGGACCGTGACAAGCCAGCCTGAATGGGAAACAGCCGTGACTTCTGGAAGCTAGTAAATGCACCATATTTTTAAAACTCTAGCGATCCCACAACAGATACAAATGTAGATGAGGAGGCATGGGTTTCCCATTTTGAGAACATTTTTGCCCCTAATTCTCACCCCGAATACCCTCTGTGTCCCTAGAGCCAAAGTCCCACGCTCCTCTTTCTTTTTCACTTATCGAAGTCAAAATAGGGCTGGATTCATTTAGTATGGGGAAGGCCCCATGACCGGACGGCGTCCCAATTGACTTCTTTCAGGATAACTCAGATTTATCGATACGGGTCTTAACGAATGTCCTGAAAAGTATCGCTCTGGTAGGTCCCCCCCCCATGGTCAACGGGTGTCATCATCCAAATCTATAAAAAAAAAGGAGATAGAGCCAACCCAAAGAATTACAGACCAATTTCCCTGCTGGATACAACTTCCAAGCTCATGGGCCGCCTCCTCCTCTCTAAGTTAGAGGGGTGGGCTAAGGAAAATAACATCTTAATCCAGGCCGAGTATGGTTTCCAGCAGGGAAGGGGTACTGTGGATCAGTGCTTGAACTTAGCACTGACCATAGAAAAATACACCAGAATGAAGGACGAAAAGATCTACATGGCATTCATGGACCTGACGGCCGCGTTCGACTGTGTGGTCCATGCAAAGCTATGGAATATAATGGAAAAGCTGGGGGTTGACCAAGCCATATTAAACTTCATTAGACAGCTGTATCTAAACGCCATGACATCAGTCTGCAATACAAAGAATGGAGACTGTACGCGCCCATTTACTATTGCCAGGGGAGTAAGGCAGGGTTACGTCCTTGCCGCATTCCTCTTCTCCATATATACAAATGGAGTCGAGGAAGCACTTCCCGTGGCCACTCGGGACATCCCTGTCTTTGATTCCCAACTGCTACCAATACTGGCTTACGCGGATGACACGGTGTTAATTGCCAGAACAGGGCTTGGCTTACAACGCCTGATAACGGCGTATGTCTCCTTCATGGATTCATTACAATTGAAGGTAAATCAAACCAAGTCCTTTGTAATAATAGCTGGACCAAAAAAAGAGACAAAACGCCGTATCTGCATGCGGACACTGAAAGAATAGAGGTGGTGGACTCCTTTCCCTATTTGGGGGTTCTCTTTGATAAAGACCTATCATGGTCAAAGTTGGTGGAAGGAAGAAAGCTGGTAATGGAGAGAGGTACCGCGGCTGTTAAATCTGTTGCCCAAAAACGGGCCGCAAGACCTTTACTACCAATAAAAAAACATCTACCAGGCTAAAGTAAAGGCAGCAGCAACTTTCGGAGCTGGTGTGTGGGGTGTGGTAACTCCAACATCACTGCAAACCCCGAGAATAACTTTTTAAAATCAATAGTGGGCCTCCCTCTCTCCTCCTCAAATTATATTTTACATTTGGAAATAGGTTTGCCCTACATCTCAGACTCAATACATCTAGCCCCAATCCTTCTATGGCATTCTATTTGCTGGACAGACACAGAGACACTTACACAAACAATAATAAAGAGTTGCTTAAGCATGGACAAGTGGAAGATGTCTAGGTGGCTCAGCTATGTGGAGTCTATGTATTATAAGAGACAATGGTCCCTGAAAACGAGAAATATTCGCAAAAAACAATGAATATAGCCAAAATTGGTGCTATATTATAGCCTATGTCCAGCCGGACAAGGCGACTTTAATAAGAAACAATAGTTTAGCGGTGATCAAAGGGATGTAAGCAAAATGTTGGTGGGACACAAGCCTGTATCCTGTGGCTTACATATCAAGAGAACATAGTATTTTGGAAAAACATACAGGCAATTGCAGTGATGTTTCTATGTCAGAGAATACTCGATAGTGAAACATCTTAGTATACAGTTTGTCACCTTCACCACATTTTATACACATAGATTGTTTTGGTGTAAGGTGAGCCACATAGTCGACGACGTTTCGATCCTTAACGGGGGGATTTTAGGATCATCATCAGGACTAATTAGTATGAATTGCCAATTTAAGAAATGCCTGAATTTACACAATTAGTACAAAAAACGACATGAACAATGAGGCAGGGAAAAAGATGGGGAAAAAGGAGAAAAGGGAACATGGTGATTAACGATTGATTTAAGTTAATTATACAACATAAGACTAAATTTGTCAGAACACGGACCAGACCAGTCTCTATATAAATACAATCTAACTGCATTGTGGCGTTCAATTTTCAGTAGTAAAAGAAAAGAGAAAGAAGAATAAGTGGTGATGAACATGCTCTCAGGGTAAAGCAAGCTGGAGGGAATCTACCAGCGTGTGTGGAAGACGGTGAATAAAAATATTTTTAAGTGCGTCACGAAGGTATCGGTGAGTGGAGCGGGGGTGTTGTGAGTGTGAAGGGAATAGTTACCTCGGGTGGAGACGAGTACAAAAGTATATTGATTCGTCTGGGTCCAATGACAAGAACGAGTCAAGGTTCCGAAGGAACGGCCTGCGAAGGGAATGCTAAGAAGTAAAAAACCGAAGCGGGAATGGTGAAACGGTGGGGCGAATAAAAAACAGGAATCATTTACCTCGAGTATCCGAGTTTACGAGGCAAAATGGAAATTCGTCTTGGTTCGATGACCTGAGCGAATTTAGGGAGTCCAAGAAGTGAACCTGCGAACGAAATACGAGTCGTAAAAAATCGAAGCAGGAAATGTGAGAAGGACCGTGTCTAAGGGGTGACAGGCTTACCTTGGGCAATGGAGGTACAATCAAGTCAACACGGTGATGCGGTATCTATCGAGGAAAAAGGGGGAGAATGAGAAGGGGTCTCATACTGTGACGGCGTGGTGCGTGGCCGGCATAGAGATCGGGGTGGACATACCTCGTTACAATGAAGGAGATGCGTTCCGTGGGGGTCTGCAGGACAGCGCGGTCGGACAATCCCGGATAGGCTGTGAGGAAGGAGTTTGTGTGTGGCTATTTTGTGAGTGCAGATAGTCAGGTGATCAGTCACATGGTAGTCATGTGATCGATCCAGGAAGTGAAGTGAGGGCAAGTGAAAGAGAATTGGCGAGTATTGAGCGCCATATTGGGTGAGTGAAAAGGACCGCCGATGCCGAGAAAGAAGACCGATATTGTAGCATGAATAGACAGTCAAGCAAGCCACATGAAAAAGGGAAATTAAGGGAGCATCCATATTCTGTACATGAACATAAATAATAAATCAGTTGTTTAACACAGTTAGCGCGTCTTTTCATTAGTTCAGCTAGTGCGGACGGCAAAGGCATAGTTTTTCATATGAGCAGAGGCTCTGTGTTTGCTTCAAGTTTATAGGGAGAGGACTGTGAGATCAAAGCAAGGATGTCCAATCCTCTAAGCGATTTAATCCTTTGTGTATGCTTTCCGTCTTCAAAATCCATTTTAATTCTTCTTTGTTCAGTAATTGGGATATATCCGCACCTCTTGGTGGAATTTTAACAACTGAAACGACTGTCCAACAAATGTCATCCTCAGTATGGCCAGCACTCTCAAAATGTTCCACCAACGGTGCATTAGGTGTTTTGCACCTCAGTCTGCTTCTGTGTTGGCAGATTCTGATCCGGATTTTTTGTGTTGTTTGACCTATGTAAATCATTCCGCATGGACATAAAATAGCATAGATGACATTACAGGTGTTACAATTGCTGAAGTGATTATGAGGTTTACGTATGGTGCCAAAAACAAACTCCTTACAATCAGCAGTGAATTCACAGACAGAGCAATTGCCACATTTATTATGCCCAACAACTGCCGGTAAGGACCAATAATCAAGCAATGTGCCGGTGTTTTTGGGGTCAGGGAGTGCTGCTCTGATCAGATGGTCTTTGATATTTTTGCTTCTCTTAAAAGCAAAAAGAGGTCTCTCAATGTTCAGTATTCCTGCATTCAACACACCCCAGTGTTTGAGAATACTTTTACGTACTTTATTGGATGAGGGACAGAAAGTCGTGACGCAAACTATGCGATTCTCCCTTTTCTTAGTTTTGGGTTCCAGAAGGACATCCCTTGGGCAGTACCATGCTCTCTTCAAGGCACTGCGGACCAGCTTTTTAGGGTATCCCCTAGAAGTTAGTTTACTGCTTAGAGTTTTAGCCTCCCTGAAGTAGTCCTCTTTAAGGGTGCAATTACGTCTGATCCGTAAGTATTGTGAGTAGGGAAGGGAATCTCTTAAGGCCCTAGGGTGATTGCTATTGTATTTTAACAGTGTATTTCGCTCTGTAGGTTTCCTGAAGAGGCTAGTAATCAGGTGTCCATCATCATGTGTTATGTTCAAGTCCAAAAATGGTATAGATGTGTTGTTGTGTGTGAGTGTGAATTTGAGACCTCCACAGTTATTGTTGAGCCAGTGTAGAAAGTTCTCAAGCAAGGTTTCAGTATCATGCCAAATAAAAAAGATGTCATCTATATAGCGTTTCCAGTGTGTTATTGCTGAGTGGAAGGGATTGTCTTGGACCATTATGTGATTCACCTCTAGGGCATTCATGTATAAAATGGCCAAATTCGGTGCAAAAACTGCTCCCATGGATGTTCCCTTGGTTTGTTGGTAATAGTGGCCATCAAATAAAAAGAAATTTCTAGTGAGGCAGATCTCTAGAAGTTGTAAAATGAAAAAAGTGGGAACAGCGTGTGGTCTGGTGCGGCTATCTAGAGTTTGCTCAATGATAAGTAGTGCGTCTCGTTGGGGGATGTTTGTGTATAGTGATTCCACATCTAAGGTGCAGAGAGTGTCGGTTGATGGATTGAAACTATGATTTTCTACTAGGGTGATCATCTGCATACTGTCTCTAACATAGTATGGAGTGGATGGGACAAAATTTTTAATGAAGTAGTCCACATATAGACCCAGTGGCTCTAGGATAGACCCGCAGCCTGATACAATGGAGCTATGTGGAGTCAGCACTAAAGTAGATTGGCCTCCCTGAACTTTTGAAGGACCCACTGTGGTTTGTAGGAAAGTTTCCAAACAAAAGGTCCCTAATAGTTCTCACTGATGTCTGAGTATAAGCGAAAGGAATATCATAGCGAGAAATCCGTGGTCTGTTTAAACCATCAAAACCTTCCACTAATAGAGGGGGGGACTCCTATTTAGTAAATGTCACCAGGCCGCAACATAGATTTATATTATTGAGGTTCAGCATGAACATGATCCCTTTGATGTTAGGTTATCCTGAAAAAACATATAACCACTCGGATTTAAGTGTGTGTCCATGTGATAACCTCTCACCACAAACTGAATTGCACCTAGTTTTATTTTGCAGGCTCTATATGAAAAGAAAGGAATGATATTTTTTGTACTTGCTACCTGAACCCCTGGTTTGTTATTCGGTAGCTACATTCTTATGGGTCTGCATGAGAAAGAGGAGGGGGCGCCAAGAGCCTCGAGCTTGTCAGGCAATAACTTCACTGTATAGTTTTTAGTATATGAAATTATCTTATTGTAATAGGGTCTTTATTCTAGAATCTATGATTAATTATTTGCGGTTTTTAAAATGTTATGATTATGTATTTGTCTGTGCTTTTATGATCATTTTAACCTGATCGAATAAATATTGAAATTGAATTGAATTGACTATCATTTATAACTATAAAATCTGTAACTCAAAACTTTAGAAATGGAAAAAACAAAGCACAATCATCTTATACAGAGTCTAAATAAAGCATTACTAGGCAATATATGAAGCATTGGAGCAATTGTGCAAAACAAAGTGGTCTTCAAATGTTTACATGTTTGCAGGAGATAGTTAACTATATCTTGAAATGGTTACAACTGATCTGCTCAATCAACAGGATTCATATTTTATGTAGTATTAATGGCCATTTGTATTCCTTTGTTCTACTTGACTTCAAAGAGTGAGGCATTAAAGGTAAATCGTTGGTTTTGCAGTCAGTTCGTAGTGCTAACATTTTCATTTAATTTGCCACCATTTACATTAGATGTGTTTCTGATGCTACCCAAAATGTCATTAACACTTAAATATACATCATTATAAGCAATATAATGATGAGAAAGAAGGAAAGCCAATATGTGGACAAAACTGAAACTATGTGTACTGAGTTTGGTCCGTTTAGAAGAAAAACATTTTTCAATTTTAAGTTAAAGCTGTGCCATTAATTTGAACATCTATACTATCAACTATTGCGTTAGTATGCTTTCCTTGATATTATTTTTCTGGTGCAAATTGTTATTTTTGTATCCCATCTTAAAAACATTTCATGACGTACTGTCTAGTTCCTATTTTCAATAGAACTAATTATGGTGCATATTAAAGGTGCATATTTCTGTAGGCAATATTTGTAATCTCTCTTAAAATCATAGTTTATCTATAACTTTTTTAGTTTCCCTACTAATTTGTTAGCTTTGTTTGTGTTTCACTTATGGTTAAGTATAATTCATCAATACCATGAGACACTGGTAAATGTGATCTTTTTACTTTTGGATAGCTTCTTCAAATAAAATAACTTAATGCATAGAATCTATAAGTTCGGGCTACAAACAAAAGTAGAGCTGTAAAGATTGGTAAAGGTGGATCTGTTTCTGCTCTACATGCCTCTTTGCAAAAAATGTTTTACTACTCTAAAAACATTTAACCTTCTGAATGCCTACCATTTGGCCTCCTACATCTCCTGATCTTTGAAAGCTTCAAGTGCCAAAGGACTGTTCCAGAGCGAGGTATGTAGTGTAACCAAGACTTTTTAGTTGGAGTGCAGCTAACAACCTAGACCTTAATTATACTGGACAGTCTTTAAGTTTTATTTTCTTAAAATAATTAGTGTATTCAAACTCACACAAAAAGCCTTGTGGTCATTTGATGCATCATTGCAGCCCACAAACCTCACGTTTTCTTCAAGAGCAAATAGCTCAATACTTCAAACAGTTGATGCCAAATAAAAGTCTAACAAGTACCAGCCATCTTCTATTTTAGGTTACATGCTACACATGTATCTGGCCAACTTACTTATCATTCCATAGAAATACGTTTATTGACTTTTATAAAGTATCAGCATTTTGGCATACTTTATTTGTCTAAATAAAGACCAAGGAACGTTACAAACTCGAGTACTTTCACAATGTGGAACAGGTTATTTTCCTAGTTTAAATAGTAAAGGTCTTTGGTGTTAGATGAAAACCACAGCAGAGGACATTGACTATGTTTCCTTTATAAATGTGTTATACATGACTTAAAGCTACAGCGTTTTCAAAACAGTTTAATACTATAATTTCATATTTTAAGTTCACCATGGTATATCTGGAAACTCTAGAAAAGGACGCCGGTATAATTTGGAATGACTGATCTGGGGATCGGCGATACAAATCATAAGTATAGGCAGCTAGAGATGTTTCACTTCTGTTTATACTTGGTCTTTAGACATCTGTATTATCTCGAATGTTTATGGCTCAGGATTAACTATATATTGCACGGGGTTAAGAGGACACTGACGTAGAGTTCCCTACTTTATTTCAAAAGCTTCCATAGTTTTCTTATTCACCAGCACTGTAGCTATGGGTACCTGCTATAAAGTTAAATCCATTGGCTTAATAATGTAGGGTGCCACTTTAGTTTCATGACAGCCCAGAGGAATGTCCTATTAACTTTTTCAAAGACATTCTGAAGGATTGATTAATAGTGCAGCACAGAGGCATTTAATTGCAGCAATGTCAAGGGTAAGTACAAGTCTTTTAAATGGGTGCATAACATTTTAATTGTTAGAAAGCCATGTTGTTGTTGTTGACTGCCTACGTCTGGTAGTGTAGTTTTGAGTTGTTTTGTTAATGTCAGTGAAAAAATGTTAGATTTTGTGTTAAGTAGCAAGATTGTTATTAGATAATCAGGAGAAGGATTAGGGGACCTGCAGCGGATGGGGATGAGACTAGAGATATGAGATCCACGATGGCTGGGTGAGACTCGAATCTGTTGAATACATGCCGATTAGTATATTATTGGATGACAATAAAAGACAACGTTTGTTTAAAAAAAAAAAAAAAGTAGCAAGATTGTTGGTCTTTTTATTTTTTTCTAGCTTAAGTACTATCCATATATTAACTGTATTCCATAATCCTTTTGTCAAATGGTTCTAAAGACTTTCAGTAATAATGGTGAAATTATGGTAATGTTTGCTTTAAAAAAACAGGCAAAAAAATCATCTAGTCTCGGTGCTTTCATATTCACTAAGTCAATGATGATGTATTGAATTTCCTGCTGCATTACCTCTTGCACCATCTAGTCCTGATATCCTGTGATAATTTTTTGAAAGGTACTTATATCTAGATATTATTCTATCTACGATTAAGATACCACTGGCATGTCAGTATATATATTACAATATTATTCTAAAAATGTTTTATGCATCACGTAATCATTTGCAATTAGTCTATTACTAGTTTGACGTTTGAATTTATGCATTTCGTTTAGTGATTCCTTAGTTTGGAATTGTATCACCAGGGCCGCTCCTCTTTTACCCCATTCATATTTTCTTTTCAGTCCCTACATTTCTCTTTGGTTATTTTGATCAGTATATATTGCCTGCAATATGATTATCTCTTTATGTAGCTTGATAGTAGTGATATCACATAGATTATAGCTGTTGGTAGTTGCTCTTCAACTCTTTCATTGTTATTTTTATGAACTGTCATGGTTATTGTTTTCCCCATTGCTTTCTCAAACCTAGGTTGCAGGGACACCTCTAAAATAAGATGTTAGTGCAACTTATATAATTGTCTCTTCACACAGATTAGTGTAGTTGTAATTTGATCTTTAAGCCTTTCAATTCTATTCTTATTGTAACTTCCCTTAAATTCCACCTTAAGCTCTACCCATAATCTGATGAGGAACAGGCTGACATAGACCTAGGGCGAGATGTGCGATTAGGGATTGGGAGAAACAGAGGAACAATGGAGCAGACTACTTGTAGTCCAAGAAGAATCCCCAGTCTTCAGAAAACTGATAGCAAGAAAGAACCCCACAAAGACCAGCATAACAACTTGTTTGAAGCTTTAAGCTGCAACTAGCCCCTAAGAAGAAGTAAATACATTCTGAAGAATAAAAGATGAAAGAGGTCTGGAAAGAACCAAAAATAGCTGAAGACAAAAATATCTGATATGCATTTCTAGAGTACGCTAAATGAGGGAAAGAACCAATGAGGAAGGGGATACATAAAAAAGGCTAAGAACACAGAAAAACATGTCAGCTTACAGGTCTGCTTCAGTCACTCTCTCTTCTATACTTTAATCTAATGAGATTTCCTTTATTATGTTTAACTTATTTGATATGGATATGGCGAGACTTGAGTTGCTTAGAATAGTGCACAATAGTTACCTTGCGTCAAGTTGTGTTAGTTCTGGAATAATTAAGGCCTTTTGTTAGCACAAAACATTTGTATGACCCTCTTTCTCTTTTCTTAATTTAGTCTTGCTAGAGCTGCGTATTGGAAAAGAATTACTGCCAACCCTAGATGCCGATATAGGAGGCCACAGAGTTATGCATAGGATGTTCTGTACTTGAACTAGCTAACCGTTTTTTAAAATTCTTTTTTGCAGCCTCAATGCAGCATTGGACTGGTTTTGTTTTGAAGTATTGTAAAAGTCAGTGTAGCTCTGTCCAAAAGGAAATCTTACAGACATCCAACTCCGAAAATCCTTCGCCAATCCTTAACAAATTTTGCAAATCAAAATAGCCTGTTACAAATAAGAGGAAGATGTTTTAGTTTTCATTTTTTAATAAAAACTACTAAAGCATTTCACTTTACAGAAGGCAAATGCCTGAGAGACTTCTTTGATTATTTATTTTTTTAGGCTTACCCTTCGTTGGATTTGGTGTTCTCCAATGGGCAGTTGTAGCCTCTGTACTATTTAATACATACAAGGAACTCTTGATGAAGATGGTTAAATCTTGGAATATCGTGCATTACGACTATACCGATGGCTAGCACTTTAGTTGTAATATTTTATACACCACCAAGACAGAAAAATATATTTTTGGTATCTGCTTGGTCTTAGCCCAACATCTGTTTGTAAAGTTAAACACCTGGGTTTATCGATGGACTCAAAACCGCATAGAGATGTAAACTTTTCAAATAATTTAATTGCAGGTTTCTGTCAACTACATTTGCAAAAAGAAAATGTTAAAATACTTTAATACTTTCAGAAGGTTCAAGTCATACGATCAGCAACTGATTTTGCAAACAAAATGCCTATTTGCCATAACCTATATGATTTAATTAAATTCTATTAACTACATAATGCTCCTGCCCACATCTTAATACATCTTGTGTGGCAAATTACTTTACACCTTTGTGAAATGGCCTTCACTTGTTCCTATAGATAAGCTTATCAAACAGAAAATGTTCTATATAGTACATAAAGTGATTAGAGAGTAATTACTAGCTTTTCATAAGCAACAATTTATTTTTACAAACCGACCAAATAATTAGCGTTTTCTTGAAAAATTACATTGATTATTCCAACAGACAAGCAAGAGAAAACGGGTGATTGATCCTCAATAATATGCACACCTTCCTTGAGGAACAAAATTCCTTAAGATACTAGAAAAATAGATGGCCCAATGTAGACTAAAAACCTAACTATTCCATCAAGATTAAGATTAGCATACTTGAGCACTCTTTCCCATATTTTTCCTCTAAGGCTGACTAGCAGAATTCTGACCGACTACTTTTTCTCTAATTTTAACCATATGACACTGCAAGACTAACTCAAGTGTGACTGTACTTACGAAAGTCATACAACAGAAAATAATATGGCAAGGAATAGTTGGTGCTAACTACTTGCACAGCATGGCTGCAGGGCATACCGATGGCTCCGTAGGTTAGGTAATAGGCACCAACTACAGTATGGGCACAGACTAAAGTCTGTGCTCAGTGCTTGCATAGCATCTCTGAAGATTCTATCCTACAAATCTCTTGGCAATGTGATTATGCCCATTACCCACTGTCCCTGCCTCAAATGGCATGTCCTGCAGGTACAATGGACATAGCCAAATGATACAAGGCATGGAATGGTCAAAGGCCATGTCCTGTACCATTTGCCAGCCTCTGTGAGCACTGAAGGCGCAGATACTGGGCACCCCAAATGGCCAACAGACTTGCTTTAAAGAACTCATGTGACGAGCAATGGGCATGGCCGAAGGCCACATCTCATGCAATCAATGTAGACTGCATGGCCACACTGTATGTCTGGTGGCAACAGTCAGCATCAGACCATGGACTGTGGGTATAGAGCAAAGCATATCATTAGAAAACTCAAGGTGTTTGCTAAAATTAATTTTACTCAAGGGGCATTATGATTACTAAGGGCATGTAATAACATATACAATCAATCAATTAGTAATTCTCAGTAAACATATCAGTTCAAGAAACATTGTGGTTACAATCCAAAATCAAGAACAAAATCTATAATTCACCAGTTATGGTGTGTTGCTTAAGTATAACCTCTGCTAGTGATTAACCGATGACAGCACAAATTACATCAATCGTGATAAGCCTTCTCCACCATCATCACTGATGCAGGAAAATTACACTGTTTTTGCATATATTGTTGCATCCTATGTCCTTGCCTCAGTGTTTTAGGCTTGGGAAAATTCAGCTAAGTGATCATGGGTTATTAAAGGAGCAATAATGGGTCTTCTAATTTTTATTGTGGGCAAAGTAATTAAATACATATACATATATATATATATATATATATATATATATATATATATATATATATATATATAATGCTGTTCCTATGGAAACTAGGTCCCAACTATAACTACCTACAAATATATATGTATATATCCAAAGGCGTCCAACGGTTCCGGATTAAATGGCGCTCAAATTGAAGGTGCGGCGCCCTTGCGGCTTGGACCGCCGCTATATATGCCAACGATTTTTCCCTCAGTTTGAAAGAAAGGACAGGGTCGCACTCCAGCGAGTTGTGATAATCCTTGATATTTTAATCACAAATCATCCACAGGTTCCGAGATGCACAAGAGAAACCAACGCGTTTCGTCAGCGTCCGCTGACTTGCTCACGGTTAATTCACTCATTCAAATCAAGTATTTTTAAACAAAAAAAGACAGGAAATTGGCAAACCCTCCTTACCTGTCATGTGCGGGGTGGTTAAGATTCCCCGGATTTCTGGGAAATGTAGTCCCGTTAATTAACCAATGTTTACTTGTATAATCATCTGGATTTTGAACGAAGGGCTAGATGTCAACATAATAATAATTGCAATGCCAATTATTTTGGTTCAAAAATAAAACGATTTTCATGGTTCGTCAGAAACCCGTGTTTCAATGTCACAATCACATTGTAAATAAATACCCTCTAGTGGGTCGACATTGCGGTGTGCCCTCTGGTGGGCCTACATCTTGAGAACAGGGCTATAGATTTAGACCATAATATTCATTGTGAATTTCAGAAAATATTTACACAAAATAACCATGTGTTCAAGTGTATAACAATGTTATTAGAAAAAGTCAATATGTTTATGTTGCTGTCTAAAGATGTATGTATAATTCTTCCGACTGGTTCAGACCCAACGGTGTCATGCTTCTAAAGTTGATGATATGTCGTGATTCCTTTTGTCTTAATAATCTCTCCCGATTTCCTCCTCGTGTGTTAATTGGTACTGTTTCAATTCCGAAAAACTTTAAAGACTTCCAATTGCTGTTGTGGTGTGTCTCCATATGCCTCCATTATGATTATACAAGTAAACATTGGTTAATTAACGGGACTACATTTCCCAGAAATCCGGGGAATCTTAACCACCCCGCACATGACAGGAAAGGAGGGTTTGCCAATTTCCTGTCTTTTTTTGTTTAAAAATACTTGATTTGAATGAGTGAATTAACCGTGAGCAAGTCAGCGGACGCTGACGAAACGCGTTGGTTTCTCTTGTGCATCTCGGAACCTGTGGATGATTTGTGATTAAAATATCAAGGATTATCACAACTCGCTGGAGTGCGACCCTGTCCTTTCTTTCAAACTGAGGGAAAAATCTTGGCATATATATATATATATATATATATATATATATATATATATATATATATATATATATATATATAGATAGATAGATATATATTTTACTGGCAGTCGCCAGTAGGTAGTTATAGTTAGGACCTAGTTTCCGTAGGAACAAAATTTTTTGTTTCCCTAATAACTCTGGTGTTGTTTGACGAATCGTCAAAATATTTTCAAAATTAATTTGCCATTCACTTCAGCTGCTGTCTGAAAAGTTTCAGGGTGATCCGTCAAGCGGGAGCCCAGAAAAAAAGGGGTTCCCAAAACGCTGTTTCTCCATGAAATTTCCCATAGAGTTTTCAGACACGACTACATCCCAAATTGCTGACCGGAATTTCACCAAATTTGGCAAAAAGCTAGATCTTGGTCCAGAAAGAGTGTTTTTTGTAATTTGGTGTAAATTTCTGTCCAGCAGTTTTGGAGTCATTAAAGGAAAAGAATTTATGTATATCTAGATATGTGTACCTTCCGCAGATTCAGTGTGGAGGATCTATAGATCCACATGCCAACAGCAATGCCCTGATTGGCTAGCCACAACCTGAGAGGAAAGTTGCGGCCTCCATGTTATGTTTCAGGCCTCGGTTCCTGGGGGGAATAAAGTATAAATAGGATATAAGGGGTCAAGATAGAGGTATCCTAACCCCATGGGACTGATGACGGGGTCTGTGAGGAATCCCCCACGGGCAAGAAATTACCCAAAACCTTTTTGGAGGGCGCGTGAGCATCTGTGGATCCACTGTGGCACTCAGCACAGCCCCTATGTGAATCTGCAGATCCAGAACCTAATTTAAAAACACAGACCCATTCACACACACACATACACCTGCACAACCACTCACATACCCATACACCCACTAACACATCCATACAGTGACTGATGCATCCACTCACAGACCTTGAGAACCAGTAACACACCCACTCACAGACCCACACAGGTACTCATACAGTCACATACACACCCATACAGCCACTTACCCACTCACAGGGAACACACAGTAACGTGCACACCCACTCACACACCCATACATCAAAACCATCGATACAGCCACTCACACACCACTCAGAGACCCACCCAGCCACTTACACACCCACTCATACACCCACTGCACACTCACATGCGCACTTACCCGTACAACCACTCACACCCATATAGCACTCACAAACCCACTCAAGAGAACCAGAAACCACTCATACACCCATAGACACACACACACACCCAGTCACATATCCATCGAGCCACTCACATACAGTCACTGAAACATCTACTGAGATCCAAAGAACCACTCACAGATCCACACAGGCACTCACATACCCACAAACACACTCACTTACACAACCATACAACAGCTCACACACCCATACAGCCACTTACACACCCAGTCAGACACCCAGAACCCACTCGCACACCCATTTACACACTCATACAGCCACTCACACACCCACTTACAGATTCAGAGAACCACTCATACACCCACTCACAGACCCACACAGGCACTCACACACCCAGGGGCCGTGGGTTGGCTAGCTTTGGGGGGCTGCACACAGGGCCTAGTCACAGGCCAGGCCCTAGGCCGTGCACAGCGGGGAGTTAGCTGTATGCAGGTGGTTGGTCGCAGGTCCCACACCCAACCCCTCCACCGTGCACGGCCAAAGGTGTTTGGATTAATGTATGGTAATTAAATATTACATTACATTTAAAAAACCCTAGATATTCACTGAAAAAAACAAAGGTTACATGGACGTTATAGTTAGGAAACAGAATTATAAAAGCCTTATAAATTCATTAAAAAACCAAAGGCTACTGGAACGTTTTAGTTCGGTTCAGATTTTACACACATAACGCCATAGAAAATCAGCAGTTATAGTTATAAATATCTCAAGAAACTATAACTCGTGCCCTAAGACAACTATAACTTGCGTCTCCGCAATGCACAGTTTTCTCATCAATAATTTTATTGCAAACGTTGCAGTGATATCAATGATGTCATAGAACATGTCATGACTGATGTAATATGTGGGATAGTTAGCAGTGTATGACGAGGGCGCGAGCTATAGTTACATTAGGGCACGAGTTATAGTTTTTGGAGATAACCATAACTGTCGATTTTTTATGGTTTTATGTGTGTAAAATCTGAACTTAACTATAACGCCCCTGAAACCTGAGTTTTTTTCAGTGAATTTCTACCATTTTTCAATGCTACTTCATAACTATAACATCCCTGTAACCTTTGGTTTTTTCAGTGTTTGTGCATGGCAAGAGAATAAATTGGTTATGTCATTGAACTATAACTGGTGAATTTCATTTTTTTTTTAATGTTACATTTTAACTTACATTTTCACCTATTTATAACGTCAATTTAACTTTTTTTTTCCAGTGAATGAATATGTATATATATATATATGATTTTTTAAATATTAGAGGAAATTAACGTGACTGAGCACATTTTATGATAGCATTGAAAAAGGCTACCCGCCGAAATGCGTCTGCTTAAATAAATGGAATGAACTGCCCTTGAGTGCTCCAAGCCATTTCTTTGAAACTTAGTGTTCATGTTTGCATGAGTCCACCCTTACGATCGTAGGCACCCGCCTAAGAGTTTGGCACATACTTAGTGGACACTGTGTTGGACATTAAATGGTTAGTGCCTGAACCGCCAACATTGGGAACAAAAAAGGCACTTGCCAGCCGATGAGGATCGCAAATATTTAATTTGGGGGATTGAGGTCATCGGACCTTAACACTCACTGTGAGGAGGTACAATGACTTTGATGCATGCTGGCAAGGCCAGGGAGGTATCACATGCGTGCTATTTTTGAATGTATAACAATATGATGCTGGGGGTTTATGGCAGCCCATTTGGTCATACATATGGTAGGGGAACCAATTGAATGTGCCTATTTGCATAGGAGAATATGAGTGAATATATGTGGTGTTTTAAGGTCTGGATTATCAGTGTAAATTACCATGTAAATATGGTAGCTGAGCATTAAGAATTGAGACTATGATGTTAATCTGCTTAAATAAATGGAATGAACTGCCTGTACATATACATATATATATATATATATATATATATATATATATATAATACACAAACATACGTTTATGTATAGATGTATGTATATACGTACTAGCATGTACACGGAGATACACACACACAGTACTTACGTCTATTGTTTCCTTTCTTCTTACAGTTGATATCAGCAAGAAACAAATTGGCCAGTGACTAATCATTTTATTACTCAAAGTCAAGTTTTATTATAAATAGTATTCAGTGTTAAATAGGCCCACTTAATGGTTAAGAGGCGCCTGAACCAAATTCTAAATAAACTTTTGGAAAAAAATAGGCTTTCAAAATTATAGAACTGTATGCTGAATTACACCCTATTTAACATACATGTCTGTATCAATCCAGTTATGTATTCTGGCATTTTTTCGTGTCATGAGAAAGACGGAAATAAGCAGGAAAAAATTTAAGCATTTAACAATACATATTTTAAAGGAGTGCTGAGTCAAATAATTAAGAAAAATATTTACATAAATCATTAACAGTCGTAATTAGAACGCCAAAATAATCTAAACGAATATGTTAAGCAGAAATCCCTAGAAGTCCAGGTGCTTCTTGCCTGCAGCCATAGCGCCACATCCTGAGCTCAGCAGTTTGGCAGATTCTGCCAGTTCCTGTTTGCTTGAACGGCTCACTGTGTCTGACAAGTCTGGAGGCAAATGCAGTTGCTATCACAGAAAAGAGGGGGAAAATAAGCAATTTTTAGAAACCAATTCAGAACATATATTAAAACATTTAAATTCATAATTTAGTATTTAGCAAGAGCGAGGAATATTTGTATTTTAACAGACGATTGCCTTTAAATCAACATTCCGGTCGCACATCATTTAGAATGCTTGAAGAACTAACTGTTCATGATCTAAGTACTATATTATTATCAATACCCAAGTTGAATTAGGCAACCCAATGTTGAATAGTAACAAAACTGATTCAAATTAATTTGTTTATTTATTGATTATCAACCTTGTGCAGCGCAAGAATGGCCCATAGGCGTTAAACCACTAAACACTTAAACAGCAAGGTTAAAGATGAAACAGTCAAGTACCTAGAGCAAATAAACAAGGGAGAATTATAAATATGGGAAGATATTTATAGAAGCATATTAAGGAAAAAAGCCAGCACAGAGTAAAATAAATAGGGACAGTATCTAGAGTGGGGTTTGAGGGGAGGACACAGACTTGGATAATAATAGAGGTCAAATTGCAAAGGAAATGAGCAGAGGGTTGCAAATGAGTGAACATTTAAAACAATAGAACTTTAAGCTCCTTCTTGAATGAGTAATGTGAAATAGTGGTGTAGACAGCTGGGGAATGGGGTGGGGGTGAGTTCCAAATTCAGTTGAGCAGGCAGAGAAAGAAGAATCAATTTTGGTAGGTCCTCATCCCAAGTGCTGAGCATGCCCTATCAAATGAGAGCTACCTAGTTTCCATCCATTTTGTTGATCTAAATTCTGATCAACAATGTAAAAGTAGTTTGCTGTGTGGCACGTACTTCTGCAGTTGCCTTGGCATGTCCTTTACAAGTTTTATATTTAGGAATGGAAGATTTGACGTTGATTTCGTCAGGAATGAGATGACCGCAGCCTGCTTCAGGTAGTTGAGTACACGACCTCTGGCCTAGGATAAATTTATGAGTGTCATGATGTCTGCGGTAAGTGTATGGAAGAATCCCTTGATACATGATGTGGACCGGGTTCTACTGCAAATCAAGTATTTTATGTTGTTTCCCAGTTTCCCTACTAACTCTATTGGAACGTGTTTGAAAAAGAAAAGAAGGAATCAACTCAAAGTGGATCAACTGCTGCTTGGGTGATGACCTTCTATTGGATTATTTAAGTTTCCTCAAATGTTTGTGATTTGGGGGCTGAAATAATGAATAGGGATTTTGTTGTGTTCTTTTTCTTCTCTTCACTGCTTAGTAATGTCTTCTATTCCGTATGAACTTTTCTGGATTGTCAAAGGGGTATTGCCATGCTAGCTCCAGGTAGCTAGCATTTCCTTCCTTATGCCCAATTTATTATTGTGCCATTGCCTGCATGCCTTGTGTCTTGCTTTAATTTGGTAAGTAACTCTGATGGGTCATAACAATGTTCAGATAGTGTACCTCAATGCACTTTACTAGGCTTTTTCTTATGTTCGCCTCCTCTGGGCACAGTTATACTTGATTGAACATGGAACCTATGAGGAAATTGACTAATAAGTAAATAATGGATGAGACACTGTAAAATGGTGCTACAAAGACGCGTAGAAATGTTGAAGATGTAACCAGGAAAAGTGATAATATATTGTATTTGTGGTGAATGTAACTACTTTGTGGTGCTTTTGAAATAAAAAAAAGATCTTATAATAAAAAAAGAAAAAGAAAATGGAGTCTAGTTTTCATTGTCAAGTTGCCTGAAGCAGATGGGTGAGTCTGACTGTTTACTGAGAGTGCCTTATATGGGTCACATTTTCATGTTATTCAACATATTCAAGGAATGTTCTAATCATGTTTGGGCTTTAACTGTAGTTCCAAGATTAAGTGCACCCATAAGGGCCTTTGTCACAATGTAAATCGTCTGACTAAATGATTGCTGGGTAAAAATTGAGTACATGAAATACCTGTGTCTGTGTGGGATAGGCTTGTTCAGTTGGTTGAAATCATTTTCTCTCATTCTAGGGATTCTACTCCCAGGTTAAAGTCCCACATAACTGATCTGTTTTGGTTTGCTGCTCAAACTACTCAAAGGTTTGAAGAAAAACTTTTTAAAAATAATTTCATCATGTTTTATCAAAGGTGGCAAGTAAGCTTCACACTGACAAAGTAAGTGATTCAGTGTTTTGCCATAAAAACGCATGTGTGTATGCTGATTGCTTAAGACGAATGCTTCTGCCAGTCCTGCATATGGAACCTGTACAGGGGCGGGTGCAAACACTGCCCTTACATTTACAAAATCACATATTTGCCATGGGTAGAGTGTTCATGTATTAGTAAACATGAAAAGAAAATTCACAATTGTCTCATTTAATAAAGAAAATTCCTGATTTATGTCAGACTAGACCTGAAGAATGTTACCTGAAGAATGTTACTACCAATAAAATCAGGAGCACATATTGAGCTTCTTTCTGTCTTTTTAATCTCCCAAGGTGCGGATGGATTTGCTCTGCTGTGAGTGTAGATCATCATTAGTATTGCCCAGCTTTGGTCACTCAATTAACGTTCCACTCGGAATGCCCTTTTTGCAGTCAATTCACAGTTTAAAAGTATGTAGATTATGCTTTTGTAGGCAACATTGCACTTATATGCTACTTTCAATTACACATTTAGGGCCTTATTATGATGTCGGGCGGAGAGCCTCCTCCCGACACCATCGCGTAATCGGGACCGACCAACGGATTAGGATGCGACTGAACACTGTTAGGTTGGAGTCCAATTGTTCCCTATGGGAGCTCGTGTTGTGCCCGGCAACCTCCCATAACACAGGCTCCTATGGGGAAATGGTGTGTGTGTGGAAAACCCTGCACCCTGTCGCAGGCACCCCATTGTACCTGCCACACAGTGTAGGGTTTTACAGGAGGTCCCTTAGCTACCCCCTCAGCCCCCAACCGGAGGCCGCTGGGTGAAGGGGGCCCTGCCAGGGGTCCTTAAAGTCACTTTCTGACCGTCTTTCTGTGTCGGACAGGCCGAGTTGTAAAGGCTGTTGGAAACCAACATCGTAATCCCGAGGACGGAAACGCTGTACACAAGGGTGCACGATGTGGTTCCGAGCGACACGGATACTCCGACAGCCAGTCGGAACCGATTCGGAATGACCGACTGGTTTAGGTTCCGATCGCAAACATCGTAATCAGTATCTAAACCGACCGAGTCGGTTGGAAGGGTTCCGACACAGTCGAGGAAATTTCAACTGTCGGGAGGAGGCTTTCCGCCCGACATCATAATCAGATCCTTAATTAACATGTCTACTTTTTGTGAGAATTGGGCAAATTTTACTCATGTAAAAAATATACATTGATGGTGGGCACACACATCTACACTTCCTGAAGTAATATACGTCACAAATATTAATCTTTTCGATCTTCAATAGTTCAGCTGACATCTGTCATTAACTTCCCTCTGTGCAAGAGCTGATCCTATTCTCATCCGGGGAGTAGTGCTTTATATTAGCAGGTTGTTTTATTTGCCCCTCAGACATCTCAAATAGTGTTAGGTCTGTCACTAAAATGCCCTTCATGATCATTCATCACCTCAAAGCTTGTCTGACCTCTTTTCGCAGCTGATGGAAAAGTACAACAAATGAAAAGTTCTTTGCATGGTTCATCAGTCCAGTAGGATAGAAACAATATTTCTCTGAGATCAAATTCAATCCTCTACCACCACCCCAGGGTCCTGTGGCCTGTTTTGGTCTTTCCGAAGACGCCTGATTTTTTACACTGTTTTGATATTGCCATAGCTGGGTAGAAGTGTGCCTTTCCTCCAATCGCTTCCCAGTTGTGGAATGATGTCTCTGACACCAGAAATATCGATGCTCTTCTTCACTCACAGGAGAAACATGAAGATCTGTGTCTACCACGTTTAGAGCAAGAATTTCATGATACAAACATGTCCCCTCATGGTTCAGCATCATGAGACTCCAGGTGGAGATTGATCTGTACAAATCCACACAAAAACATAAGTAGAAGGGGTATCTCTATTGTGTAGGTTTTTAGGTAGGTTTTATGCAATAAAAATGGTTTATTGCTAAAAATGGTAGCTGTTTCTTATGACAGATTTTCTGTGAAGCAATTTTCCAAGAATTTGTGGTAGCCACAGTTACTTATTGTATCTAATATAAATGACCGGAGATGGTGTTCATCAATATGTAACAATTTCATATTTTCTACTGCAACGCTGATTTAATTTTGGTTAGTAAATATTCATGTTTGCTTTACTCTGTGCATGAGGCTTGTGTCCTGGCTTGAGGGTCCATTTACATAAAAAAAACACACGTCTTAAATCTCTTCTAATTATTCATTGCATTGTTTAGAACAGCAGATATGAATGTGCAGTGAATGTGGGTCAGAGAAACTACAGTGTCTTCACTGTGCGTCTTGTGATACTGGGGGTTCAGGAAGCCCCTCCAGCATTGCTTTTCTAATTTCTACAACATATTGCTTGTGCGTTCATTAGCCATTCATCTTCACATCTATCTGTCGCTATTATGACCAGTGCTACTATTGAAAAGACCTACAGTGAGATTGTTAGAGGAAGGCGGACTAGCGGATTAATGGACTGCATTAAAGGCTGACACAGACAAAGGCAAATTAAACCATTCACATGTTGTAAAATGAGTGATCAAAACTGTCTAATGTGATCGTTTTTATAGGTCACGAAGAAAATGTGCCTGTGAGATCTCCACACAGGGCACTGTCCTATGGCTTCTCTATCAGATGGAGGCTTTAATGAGACTTGTGATACTGCCTGGAAGGTTGTTGCTGAAGGATTTTTAATAGTATGCTTTATTGTGTAGTGTGTATAAGTATAAGTACGTTCTGGGGCCTCATTCATTTTTATGGTTTGAACACAAGCTCGATAGACCGTGGAGAAGGAAACCAGATTTATAGAAGGAAGGCCCACTGGTGTTCTGTTCGGCTCAATATTCATGGCCAAGACAGTCTTTTGCATGGTTAAAGCGGACTAACAATTTTACATCTTACATCTGGGTTTCCCATTATCGTGTTGATATTCTGTGTTATTTATGTGTGTGGAAGGACTTGTATCATCATGTATACTGTTGAGGTTGCTTCAGAGCATGCCACTAGGCTGGCACTTGGCCAAACAAAACCCAGTAGAAAAAAGTAAGCAGCTGCATAGAATGCTGAGAGATTGGGGTGGGGGGGGGGGGTGGTTTATAGGGCAGATGCTCTGTGCAAAAGGGATGTTTTGGGTCCCTGTGGAAGAGGTTTTCTTCAGCCTTCCAAGGGTGGCAAAGGAGAGTGTCCAGATCCCTGATGCTCCAGGGACCAGCTACCAAACTGAGATTGTTTTTTGTTTTGTTTTTTTAATCGGAGAATCTTCAATAGGTTGCATGATCTTAAAGATCTGTAGGATGTATATTTGTGACATTGCTTATATAAGTGTTAAGTTCATGTACTAAACGTCCTTATGGGAAGTAAAGAGTCTTCAATTGTATTCTGGGGGGAAACTGGTATCCACAGGAAAAACAGGATTGACTGGCTGGGCTCATATGCTTTGGGATTAAAGATAGTTCTTACTGCTTTTTTGTACTAATTCAAGTTTACTCGGTGAGTCAGTAAAAATACCAATACAAGAGGCGCTTCCTTTCTCCATTTTGGATGGGCATCACATCAGTTTTAAGTGATGCCATTGGTATAAGTGAAAGGTATTTTAGCGAGGTATAGAAGTTTGAGGTAGGAAGTGATGATCTGAGGCCTTATGGGCCACTTGAGATCAAATTATAGGGCTACATTATGGACCAGATGAATAGGTTACCAGGATCGGCCAAAAGAGGAGAGGGGAGGGGATCAAGCAAGCGAAATGCATACACTAACTATGAGCCACTGAGTGTTCTCCATATAACTTATCTGGCCATCAATGGAAGAAAGGCCGTTTTTGAAAGTGGCACTGTGGCTGAAGTCATGTTGGTCACCCTATCTGCATTTTTCTTTAGGTTCACCAGTTGAATTTCATCAGGATACATCCGAAAGACAGGAGTGAAAAGTCTGATGTAAACCATGTTAACATTACATAACAGAGCTGCACACTGGGGCAATTCTGGGACCGGTACCCCATAGCAGCCGAGGCTCTTGTTCTGAAGCATGCAAGATTTGTGTACGGCTTGCTTTGCAGATTCAAATCCAAACATGGCAGATATACCGTCTCATAGTGTTTTCCCTATCAGCCACCAATTACCAGTTAACATGTGAAAGTCAAATAATTAAGTGACCCTTCAGTTCATTAAATCTCCAAAACGAATATGTCAACAAAATATTCAGGGGAGATCACTTGCAACTGGGTAATTTTGTCAGAGCTGCTGTATTCAAGACAGAAAATATGCAAGTCACATGAACTAGAGGGCCCATCTGTCAGGGTTGTCCTCACTTACTTGGGTATAATGCAATGATGGGAATGATTTTGATTGAGGAGTCTGGACATGCTAAGGGTGTTCCGTACTTCATTAAGTTCTTTTTAACCATCCTATGCACAAGCTCTTTCGCTTTTCCTGCTCTATTCTGATATTTGTTGCTGTCTCGACTCGAACAACTGGGGTTTGCTACGGACTAATAGGGTTGCAAAGATGTTATTGGCTTTGTAAGATCTGTTCCTATTGCACTGACCCAAAAAGAACTCTTCTACCAAAAATGGTGGTGGATGACCTTTTACGTTGCATATGGTGCATCAATGTCTTCACTCGATGCAGTACAGTTCTTTTAACAAAGGATAACAATAAGAGGAACAATGTAACCTTTTGGGGGTTATTAAGAAAAGCATGCAGTAGGAGGCGGGGCCCGGCAATATGGCCGACTAGACGCACCTTTAGACAGCTCCAGCCGAGGGGTATAGAATTCTGCCTTATCCCGTGCCATCCCGGGCTGTGGGCCCTTGAATTGATCTGCAGAGGGCATCACTTGCAAATGGGATCCGTTCAGTCCCCCGACAGCCTGCTGGTAATGATGACAATGCCCCCACCGCCTGGCTGACAGGTGAGCTGGGAAGCCCCATGCATTGGGCGGCCTGTTGAGCTCCGCTGCAGGTTCCGGACTGTGGAGATCTGAGCCCGGTACATACCTTCATTCCTGTGGTGCTGCGGAGAGCCACCCCGGGGCTGTGGTGGCTTGCTGTGGTGCAGTATCCTGCACAGCAGCGGTGACCACAGGAGGAGGCGGTGATCGGAGCAGCCTGCCGGGGCCTGTCAAAATGGCGGCACCCGGTTGCTGACTCCTGTGGGCGGCATCGTTAATGGGAGGTGAGAGGCCCGGTAACCGGATCCCATCTGGAGCTCGTTTGATGGCACTCCCCTTTCCCCCTTCTAGAAGCTTGTGCGAGAGAGGGGCCACCGGCCTACTGGTAGGCCCCGAGGCTGAACTGGGGTGGCGGTGAGCTGCGGTGCTGTAAGGGATGCAGCCTAGTATCCTGTGTGCTGTTGGTCCCTGCGCGTGGCTCCTCTGCCGCTGAGGTAATTACTGACAGCGGAGGCGGTGTGTGCTGGGGCAGACCTACCTTGGACGTCCCCTGAAGAAGACGGACTTGTTCTACATTTTCAACATTGGTGCCCTGGTGGGCCCTGGTGGATTAGCTACTGTTTTGGTGCTTGGCCCTCTGCTGCTCCACTCCTTCTCTGGGGGGTCTTACACCTGGCTGAGCACACTGGAGAGGATCTACCTGACTCTGTGCCCCAGCCTGTCTGATTGGAGGGAGTTGGCTACCTATTGCTGGGGCACAATAAAGTCCTCTTGTTGCCCACCTGCCCCCTGGTGGAGGTGTCACCCTACTTTGGACCCAGTATGATGCGAGATAAAATTCCAAGGGGGGCCAAACCAATAAAATAGTTCAATATACTGTTCCGGGCCTCCAGATGGAGGACCCGGAGATCTGGGTGGATCATGAGCGCCGGACCCCAGCGCACAATACTACTGATATCCTGGTGGCCATTTGTGACTCTATGGTTTCACTCGAGTCAAAGATGGACTCCATGGCCATGGATATTAACCATCTCTGCTTGGATTTGCGAAAAGTGGCAGACACAGTAATGGCCAATAAGTGCTAGGTCAACATACTGCTGCAGCAGGTTCGAGAGCTCCAGGCAATGGTGGAAGGGCTTAAGTGTACTGCTATATCAGTGGAAGAGTGCCTGGAAGACGCTGAATTGCACTCCAGGTTCAATAACCTGCATTGTTTTGGGTTCCCGAGCATGAGGAGGGCCCAACAGCAGATATTTTACTGGAGAGATGGATAACTACTGAGCTTAAACCTAAGGGAGACTCTAACTTTTTTTCCATTGAACGATCACACCTGACGCTGGTCTCTTGTCATGGCACACTGCCGTGGGCCCTTATTGCGCGGTTTCTCAATTACAGGGACAGGGACCCTAAACTACAGCATGCACGGACACATGTATGGAGAAAAAGCCATCTAAATCTCACCGATTACACGAGGAAGGTGCAATATTAAATACAGTTTGCTCTTCCCTGCGAAGCTTCGTGTTCAGTGCGAGAGCAAGGTGTATTTCTATGAGTACCCTCGGGAGGCTGCACAGTGGCTGGAGTCCTTGGGCATAGGCATGGAGCAGCAGCCATCAGAATGGAGAGAACAGAGGTTTTGAGGGAGACATAGAACTGCTCAATGAGGCCTAGCCCCTGCTGATCGTCCTGGCTCTGCAGAGTCCACAAAACGGGACCGTATCCTGGTACACCCCGACAGAAACCTGCGTGCAAACTCTGAATACTTGGTCACACAGAACTCCTTCTCGCCACTATGTTTGGTACATGAAACTCAGAGTAATGTGTCCGACACTGGTTGAGTGAGGGCTGTATGATCGTTAGAAACTGCTTATTCTTGTGGTTCGGGTGTCGATATGGTCCTTAATGTTTGAAGGATTCTTGGGTGCCTTACAGATTATCCTACCCATAGCTGAGGTGAACCAAAGCTGTTAATAATGTGACTGCAATACCTGTTTTTTCTGTTTTATTCTTCTGTTTAATAGGTCGTCGAATGAGGCACAACCTTACACTTGGCGTGGGGGAGGAGTCTGGGGGCGAGGCCTATGTGGATTGCTGAGCGTCTTGTGGGCTTGTGATCTGAGTGGGTCTGGGAACCCTGGATTGAAGCTATAGTACTGGTGGTTAAAAAAAATAATCATTAACTGCTTTCTAAGGGTTTGGGAGGGCGCTTGGGGAGTGAAACTGCTCCCTCTAGTCCATTGGTTTTTGGCAGTGGGGGGGAGGGGGAGGGCCACTGCGATAGGGTGGATGTTGGGGAGGGGGGACACTTCTACATTGTTGTTTATTGTTATGTTGCTACAGTTGGGGTTCGACATGGGAGACATCCACATGTTGCAACATTCGTCAGCCTGCTCCTGCACCATGCCCTTATACGGGAGTACTAGCCTCTTCATAATTTCCTCTACAGTATGGCTGGTGGTACTATACTACGTATATAGTGTGGTCTTGGAATATGCGCGGTCTAAACAGTCCTCAGAAGAGGAATAGAGTACATTCTTATCTCCATAGATAGAATATAGCGATAGCCTTCTTGGAGGACACGCGCCTATGGGAGGGAATGTGTTCAAAGTCTCGGAGGTGATGGAGGGGCCGGATCTACGCCACAACTTATCCCAGCTTTGATAGGGGGGCCCTAATATGGGAGGCTCCTGGGGTACCGTTTAAACAGGCCAGAGTGTCCCTAGATGGAGAAGGTAGGTACGTCATAGGAGAGGGGTCCCTGAATGTTCATGATCTCTGTCTTGTCAACATTTATGCCCCTAATATAGATGATGGGGCATTTTATGGTGGGGTGGTGGTTGCTGAGACTCGTGCCTTCACATTGTCTGAAGTAATTCTTTCCAGGTGATTTGAACTGTCTGTCCACGCTCTGACACTAAACCCCACATGGCCTCTGCACTTTGCCAATCTATGCGTAGTTTGACCTTGGTTGACATTTGGGGTATCCAAATCCTCAATCACGTACATATTTCTGTTACTCTCCTGTGTCAGGTACGCATCCACTGCGCATAAGATACTGGATATCGATCATTAAGCTTGATACATTTTGGATCCCTCATCGTTACTGGCAAGTATTCCCTAGAGAGACATCGTCCTCGAGTTCCCCTTTGGTGGCTTGATGCTGAGTCCCTCACAGATCAAGCTTCTGCAGGCACGCTAGGGGAGACCCTGGTCCAATAGTGCTTGTAGTAAGGCGTTGGAGTGGGACACTCTGAAAGTAGTGGTGCACGGCAAATGCATGGCCACTACAGTCAGTATTCCGCTAGACCTTGGCGGGGGACCTAACACGTCAGGAGGTTGTACTAGAATTGCTTGAAAAAGCGCTCAAGGCTTCTCCGAAGTCTATGGGTGACTGGAATGAACAGCACCGCAGGGTTTGAAAATTGTGGGATAAGTTGGAAAAGCAAGCCCAAAATGTAGGGCGACACAGATGGTTTATGGAAGGGGATAAGGCGGGGCTTAGATCCGAGGGGGGTCGAATAGTGCATACTCAGATGGCCATTAATTAAGTTTTTGCAACACACTTGGGAGTGGTGTATACGAAGGCTCTACAGGATGTTGAAGACAGAGCGTTATCGGCTTACCTATCTGTGCTGCCTTTGCCGTGCCTCTCTTCTGATGATTCCGAGCAGCTAGTTGGGCCACTCATGAAACAGGAAATATTAGATGCTGTGAGGGTGCTGAAATCGGCTAACTCACCGTGGGTGATGGACTCTTACCCAACCCCCCTGCTCGATAAGCTCCTAACTGTGTTTACAGAGGCCTTGGGTAAAGGTATTCTTCCAGATTCTAAGCAGGAGTCCCTAATTGTAATGTTGCCAAAACCGGGACGAGACATGTTAGAGGTGGCTTTCAACATCCCGCTCTCTATGTTAAAAGAGGGCCAGAAACTCCTTAGCCATGTGCTTGCGGTTAGACTGCTTCCACATCTGCCACATCTGATCGATGTGGATCAGTCAGGATTCGTCAAGATGGTCGCTGGGAAGGAGCACTATGACAGAGCTCCCGGGCACTAGGATCACCTACGTGGTAAAAATCCCTGTTGTCTTCCTGCACACCCCTCACGAAGATCGTGATCCCACCGAATCACGCACAATGGGAAAAAAAAGCGGAAAATCGCGCTGCCGCCATCCACAGGAACCGCGGAGAACAAAGACGAAGGAACAACGATCGGAGCCCCACGCCCCGACTCCACCGATGCGTTACTGATTGGACGATTGAAGGATCGGACTAGCGGACCCAGGGACACTCAGACAAAGACACTCACCACCCTCCGGAACCATCGAGGGTCCCGTTCGGGACAGGATCGCAGGACAAAAGAAGCGGAGCCCTGGCCACAAAACGGCAACCAGGATCGCTCATTTGCTGTTCCACCTGTGCTGGTGAGCTGCACAGAACTCTCATGGGACAGCCTCTGACCTGTTCCAGCTGTGGCGCGACCCCCCCCTGCCAAAGAGACTCCGAGCTGGCAACGATCCCCGCAACTCGCTTGTGTCTGATTTTAAGATGGCCACACAAAGGCACCCTGAAACGCTCATCTACTAACCCAACTACGCCGATGAGCCTTTTAAAACGCTTGTGAAGACAGTTTGACTCGATCCTGGTGCAACGCTACCCCCCTGCATGTTGAGACTGACCTCTCCTCTCCCTAGGTGCTGTGCCTCTCTGGTGTCAACCAAAAGATGGCTGCCCAGGGCTCCGAATCCCGACCTGACAGCGAAAGCTTCACCGGTGAGTGGCAAACTCTCCCATGGATGTGACCTCACCACTGATCACTGCTTGGCCTTGAGAATCAGGTGTAACGCGACCCTCCCTGCACATCAAGACCAACTTCTTAACACACACTTCTGCACCTCACAACTGCCTGACAGCAAGATGGCCGCCCGGGGCTCCGAACCCACCCAGACAACGAAAGTTTCACCTGTGTGTCACAAACTCCTCCTATAGTTGTAACCACAATGCTCTCAACCTCTGCCGTACCTTGAGAATCATCCCACATTTTAGAGTGCAGTGAGCCCGAGCAAACCCCAGACTGCCACTCAATGTGCCTGACCTTAAGATGGACGCCCGGGGCGATAACTCGCCTAAATCCACTCTGGTGAGTCACTAACTCTCAAAAATAGTTTCCTCTCCTCCTGAATCTTGCCTCGCCTTGATTCTCAGGCCACATCATCAATATGACGTAAGCCGCGCACCCTCGAGGCTAGCAGGCCCCCCTCCCTACTGTGCCTGACCCTAAGATGGCTGCCCGAGGCACATAATTCACACCATCTAACTTCCCACACAAGCGAATATCTAACTTTTTGCACACAGTTGTGATCCCATCAATCTCCACCGCACTCACCTCAATCCGCCAGCACCCCCGAATCTGCTCTCAACAACTAGCCCAAGAATAACAGCACGGATCTCTGTGTCACTCTCATACTACCCTCTAAGGACGGCTCTGGAAACACTTTCCGCCTTTCCTAAAGGGAGCTTGCCCCCGTCCTACCTAGACACAATGCCTTCCACCACGTCAGCCCACACCATCCCCTCCTCTGCGAACCACTTAAAACTGCACGGCCCGAACTCCTTCTTGATCAGTTTCCTGCCTAACCTCTCACCCAAAGCGAAAAAATACTTTAAGCAAAAACTGATCATACAACATCCTGAATCACTATTCGCGGAGATCTACCACTGCTCCTCCAAAAGACAGGTAAAAATTGATCTAATTTTCCACACTGAAAGACCCGAAATATGGAACTCCATCCTCAGATCGCAGCTCAATATTTCCAAAACAACTAACACTTCACATAGCTGCAAACTGACACTATCAGCTCCAAACCGCACTAGGCGTACTGGAAACACCACTGTGACCATCTACTCCAATGGCACAGTCCTGATACAAGCCAACAACGACAATCTAGAGTCCTTTGACACCCTCTTCCCATCTCTCCGGACTGCCCCCTCTCACGCACTCCTCCCCCTCCCACCCCTACTCCTCCTCCTGAAGAACCGGACCAGCTATCAGAACTCACCCACCTTTCCGGTGCTCCCTAGTAACTACACCCGCCCTTCGCCACGCGACATCACCCTAACCACCCCCAGAGAGAACAAAACACCCCTACTTCCCCCCTCCGGCTTTCAGCCCCACCCGCCACCTACCCTCCATCCACCCCAATCCACCTCGAACGAATTTACCACACAATCTCTGACTCCCAACCACCTCCCCAAACCCACATGCAATAAAACACCGACACCCCAACACGACCCCCATCACCCTGCACTCACGGCCCCGCCTAGAACCCACATAGACAACACACCCACAAAAAGGCAACCCAACAACATGAGACTCTCCCCCCTAGGTCTAACATACCCGCCCAGAACCCGTCCCCCCCGGTACCTCAACAACTTAGAGACTGGGCAGCAACTCACCCTGCTTGAAACCCAGATAGCAACTAAAATCCAGGATTTTAGCGAAATCCTATCCAACCTCGCCGCGCCCCATCAGCCTCTGCGTATCCCCTCATTCCCCACCCGTACACAATAAAGGCCTACCAAGGCTCCCCACCAGAGATGGATCTCTACCCCCCTCCAATCAGACACAGAGACCCAAAAGAACTAGGAATGCAATGTCTGAGAGTGAAGCGGCAGAGTTTGCGTCCTTGTACGACAATCCTATTACTGTCATCCTCCAATCCACAATCCAGGTGATTACCGGACTAGGAAGAGACCAGGCCCTTCTGAAATCCCCCAGACCCCTGGCCACCCGCACTATCATCCCCACGGCCCCCCAAACAAAGAAACCCAAAACAGAGCCGACTCCCACCAACTGTGTGCTCAAACTGCAGATCAGCCACTAAGCATGCCACAGAGCTAGCGGAATCCATCCTCACTCACGACATAGACATAGCATTCATCACCGAAACTTGGCTAAATGATTCCTCCCTACCAGTCCTGGACACTCTTGTCCCCCCAGGCTTTGCAATCACCAACAAAGATAGAAAAGACCAAAGAGGAGGAGGCATAGCAATCATCCACAAAAACAATATTTCTGTGACAGAAACAAACTCCTTCAACTACAACACCTTTGAATGCCGTCAACATTAACACTAGCAACAACAAAACACTAATCTGCCACCTTATCTACCACCGCCAGACAACACCACCACATTCACTGAACACCTGTCTGACCTGATTGCCCACTGTTCTCTCCGAGATGCGAACAACTTAATTCTGGGCGACCTCAACCTACACTGGAATGAACAAAACAACCTGCTAATCCAGAACCTGAATGAACTGCTACACAACCACAACCTTACCCAACACTGCACAGAAGAAACTCTAAAAAAAAGGAGCAATCCTAGATGCCATTATCGCCATACGCGACACAGTCACGATAAATGACACCCTGCCCGTGGATTGGTCAGATCACCACTTAATCCTCTTTCACCTCACTCAACCGATCACATTCCAACCCCCCACCCAAGACCATCCCAAATGGACCAGAAACCTCACTCAGATCAACATGACTGACCTGGAGGAAAGGGTTAACTCCCTCCTCACTACCTACGCGGATGATCTATCCACTACAGAACTCACTGCCCATTACAACACAACCTTGACATCAATTCTAGACCAAGGAGCCCCCCTGAAACCAACTACTCATCAAGGCTCTACAAGAAAGGGTAGGTGCTGATGAGGTGATCCTGCGCTGGTTTTCCTCCTTCTTACACAGCTGCTCGCAAAAGATAAAAGTCAAAAACTTTGCTTCTGACCTACACCACGTCAGCAGGGGAGTTCCCCAAGGTTCAGTGCTCTCACCACAACTGTTCAATATATACATGGAACCCCTCACCACCATACTTAATAATGCCAACATCCCTTTCCACCTATATACAGATGACACCCATATCTATCTAGAAACCTCCTCCTTAGATGACATCCTCAGACTAAATGACCCTCTAAAAGAAATCCAACACCGGCTGTCTCTAAATCACTTAAAACTCAATCAAAACAAAACTGAGATCCTCCTCATCTCCAAATGCAGAATGGCTAAAAGCTATGGATGCTCTCAACGGTAATCTCACTCTAGCAAACTCATTAAAATCACTAGGAATCACCCTAGACCCAAAACTCGACATGGCCAAACCCATTAAAATCTCCGCAAAGAGTGCCTTACTCAATCTGAAACTACAAAATTAAACCATTCATCCCTACCAAAGATCTCAAACAAGCCACCCAATCACTGGTGCTATCCAGACTCGAGTATGGGAATGCAACCCTCACTGGTACAATAAAATCCCAACTAGCTACCCTCAAAACAACTCTCAACGCAGCAGCCAGAATGGTCACTGGAATTACGAAATCCGATCACATTTCACCAGCACTCGGAGAACTAAAATGGCTCCCAGTCGAACAGCATGCCAGTTTCAGAACTGCCTGCCTCACGCACAAAGACCCACATACAGGAAAACCTGACTATCTGGCCGCCAAACTCAAGAGGGCTGATCAGACAAGAAGCCACAGGAGCTCTAATATCCTACTTCTCATCCCTTTTGAAAACACGCAAACAAAAAAACGCTGCACGGTTCTTTGCCGGAAATGCGCCCAAAATCTGGAACTCCATCCCAGCAAATATCAGAACTATCTCATTCTTCACAAAATTCAAAAACCACCTAAAAGTCCTCTTCCTCAACCGCTCCCTCCCCAATGGATAGCCACCGCCTTAACACAAATCCCTACTCGCCGTTGCTCTCTGACATTGTATCACAAAGACCCACCTCCTCTTTGACCACCTGCTGTTCCCCCCACCCCAAGAGGTTCAACCCAAGACAATGTGCACTCAACAAGGTTATCTCAGGACTCACGTACTACCTCAATACCGCACAGCACACTTGTACTTCGGAACCAATAAGTATAACACTGCTCTATTATAACTCTTGCGAAAAACTGTTGTAAAGCGCTCCGATACCCTCTGGTCCAGCCAGCACTATATAAAACTCCTTAAATAAATAAATAATATAAATAAATAAAATCATCCCACCGCAAAATACACTGTGGAACTTACGCCGGCTGGCTCATGTGCTTAATGCTTCGGAGCTGAAAGGGGACTCTTATGTGTTAGCCTTTCTTGATATTGAACAAGCTTTTGACTCGGTGAGATGGAATTATGTTTGGAGGGTACTGGAGGAAATAGGTCTGGGCCACACTTACATCAAATGGGCCTAACTACTTTATTGTTCCCCATAGCCAGAGTTAGAACGGGCTGTCTCAGAGCTCATAGAAATACAACGGGACACCCGTCAAGGATGTCCCCTGTCTCTTACTTTTTGGCGTAGCAATGGAGCCTTTGGCCTGCAGACTCTGACAAGCCTTGTGTGGGTGGGGTATACTGATTTGTAATACGGAACATACTGTGTCCCTTTATGCAGATGACACCATGATATGCTTGCGGCGGCATGTTTATTCAGACCGGATGCTAGCTAACATAATGGGTGAATTTTTGGAACACTCAGGTTTGGGGTCAATGGTGCTAAGTCAATCCTGTTCCCATTGGGACTCTTACAAGTGGTCCCTGTGGACCGGATTCCCTTGAGGGACTACCCTGGTGGGTGGACCAGGTCAGATACCTGACCGTACAAATCATGCATGGGGTACCGCAAACGTTCAACTTGAATATGGGTCGGGAGCTTTGCGGTCTACCGTCTTCCAATGCAATTTGGAATACGCCTAAACTGTTCCTGATGGGTAAAGTTGCGCAGATTAAGATGGTGATCTTGCCTAGATGCTTGTATATCCTCCAGGGTGCCATGTATGAGATACCGGGTGCAGTGTTTCAAAAACTGAACGCCTTGTTAGTAGAGCTCCTCTGGGCTAATAAACATTGGCGAGTATGGCTTGCTACACTTTAGAGGAAATGAGATAAGGGTGGGATGGAGGTTACAGATCAGGAGTTTTATTACTTGGCCGCCCAGCTGCAGCATGCGGTCCACTGGCTGGATGGTGACCCGAATTCGGGAAAATCTTACTAGGGGCTACGCATGATGGACGTTGCTGATGCATGGCTGTGATACCCCAGTCAGTTTCCTTCACTTGATCCACCTCATAGGTAGGCTTTGGCAAAGGGCAGTTAAATAGGTAATCTGCTGTAAGCCTTACGCCCCAGACTTAAATATTTGGATTATATGCCCCTCTGCCCGAATAGGTGACTATATGGCAGTTGATAAATGGCAGTCAGGTGGCTGCATAATGTTATTAGACCTATACCCAGAGGGCCGCTTTGTTACTATGCAGAAGACTATGGACTCTTTTGGTATAGGAGGGGAGAAATTTTTGCAATATGCCAAATTAGCTGCCACGGCGCGTAATATGTGGTCGTCCATCCCCGATGCCCTGACTATACACAAACCCTGGTGACTTTACTGTCTATAGACCGGAGACTACCGCGACTACACGTGGAGGAGACTTGGTAGACAGCCAGTGAAAACCCTATTATCCCCGAAATTGCCTAAAAATACATGCCGGGGTCTGTAAAGTCTCTATCTGTGCTAGATAGAAACAGATCCAGTATAACAATGTACACATAACCAACATGTCCCCTATGAGATTGTATTCCATATATCCAGCTAGGGAGATCTGCTGTCCTCAATGTGGGGCGATGGCCGCAACTTTTCTACATATGTTTTGGAACTGCGCTGTCATTGTGCCTTTCTAAAAGGAGGTCCTGTCCGATATTAAACTAAAATAGTTACTGGGTGGGATGTCCCTAGAAGGATTCTTCAATTTGTACTGATATGGATCCCAAATAATCCTAAAAGAACCCTGAGTAGGAAGTATAAGAGCCTGGCCTCATTGTGGCTAAAAGGCGCGCAGCCATCAGCTGGATTAGCCCCTGGCCACCGCAGGTCACGGATTGGAAAAGACACCTTATCGAGTGGGTTGGCGCTAAAGAGGCACACATGAAAAAGACACGCAGAGATGAGAAGGCTGCTGAGGTTCTGATGGCCAGGGGAGGTATGACATAAATACTGCTAGAACCCCCAGAGGAAGATAGCGCATCAGTTAAGGTTGCTAGGGTGGATGAGGAGAGGGAGACTCCTGTATTATAGTGTTGTATCCTTGGCCTAGTTGGGGCTTACTGTATTTGTATTCCTTCTTGGAGCTCCATTGTGACCGTAATGAATCTGTATCCTTGTTTATTGTTGATGTAATATGTCCTGAAGCCAGGAGAGAGAGAGTGGGTGGGGAGGGATGGTGTGTTCTTTTATCATTACGAGTTTGTAGTTAAATATGTGCATGGAGGCTCAATGGCTGCAGGCGTTCTGCTTCTGGAGACCAGTCAAGGGGAACGGAAGGTTATTCGTGATAAACGCATGTGGGTTGCTGACACATATGTCCCGTTTTTTGTTTAAAATGAGGTGCTCTGGATTGCTATACTGCTTGTTGACCTGCCAATGACATTTGAAAATAAACACTTTAGAAAAAAAAAGAAAAGCCTGCAGTGTCTACAGCTGAAAAAGTCAAACCCTCACTGTTGAGCTTGCATGACAAGTATACTGATGTGATATACATTTCAAACCAATCAAGGATGGGTGATACCATACTACAATAACAATAATGAATAAAAATAGAATAACTGCACATTTCTGGGTTGATTGTGCTTGGTTCTTCTTCCTGCTGCTGATATATCTGAATGCAAAAACAACAATTGATGGACAGAATGCAGAACATTGTCATACATTCACCCCAGTACAGAGATCTGGGCCTAAATCCATCGTTTTTTTGCTCACCATGCCATTCCAGTTTGAACCCAGCCATATGCAAATCAGTCTTGACCCTGTGCCCCATGGGAACAGTCCAGCCCGAACTGCCAAGCCAGATCCTCCCTGGACTGGAAACAAGCATCCTAGGACCGGTTTCGGGCTTTCATCCCTCGTCAGCCAGGATAGCTTGATTCCAGTGGCATGGAGAGCAAGGGACTCACGTCTGAGCATACCCTTCCCACTCGGGGTGACAAATGCAAAAACAACAATTGATGGACAGAATGCAGAACATTGTCATACATTCACCCCAGTACAGAGATCTGGGCCTAAATCCATCGTTTTTTTGCTCACCATGCCATTCCAGTTTGAACCCAGCCATATGCAAATCAGTCTTGACCCTGTGCCCCATGGGAACAGTCCAGCCCGAACTGCCAAGCCAGATCCTCCCTGGACTGGAAACAAGCATCCTAGGACCGGTTTCGGGCTTTCATCCCTCGTCAGCCAGGATAGCTTGATTCCAGTGGCATGGAGAGCAAGGGACTCACGTCTGAGCATACCCTTCCCACTCGGGGTGACAAATGCAAAAACAACAATTGATGGACAGAATGCAGAACAATGTCATACATTCACCCCAGTACAGAGATCTGGGCCTAAATCCATCGTTTTTTTGCTCACCATGCCATTCCAGTTTGAACCCAGCCATATGCAAATCAGTCTTGACCCTGTGCCCCATGGGAACAGTCCAGCCCGAACTGCCAAGCCAGATCCTCCCTGGACTGGAAACAAGCATCCTAGGACCGGTTTCGGGCTGTCATCCCTCGTCAGCCAGGATAGCTTGATTCCAGTGGCATGGAGAGCAAGGGACTCACGTCTGAGCATACCCTTCCCACTCTGGGTGACAAATGCAAAAACAACAATTGATGGACAGAATGCAGAACATTGTCATACATTCACCCCAGGGAAGACATGGCTTGGCAGTTCGGGCTGGACTGTTCCCATGAGGCACAGGGTCAAGACTGATTTGCATATGGCCATGTCTGAACTGGGGTGGCGTAGTGGGCAAAAGAACGATGGATTTAACCCAGATCTCTTGACTGGGGGAGAATGTCTGCATTGTCAGCATTCCGTCCATCATTTGTTTGTTGTAACGCTTTTCGCCCTAAGTGGGATGGGTATTCCCAGACGTGGGACCCGTGCTTACTACGCCACTGGAGTCAAGCTATCCTGGCTGATGACGGCTGATAGCCAGAAACCGGTCCTAGGATGCTTGATTCCGGTCCAGGGAAGACATGGCTTGGCAGTTCGGGCTGGACTGTTCCCATGAGGCACAGGGTCAAGACTGATTTGCATATGGCCATGTCTGAACTGGGGTGGCGTAGTGGGCAAAAGAACGATGGATTTAACCCAGATCTCTTGACTGGGGGAGAATGTCGGCATTGTCAGCATTCCGTCCATCATTTGTTTGTTGTAACGCTTTTCGCCCTAAGTGGGATGGGTATTCCCAGATGTGGGACCCGTGCTTACTACGCCACTGGAGTCAAGCTATCCTGGCTGATGACGGCTGATAGCCAGAAACCGGTCCTAGGATGCTTGATTCCGGTCCAGGGAAGACATGGCTTGGCAGTTCGGGCTGGACTGTTCCCATGAGGCACAGGGTCAAGACTGATTTGCATATGGCCATGTCTGAACTGGGGTGGCGTAGTGGGCAAAAGAACGATGGATTTAACCCAGATCTCTTGACTGGGGGAGAATGTCTGCATTGTCAGCATTCCGTCCATCATTTGTTTGTTGTAACGCTGACATATCTGAAAGCAGGACAACACTGTGAGAAAGGATCTGTTGGACCTGCCACCTTTGGTGTGGTTTCCCCCAACTTGTTGTCTTCAATCCTCCTGTTTTGTCTGACTTCGTTTTGCTGGCCTTGGGACTCTGTGCACTTTACCACTGCTAACCAGTGCTTAAGTGTTTGTGCTCTCTCCTATAAACATGATGAAATTGGCTTACACCCAACTGGCACATTTAACTTATTTGTAACTCCCTAGTAAAGTGGTACTAGATGTAAGCACGGCCTGTAAATTAAATGCTGCTAGTGGACCTGCAGCACTTATTCTGTCACCCAATTAGGTAGCCTTCTAAACATGTCTCAGGCCAGCCATTGAAGCCTGTATGTGCAGTTCTAAACTGCCATTTGGACCGGGCAAAATAAATCTTTTGTCTGGCCTAAACCTTCCTTTTTAATACATATAAGTCACCCCTAAAGTAGACCCTAAACAGCCCATGGGGCAGGTTGCACTGTATTTAAAAAGTTGGACATGTATTTTTAACTTTTACATGTGCTGGTACTGAAAAACTCTCAAATTAATTTTTCACTACTGCAACGCCTACCTCTCCCATAGGATAACATTGGGTTACCTTATTACATTTAATACGTGATAACTTTCAATTGGGAGTAAGTAGGAATGTCGAGTTTGGTGTCTAAAGAATTGAAATTTGAAACCCTGCCGCTAGTAAGCCCGGAGTTGGTGTTGGTGCACAAGGATACCTGGACCGAGGACTGCGAGGCCCAGCAGCCCTCCACCTTCCCGCTGCCCGCCTCTTCCTCGCAACCCCGCCCCTGGTGACTACTTCAATCCTCGCGGCCCCCGCTTCGCGGGAGCCGCTCGTAAGCCCGGAGTTGGTGTTGGTGCACAAGGATACCTAGACCGAGGACTGCGAGGCCCAGCAGCCCTCCACCTTCCCGCTGCCCGCCTCTTCCTCGAAACCCCGCCCCCTGCGCACCCTCATACTTCCACCCACGCATTTCCGCAGCGCGGAACGCAGCGCGGGCGAAGCCCGGGACAAGGGCGGGCCGGTCTGTGCCCGTCAGAGACCGATAGAGGCCGGGACGGGGCACCCCCCTTGGTTCCCTATGTGAGCTGCGTGTTATGGGGTAAGAGTAAAAGTTGCGGGTGAGTTGTTTTAACTCTTGAGTTGCTGTGTCTAGTCACTAACGTGATTTACTACCGGCACGGTGGTGTGCATTTGACCTACCCATATACCATTCAATGGCCTCCGCTGGTGTGAAGAAGGGTCGTAAGTCCCTTAGTGGGGGAGGAGTAGTTGGGACTCTGGACAGTTTCATCACGAGAGCTGCGTCTGTCCTACAGAAAGAAATTGAACTCACTGAGAAAAGACTCTCTCTTGATCTTGAGCATAACAAACGTTCCTCATTGGGTAGAATCGCTTTTGTAAAGTCACCAGTAGCTATAAACTTGTCTGCTCCAGCTCCCGTTATTAGCGTACCACTGCTGAGTGAACATGAAAATGTAGCTGTAACGGCAACAAGTAACGTTTGGTCTGTGTCCGAACAAAGCGCCTCCTATGGTTCTGACGCTCGTATATCTACGACCAATGAAGGAACAACTAGATCTGGCCAACCTCTACGTTCCGATGCTACTTCTGCCAAGCCGTCAGAAAAGGTGGCGAAACGCAAGCGGGGTGACACAGTGCTGCCTAACAAAAGACTAAAAATCTAGAGACGGCAAAACACGGGTACTCTCGAGCCTGTGCTTAATGCTGACTTGCCGGCTGGAGGTTCTGAGGTCTTAAAAAGTTCTGCACCGAACAACGACTACTGGCTAAGAATGGAACAGTTATTAACTGCGACCTGTCGCCCTATTTGCAACAGACTTGATTCTTTGGAAAACAGACTCTTAAATCTGGAATATTATCTAGGGCCATGGGGTCAGAGGATAAAGGGGGAACTAAAAAAAAGGTGCTGAGACTGCTTATTCTGCTCTTAATTCATCTAATGCAGTGGCAGATACAATAGAACATCCCATTCCGTCGAGCCAAGTTCCGGCTCTGGCTAATGAGTTCCATATAGCCCCGTGTGTTCTTCCCCCACCATCTGTAACAGGGAATTTAAGGAGCGGGTTGCCCCTTGCCACTAGCATCCCGCTAAATGAGCCAAGTGGCACTGATCACACCCCACGCATCCAGTTAGGGCCCTCCCCCGACTCGAATCTACCCTGCTTGAACCTTCCTCCTGAATCTGCCCCGTACGCGGTGGTCCTTGCCGGTGTCCCCTCCCTGAGCCATGGATCAAGGGAGTCCTTCTTTGATTTAAAGAACAAATGCATGCACTGGCTAAATTGTAACAAACCGCTCCTGAACCAGTGTACAAGCGAGTTATTATTCGTAAGGAGGATAAATTGGGTAGGCAGCAGACCAAAGGATATCCCGGGCGATTGCGTAGTAATAAACTTCAGGAATCCAAACACTGCTAGGTATATCTGCACATTTCAGTCAGGTCCCTATTTTAGCTCCCACACAGCAATCAGAGCCCTTCCACTCACCTATTTCTATCCGGGACCCCAGAACTGGGGTATTGATGCCTCTTACAGGGGGAGGGTAGACAGAAGGAGAATTGGTAGGGTTGGACTACCCCCCCCTTGCTTCACTAATGGAATTCAGATCTTTGACCGACCCGGCCCACCTCCGTTAGAAGCTTTCCAGCACACTAACAGATTTAGTACCCTCGATCAGGTGGATTGACGTCCAAACTGTAGTGCTCTGAAGCCCAATCCAGTTTCGGGGGGGCGGACAAAATTGGTAGACTTGCTAAATGGGATTGGGCAGGAAACCCCGAGTAGGTTAACTAACTTACCACTAAACACAAGTCCCGTTGCTGACCAGCCTCCCAAAACAACCAAATTAAGGTCGAGTTTCTGCTTGCTCTCTTGGAATGTGGCAGGTCTCAAGAACAAATTGATGTGCGAAGATTGGGGCTCTTTTATAGACAATTTTGATATCTGCCTAATGCAAGAGACATGAGCCTTAGAAAATTTCCAAAGAGCAGGCTTTGCATCTTTTAGCACACTAGCAGTAACTGGTGGTAAGGGTAGACCTTCCGGAGGCCTCACTACCTGGGTGGGTCTCCACCTGGGCGCTTCGGCAAGACAACTCAATACCAACCTTGATGACATCCTATGTGTGTTGCTTGAGCTGCCTAAGAACACCTATTTGGCTATCCTAAATGTTTACTCTAGACCTTCCCGGGGTGGTCGGGAATCCACGGTTATAGAGCAGCTAAACAAATTTATCCTGTCTTTGGATCCCGGATACTCTATAATTGTGGGCGGCGATTTTAACTGCCAATGTGAACCACTCAGTGTGTCGGTCCTAGATGATCCATCTGCCGAAAACGAACACCGGAACATCCCTGATCCGATGCTCCCAATGGTCAAAGCCTGGACCCCTTTGGTTCTTCAGATCTCGGCTCTTACTCTCTCATTATCTTTGAGGGCATGTAATGGGAGATTTGACTCTGATAGACCTGGTCGAGCCACCTTTAATAGAATCGGACAAACCTCTATACTCGATTACATTCTCATTCAAACACGATCATGGGACATGGTGCTCGATTTTAATGTGATTGAACGCGCTGACAGCGATCACAATGCTTTGGTTGCCACATTCAAACCAGGTAGCTGGGGCATCAGTAGCACTAGTCAAAATACCATATCACCTACTTTTGCGCAACCTTTAATCTTGCGCAACAATGGACGAAGGGTTAGATTGCCCCGTATTGTTGCAAGTACAAACAAAATGGCAAAGATCTATCGCCTCGCCCTACCCCATCTTCTCGAAATGTCTGAGGTTGGGTCAAATCGAATTTACACAGAACAGGTGACTGGACCCACAGGTATTCACCTACAGTTAGTGGAAAAACTCTCGAAGGTGTTTTGTTCGCAGGGGAATGCGAGGCCCCATCTGCCCAAAAGGCATCTGTGGTATTCTGCCGAGTGCAGGAAATCAAAGAGCGATTTGCTCTTTGCAATCAAAGCCTTGGACAAAAGCAGAATTACATTTTTGAGGGCAAGGCATAAACAAACTTTAGAAAGGGCTAGAAAGGCATGGGAGGCCGAGACATGGGAGGAGCTGAGGTCAACCTTGCAGGCTAAAGACTTTAAGGGTTTTTGGACCATTGTTAGTACGGGTAGGAAAGCACCTGGTACCACCTCATTCCCAAATATATCCGCTGCGGTATGGGAAGTTCATTATGGGGGCCTCTATTCCGACCCAAATGACAATATACTACCTATAACCACTTCCCCTACTAGACTTGCTTCTCAAGCAGAAGCCATTTTGGTAATAACACCAGAGGTGGAATCGGCCATACGCTTGCTGATACCCAACAAAGCGCCGGGATTGGACAAAATCCCTGGCGACCTTTATCGCTCGGAACCAAAGATCTGGGTCCCGTACCTTTGTGCTCTATTCAACTCTATATTGACGGGTGCGGAACTTCCTGAGTCTTGGCTTGGTGCAGAAATCGTTCCGATATTCAAGAAAGGCTGTCCTTTACAACCTTCAAATTATAGGCCTATCAGCTTAATCGACATCACACAAAAGCTGTTCGGCCGTATAATTCTGGACAGATTACAGTCTTGGGAGTCGGAAAACAACATCCTAAGCCTTTTGCAAGCGGGTTTCAGAGAGGGCATTTCCACTATTGACCAGATCTTTCGACTTCAGATCATTCACTGGAAGACCATGTATCTAGAGGGTGGCAGCATCTACCTCATCTTTGTTGATCTGAGGTCGGCATTTGACCTGGTACCGCGAGAAAAACTGTGGAAGGTGCTTCAGGCTCTAAATGTCCCTTTGTATCTTCTGGACATTGTGAGCAGACTCCACAGGAAAAATTTCGCCCAGGTCAGATGTGGAAAACATGGCGACCTGTCCTCCCGCTTCCCCGTAAACCGTGGAGTCCGACAAGGATGCGTGTTGGCACCCACGCTATTCTGTCTATACATTAACGGGCTCATTAAACACCTGGAGGGTATCAGGGATACAGATGCGCCAAGACTCGCTACGGGCCTGGTGCCAGCGTTGATGTTCGCTGACGATACTCTGTTGTTGTCCCGAACGTCAACAGGCATCCAGCGCATCTTGGATGGCTTTGTGGATTTCTGCGCTGAAAGGGGCTTAGAGATCAATTTAGCTAAAACTAAATTCATGATTCTCAACCCCCCCAAGCATACACGGCCTAACCCAGTTCTGAATGGCGTATACCTTGAGCGGGTGACAACGTTCAGTTATCTGGGGATTATCCTGCAAGAAAACTTTGGATGGGGGGGACAAATTGCCAACTCTGTGTTGAAACTTGCCCAAACCACTGGTGGAATCTCACAAGTATTCAGCGGCTCGGTCTCCAAACCAGTGGGACCAGCGATTGAAATCTATAGGACCCAAGTGAGAGCTGCGTCCATTTATAAAGCAGAATTGTGGGGTCATTCAAGAACAAACAGTCTAAGTAGGACTGAAAATTCTTTCGTGAGGAGTTTGTTGGGCTTACCGTCTAGCTCCCCGCTGATCCCTATCAGGCTGGATCTCGGCCTGATACCTGTGGACCAAGTGGTAATGCTGCGCCCACTAGTATATTGGAAGAGACTTTGGTCTAATGCAGAGCTGGGTTCTTATCGGGAGGAATTTATGGGGGTTTGGCCCCTATTAAAGCAAAAGAACATTCCCTGGTTGAGTTTTGTTAAGGATGCCTGCATTAAGATTGGTCTACCTGAACTATGGACTTCCCCAGAGACTTCGTGCCCGGTCCTACCAAAAGCAAAATTGGCCGAACTGGCCAGAAACCATCATCTCATGTGTTTACATGAATGTGCTGAGTCCGGGAGGTTGACGACCGAGTTCCTACAAATTAAAGACAATTATAGGAGAGAGGAATTCCTAGATCTGGTCAGTCCCCCGGTTGCTAGGAAGCTTTACTGCCAACTGAGATTGGGATGCTTGCCACTTAGATCGTTTACCTCCAGGTGGGCCTTAAATAATAGCACTGCCTGTCCGGCTTGTGGCTCTAGTCTGGAGGACGAAAAACACGTCTTCTTTTTTTGTCCTATTTATCATATTCAAAGAAAACGTTGGGTTAAGCCCATCTGCATAAATCTTGGTTTTAGAGAGTGTGAGCATGCAATGAGAGTCCTGAAATATGATACCCAACCCCCAATAGTATTTGCAGTTTCCCGGTTTTTAAATGCTATGTGGCTAAAACGCAGGAATTTTTTATAGTCCTACATTGAGTTCTGATCTCTTTGAATGTTACGCAATATTTTATAACTGTGATTTAATTCGCCTATTTTACTTGTGTATTGTGATAACTTATGCTGCTTTTATGGCCTTTGAGCCGAAATAAAGTTTAACAATGGAATGGAATGGAAACCCTCTTTGATAATAAAGTTGGATTTTAAGTCAACCATTTGGTGCCTGCAGCCTGTATCCTGGATCACATGACTATGTGTAGCTGGCAGTTTATCTTAGTGCATTGCTCCCAGTGAGACAAAGGGAAAATAGGTGTTGGCAGGATGGGCCATCTCTAACTTGAGAGGGGTTGGAGCAGCAGCGGCTGGTGCCCGCGCTGAGTGGCGGGGCAGGGGTGGATGCGAGGGGGGAGAAACTATTACGACAAAATACAAAATAAAAATATTAATAACTTACCAGCACAGACTTCCAGAATCCCATGCAGCCAATCCTGACACTGCTCTCATGAATGAGAGCAGCATCAAGATTGGCCTGAGCGCCCTCGATTCGGGCTCCCCGGAAGATTGGGAGCCTGTGAATGCTCTCTCTACCCCAGCAATGCAGCTGGGGTTGGAGAGTGCTTAAGTGCCCATGATGCTTTGGCCGGCCCGAGACAGCCGACCAAACCACCATGCTCATTGAATAACAGTGCTCACCACTTTCTGTCCGTAGCTGCCCCCTCCCCCCCACGCTGATGGTCTCGCCGCCAAGACTCGCACAGGAGAGAAAAATAAAATGATAATGAATTTAGCTTATTATCATTTTATTTAACATTTTTGCAGCTGCTGGGTGTGGGGGTTGGAGGTGCCACTTACCATACTGGCATGTCACCAAGGCTCTGCCTGAGCACTCTCACAAAAGATTGGACACTAATCTTTTGTGCCCCCAGACAAGCTGGGCCCCAAGCAGGGAGGCAGGAAATTCCAAGCACCTCTAGGGGTAGAACCTTATAGAATCTTCTCCTTATTCAAAGCTGGCACCACGAATAAATAGTGGACCCTTAGACCCAACACTTCAGCACACCTCTGTCTCTGTGTATGCTACAAACAAAGGACTGCTGTGCTTCTCTGCTGTCAAAAGGATGTACTGCTGCCCTGTTTGCTGAGGAGGACTGGACCTGCACCCTTCATCCTAGGATGACGTGACGCTAAGGGTTGTGAGCTACAGGGACATAACAAGCATCAGAAGCTTCCCTGCATTTGCCTAGCTTACCTGCTACCTGGACCTTCCTGAGACCTACTGGCCTCTGCTGGAGTAAGTTCCTGATCCCCAAATGGTACCCCTCAGGTCCTGAACCCTTAGTGTGGCATCAGTTGAGCTCGATCCCCAAGAAAAAGACAAATCCTGAATTTTTGGGCTCTTCGCGACCAGGCCTGTTTGTGACAAGATCTTGCCACCTGTGCTGCCCACCAACAAGAAACCCTGGAGAACCTGACTCTTCATACCACATCGGCCACAAGCAACGCCCGGCAACGCAAAATCTGCACTCTGCATTACAGCGACAGTCAATGGTGACCGGTAAAGCAAATCTCCAGCAACGACTGTCCGCAATGACAGAGCAGATCTTCGTGCTACAGCGACACCTGTCTGTGATGCCTAGCCTGCTCTTCACACTACATTGAGCACCATCTATGATGATCTCCCTGCTCCTCGCAGCCCCCTCCACCACGAATGGAACTCTTCTGGCAGGTCATTTGAAGATAACGTTTTCAGCTGGACTAACCTGGTTCCTGTATATGGCCCGTGCCCCATCACAGTCAGCCTGACCTTGTGCCTTTCACCCGGCCTCACACGACTAGATAATTGTGAATGGTGCTTTGTGCTTTTAGGCACTATACATACCTGAAAACATTAAGATCGCATATCTCTGGTCATACTGCCTGGATCTTTGTCGTTTTGGTCTTAAATAATTTATTACATTTTACTCCATTTTTCTAAGTTGGTGTGGGATTCTTCTTGTGTTGTGTTTTCACTTTATTACGGTTTGAAGTGCTGTATAAATACTTTACACATTGCCTCTAAGTTAAGCCTGACTGCTTTGGTGCCAAACTACCAGAGGGTTGAGCACAGGTTAATTTAGGGTTGGCTTGTGGCTTCACCCTGACAAGAATTGTGGTTGCTGCATGAGTAGGGTTTCACCCCCCTCAGCCAGTAATCCAATTTCCTACAGGTTCTATCCCAGAGATTGATTAAACCTTGCAAGTTGGGATGTGACAGCTTTGGGGACTTTTGGGGGGCTTTTAATTACAGATCCTTGCAAAGAGGGACAGCCTATATAAAACGTCCATCGACCAGCAAACTTCACCCATGAAAAAATGCAGTGCTTAAGAGGTCCTGCAACATTAGAAAGCAGTGTGAATGAGAAGCTGGGATGCGAGCATGTGCAACCCCACATGTACAGCTAAAGAGCAAGCAAAAGGGGTTCTTTTTTTGGGTTAGGCTATAACTGTTAAATTAAAAAATAAGGTCACTTTTATAAACGGCTCCCTTTCAAGTTCCATAAAGGAGTATTTCCAAAACCATAAACAGTTTTTCATGGTGGTGAATAAAACAGATTTTGCTGGGAAACTGTTCCCGAATCTAATAATTATCCTCTTCATCCTCTTAATTCAGTCTCAGTGTTTTGCCGCGGAGCGGGCCGGGTGCCAGGGGTAGTCGTCAGGGGGATTACGGTTCTACGAGCCTCCCACCAGGAGGCCGGGCAGCCTGCAATTACCAAAGAGCGGCCCTTTTGATTGAAGGAAAAGTTTCAGAAATGGACTAAAATGCTGAATAATACGCGTGATTAGTAATTTGTAGCTGTGGATCAGGGGTTCCCCTTCCACCAGAAGTGTTTGTTGAAAAAATAATAAACCAGGCACCTGGGGGGAGTTTTAGGATTCCATTTTCCTCGCCAGTCAATGGAGGTTCTAAAAACTATTACCGCTCCTCGGAGTACCCGATGCGGGCTCGGTAATCACCCTCAGAAAATATATCTGTATATTCCATTGTGGTAAAGCCCTGAATAAAATCTTTTCAAGCAGCATCTTTTATATGACGCCCTGGATTTCTAAATGAAAACAGGGGTCAAATTCTCTCATTTTCCTTACAAAAGAGTGAAAAGAACAACTGTGCGGCCTCGATGGCCGCACCAGAAGGTGGTGTGATAAAAGGCGGACTCCGGGTGAATGCTGGACTCACATCAATGCCTTATTGTGAGTGCCCCTGAGACAAATGAGCACTGGCGACGATTTAAGCTGTGTAATTAAATTTCACACAATATGAAGCAGCAAATGACATGTAAATTATGAATGGCCTGGCCCTTACTTTCCGTGGCCGTGCTCAATGAGAGAGGTGTAAGTGAAATCATTAGACTATACTGGTCGGCAGAGACTTTCAAAGGTTGTCTTCAGGCACACACAGCTAGCTTGGCACAAACGACGGACTCGGGGACTATTTCAAAGGGCGCGCGGACAATGCGCCACCAGCCTTTGATTGTGTTTGTCCGCCTAGGTATGAAATGGACATTATCGCAATATTGTATCGCGCACCAAGACACTCAGGTTTTCTCTCAAGCATGACATGACTGGGGAGCACACTGACCCTCGCTCGCTGCGTGCGAGGAGGAGGGACGCATGAATAGCGGGTAGCACTTTGAACAAATACAGCTTTCACAGATGCAAACAAACGACAATGTCTTCAACAATCCCAAACAAATATACAGGTCATTATAGATTTTTTTTTATTTACATACGTTTGCCTTTAAACCATTTGCATATATTTGCGTATGAATACACCAATATTTTAATTCACTAGCTATAGAAATTAATATACTTAAGCTAAAATGTGATAACGAATTGAGTAAACATACTCTCTTGATTACCAAATTGAAGCGAACAGCAAACAAAATGGACGCCCCACGAGCAGGCGGCCAGCGGCACAATAAACGACTGCTTTACAAAACGAAGTAAACTTTTCCCACAAGCAAGCACACTCGGGGCGTGTTTTTTTCTTTCTTTCTAGAGGCGAATCTTTGATATAAAGGTGATTAAAGAGCGGTATGCGAACACCTTCAGCTATCATCCCTCAGCATTCCCGTCTTAATGAGAACAAATCCCTCTTTAAGCAGGAGCCTTAGCAGGAAAAAAAGGGAAAGCCCTGTCCCCTTTGCGCGCGAGCTCATTAAAAATGTGGAATGCTGAAAAGAGCCCTCTCCCCATGCAGAGCCTTTCTGCTTGAGTAGCTTCGAGAGGCCTGGAGGATAAATGTTCCTCTCTTGTCTCAAGTAGTTGTCTCGCGCCCACTGCCTCAGAGAAAAGAGACACAACTTGTTAGTCAACAGTAATTTTGAAGGGATGGCGCAGGATTAAAAGAAGGGGAGGGGGGAGCTAACATCTCATTTTCTTTGCCAATTGTGTGTCCTTTTAAAGGACTGGTGAACTTATCTGTCCCAAATGTTCATAGGAAAGGGAGCATATTCGCCGATTTCAAAGGCACACACATTTTGGCCTGGATTGTGGACACACAACCCCGTTGTTTAGTAGCAGTATTTATTTTCGGTGGCTGCACTGCTACTTCAGACTTACACAACAAACAGGCAGCGAAGCCCCCAGCCTGCATGGGCGCTGTGGCAGAGAGCAACACTTGTTTAATTAAAGTTAAATTGCCATTGTTTCGTGGCCTGGTCGGAGCAGTGAACTTCTTAAGACCGATTTGGAGAGTTCATAGCTTTAATTGGAATGCCTAACAAAAGCGTGTAGGCATGTCAAGCTAAAGCCCCCCTCCCCACCTCAAGCCCAAGAAACATCTCTCTGCTCTCCTATTAGAACAGATGATCCAGGTTTCTATATTTCACGATCTCTTTTTAGCTGCAAAGCTTTGTTCTCTTCAGAATGTTCATTACTTAATGGTGGTTGCATTATAAACATTTCGTAGCAAAAATGATCTTGAAAAATGGCAAACTCTCAGTTTTACTAGTCAATAAACCAACCATTTAAATAACAGGGATTGTTCTATATGTTCAACAAAGTGGCCTGATTGGTCAAGAAAATTCAATTCTTTTGATATGTAATATACTTTGAATTGGTGAAAAGTAACAAGTGGAGGCAACTTTTAAAGTTAAACAAATCTGGTTTTAATTCATTAATGTTGGGGCTTTTATTATTTAAAGGCACGTGTGTATTTTTTTAGTATTCACAATCAATTTAGTACAAATTGACTGTAGTACACTATTCCTGTTTTACATCACTAGCTAACAGTACAATTAATGTTATGTATGCACACTGGACCCACTTACAGAGAAAGTTAAAGCCAAGTATGCAGATTTAAGTCTGTGCTTGCCACAGAACAGTGTTTTGTGATCATTCACAATATGAGGTACATCCTCATTTCTAGATGCAAGTTTTCTGCCATACGCCTGACCTTGCGGGAATGTTCATGGGTGGAAAACCCACTGGGTTTCGGTTTTGGCAGGCAAACCAGTGCATTTGCACTGTATTTATTTATTACTCCTATGCAGAAATCCATTACCATACAACTTCAATAAATATGAGGATTTTTTCTTTTCAATTTCCTACTATAAAAATATAGATTTTATCACTCCATTTCTTTAAGTGTTTTTAGGGTGGGAAATAACCAACAATACCTTAGGCAAATGCCAAAGATTTCCGACTTTTTGGTTGCTTCATAAAAGCTTTGCATGGCCCCTGAATCTGTCACTTCTCTGACCATCCTTTTCACTTGGAGCAACCTAAACTTTCGCAAGAGGAAAAAACAAAACTTGGTAGACGTTTCTGTTTAATTGAGTGGATGTTTGCTGAGAAATCTATTATGTGAATCCGAATTTCGATTTCAGCGTGAGATTTTATTGTTTTTTTGTTTGATTGAGGAAAATAATGTAATGCTTTCCGGTTAACTCTGAAGTCAGAAAGAACAAAAAGTCATAACAAATTGCATGTGGGACAGTCCACGAGGTATTTCTTTTTGCAACACCGCCTGGACATAGTGTCAATCACACCATGGTCTTTGGATATAGGCCTGCACGCAGTGCTTCTGTTTGGGCCGGCCTGCTTCAGTGGTGCTCAGCAGTTTCAGCACAACGGTGTGAGCCGCTTTCCAAAGACTGCCCACAAAGCACCAAGAAGGTCACGATAGGTTGAACTGCACCCAATCACAAGGGGAGTGCTGTCAGGGACTGTGCCTACCCTGCTGGAGCCTCGAGGCCCACCTGAACAACAGTCTCAGTTGTAACTGTCCTGTGAGGATATGGAATCCTAATAGTGCTTAGACAAAGGTTAGAGGGCATCATAGTTTTAAGACAAATCTTAACTCAGAGTGCATTTTAAGGAATGGGAAATATGGAAGTGAGAGCGGACGAACCTTAATGGCATGGGGCACCTCCCAAACTACCAAGACGATGCAACACACTTTTTGCATCAGCACCTTTGATATTATTGTGTTGTATTGCAGCATTATATAGGCCTTTCCTATAGGATAGCACTTTCAAGAAGGTGAAGTGAGTAGTTACTACCTCAGTAGAGCGTGATTTGTAGAAAGGCATTGGTTGAAGTCTCTCGAAATGGTGCTGAGATTTCAGGCCCGGTGAGTGTGCTCCAGACTTGCGGTGGCACTATAGGACAATCTTACACATGGGAGAGTGAGGAGAAGGGGTGAGAATACACCTTTGCAAACAGCATATAAAAACCACAAAGGGTTCTGATCTGTAGAACACTTGGGTCCTAATTTTAGTTCAAGTCAGACCTTTACTGCTTTTTAATCCTTTTGGGAGTGCATTCCACAGCTTCCTAGCCTAATCTAATGCAGCTTTAATATAAAGGTGGAGTATGCAAGTGGTAGGGTAATTTTTGATATGAGGTTTCTGCTTTGGCTGTACAATCCAAGTTAGGATTGTAAGCATATTCCTCCACTACAATGCCAGCACTACAATGGACTACTAATTACACTGCTACCAACCACATCGTCAAGGCCACTATATTGGATGCAAGTATATAATGAGGGTAATGGGGGATTAAGTGAATTTCTATGTTTTTTTAATGATATAGTTCATTCATCTGCCTATTCAGCACTGCAAACAACCCTTGGTCATCCACAGTGCATGTTGGCGATAGGAAATCACCTTTCAGCAGGACATTTGCAAAAGAAGATAAGGAGGACGTACATTGTCCCTCAAGCGTGGAATGACCACATTAGAGCCCTTCTTGAATTCCTCAAGAAGCAGAAGACCTGGATGTTCGAGTAAGTCCCCACGAGGCTAGCCTCATGCACCTGTCAAAGTGCCATAATTCCCTCACGGATGATAGTGCACTATGGAAACATAAATAACATAACTTGCACCCACCCCACCGTAGGCAGCCAATACTCGTTAGGCCATGCACAGTGCGGTGTTGGCTGCAGGTCCTGGATTTTGACTGGCCTTACAGCCATCTCCAATAGTGCATGGCCTTTAGTAGTGGGAAGCGGAGGTTGGCCGCAATGCCCTGGCCCTGCATTTAACTCACAGTGGGCAGACAACCCGGTTGCTTATAACCTTCGGGTGGCCAAACAAGGTCTAGCCTCTTTATTTATTCACTTTTGAGCCCAATGTGCAAAACTGTTGCTGGGTGTCTAATAGCCCTTGCTGACGGTTCATGGACCAAGGGGCAATTAAAAAACAAAATAACTTCAGGGAAAGAGCAGATGGGGTCAGGCAATTGTATACCACTCACTTGAGGCTCCTTTATTGTTTTTTTTGCCGAAGCAGTGTCGAAACACTGGTGAATGCAACACATTTTACAAAGTTACAGCCAGCCAGTAAAGATGAAGGCTTCGGACAATTGACCCAAATTGGACGGTGGGAAAACAAAAAGCTCCCTCATCCAATCGTGAGCCTTAGGTTTTTTAATTTGGGTCTGTGAATAGTTAGAAAAAGTTTTAATCCTCTGAAGCCCACTCTGTACCTTTATATATTCTCTGAAAAAAACAAAGGTTAAAGTAACATATTTGGTGTTGAAATGAGACTAGAACTAAGGTTAAAAACAAAAAAAACACACCGAAATACAGTTATAGTTTAATCAATTAACTGTAACATGCGCCCCCATCATGCACTGCTTATGACTTCACATATTACGTCAGGAACTACAGCAGTCAGTAGTAGTTTGAACAACATTATTTTTTTAATCTAAGGAGTGATGTAATTTAACATGTGGTAAGTGATGTAATATACCAGACACTGTGGACAACTCCCCTCTGCGCATGGTTAAAGGCCTTGTATAGAAGGGGGTTGGCGCCCACAATACGTAAGGTTCAGTGCCTGGATGTTGGCCAACCATGGCAGGCAAGAAGCAGGCCACAGCCTGCGGACAAATGCCGGGGATTTTCTGCCCGTGGTAGGATTAGTGAAGAGCCTAGAAAGAGGCCAGGCCCTCTGGCCAATCCCCTGCTGTGCATGGCCTATGTCCATGTGCAATACAGGGTTGGCCACCAGCAGTGGGTTGGCCACCCATGCGAAGATGGGCACGGGGCCTGGCCAGAGACCCTGCCATACAGCCAACTGCACACGGCCATGCACAGTATGGGGTTGTTGGCCCACAAAGGTGTTGGGCTTGAGGCCAGGCTCTGCGCCCAACAGCATCATGTGCACAGCCCATGACCGTACGCAGCGGGGGGCGGGGTTGGATAACGGAAGCAGGTTGGGCACAGGACTAGTATTATAATCAATGATGTCATTTAACATATCATGAGTGATGTAATATGTGAGGTCATAAGCAGTGCATGGCGGGGGCCAAGATATAGTCAGCTCAGTAGACTGTAACTAGTGCATTTCAGTAATTTCTTTGCTTAAAAGTTGTCTTGTTATTTCAACTTAGCTTATAACCTATTACGTCACTTTAACCATAGGTTTTTCCACTGAATGTATATGGAAATGGAAAGGAAAGGAGCAATATATATATATTTTAAACAGGGTAGCTATAGTTAGGTCAGAGTTTCCATAGAAAGAGTGTTTTTTGTTTTGCTAATAACTTTGGTGCAATTTAAGGAAACTTCACGAAACCTTCAAGAAAAAAACGCCAATCTACCTCAGCTGCTTCCTGGAAAGTTTCAATGCAATCTGTCCAGCAGAGGCAGAGAAAAGGGGGGGGGGGGAGCAAAACACTTTTTACCCCATTGCAATTTCTATAGGAAATTTGAGACAGCACTATAGCTGAAACAGTTGAACGGAATTACACCATATCTGGCAGAAAGCTAGATCTTTAGACAGAATTTGTGCTTTTTGTGATTTGGTGTAAATCTATTCAGTAGTTTTCTCCATGTTGCAGGCAGCCAATCAGAGTGCTCGCACCTGTGGGAGTCTTACTCCTGTGGGAATGAGATGGCCAAAGGGAAAAAAGCTCCTTAGGCCAATCAGAATGTTTCATTTTTCAAAACTGGGTTTGAGGGATTTTCGCGAGAGTCCCCACCCCCAACCATTTCAATATTTTCAGACGTAACATCTCAAAAACTACTGACAAAACACACACACATATATATATATATGTATGTATATATATTTATATATATATATATATTATCTACTGGCGGTCGCCTGTAGATAGTTATAGTTAGGACCTATTTTCCATAGGAAATCCGCAACATTCTATTCCCAATAAGTCTGGCGCCGATTGATGAATCTTCGCGAAATTTTCCAAACTTTTGGCCAGCTCTGCTCCGCTCCTACCCTAAAAGTCAAGCGGGGGCCGAGAAAAAAGGGGGGTCCCAAAACACGTTTTCCCCATGCAATTTCCCATAGGATCTGTTGTCGCAGCTACAGCCCGAACTGCTGAACGGAATTACACCAAATTTGGCAAAGAGGTAGTCCTCAGTTCAGACTCGTGCCTTTTGCATAAATGGTGTGAATCCGTTCAGTAGTTCCTGAGAAAATTAGGGTAAAAAAGTTAGTGATATCTATGGCCGGGGAGGATCCGCGCACCCTCCCCGCACCCTCCCTGAACCCTCCCGAGCACGAGCTGAATGCTAATTGGCTGCCAACACTCTGAATCAGGAAGTGTTGGCAGCCATCTTGTGCCTCGGTAGAACCAAGGCACAAGAAAACCGAAAAATAAGGCGCAAAACGCGACAAGGGGGCAGGGTAAAAACACCCTGACCACTTAGGCCTGCTCAGGGGGTCCCACAAGGACCCCAAAGGCCAAAAAAACGTTTTTTTTGTTTTTTTAAATCGCGGGATGCGCGTAGGGTCCGCGCATCCCGCTGACGAAAAAAAAAAAAGGAAGCGCGGCCTCCCGCGCTTCGTTTTTATTTAGCCCCCGGGGGGGCCAAGTCCCGGGGGCAATATCTTTATCATAATGGGGGGCCCAGAGGGGCCCCCCAGCCCCGGGGACCGCCACCCCCCGGGGCTTTAATTTAATGTATGCGGGGGGGCTCACGGCCCCCCCGCAGCCCCGGGGACCGCCACCCCCCGGGGCTTGTTTGTTTAAAAATAAAATAAAAAAACCTGTGTGGGGGGCTCGAGTCATAGTTGAGTGATGAGTGATGTAATATTTGACGTCATCAGCAGTGCATTGCGGGGGCGCGAGTTATAGTTAGCTGAACTAACTATAACGGGGGAATTTCTAGGGTTTTGTACGAGGGAAATGTCCAGCTAACTATAACGCCCCTGAAACCTATGGTTTTTTCAGTGAATTTCTAAGGTTTTTTAAATGCCAATCCCTAACTATAACGCCTCTGAAACCTATGATTTTTTCAGTGAATACATATATATATATATTTTGAAAAACGTTGTGCCCATGCACAAGAGCGCACTCGAGACTAGCGCTGATGGTGGCACATCTTTATTCAGGTAGAACCGCTGCCATCAAGAGGGTAAATACAGCATAGCTGCAGTGATTAAAATACGACACGTTTCGGGAATGACTCCCTTCTTCCTGGTACACCACCGCATATATATATATATATATTTTCATTGAAAAAAATCGAAGGTTATAGTGACATTATAGTTAGGAAATAGAATTTTAAAAATACCTGAGAAATTCACTGGAAAAAAAACGTTACAGGGACGTTGTAGTTAGGCTCCGATTTTACTCATACATAACCAGTGAAATTCAGCAGTTTTAGTTACCGGAGCAAACTATAACTTATGTCCCCGCAATGCACTGCTTATGACCTCTTATATTAAATCACTCATGACATGGCCAGTGACATCACTGATGACATCTCGAATGACAATACTGATTATATCATCTAGTGAGTGTTTTTAATGGTTTATGAGTGTCAAACATATATTCTTAGGTACTACAGAAGTTAAATTAGTATACTTTGGTTACTACTAATGAGTGATACTATTTCTAACATATTATGTAAGTGGCTGTGTGACTGTGTATCTGTGTGTGAATGGGTGTCTGAGTGGCTGTATGGGTGTGTGAGTGGTTGTGTGACTGAGTTTATGGGTGTATAAGTGGGTGCGTGAGTTCCTGTGTGGGTGAGTGAGTGCCTGTTTGAGTGACTGTATTGGTGAGCATGTGGTTGCATAATTGGCCATATGGGTGAGTGAATAGTTGTGTGAGTGGCTGTATGGGTGGGTGAGTAGATGTATGGGTGGGTGAGTAGATGTATGGGTGACTGAGTTGCTGTATGAGTTAGTGACTAGGATTGTAAGTGGCTGTATCCATGAGGGCATGGCTGTTTGAGTGGGTGTTTGATTAAGTGAATTGGTGTGTAAGTGGCTGCATTGGAGAGTGAGTGTCTGTGTGAGTTGCTGTATGGGTGAGTGAGTGGGTGTGTGAATGGCTGTATGGTTGTGTGAATGGGTAAGTAAGTGGTTGTGTGGGTGGATGTTCGAGTTGTTGTATCGGTGAGTGTGTGTCTGTGTTGAGAGGCTGTACGGGTGAGTGAGTGGGTGTGTCAGTGGGTATATGGGCGAATAAGGGTGTTTGTCAGTGGGCGAATGGGTGAGTGACTGGCTGTATGGGTATGAGAGTGGCTGTGTGGGTGTAAGAGTGGCTGTGTGGGTAAGTGAGTGGGTGTGTGAGAGACTGTATGGGTAAGAGGGTGTGGGAGTAGCTGTATGGGTGCGAGTGGCTGTATGGGTGAGTGAGTGGCTGTGTGAGTAGCAGCATGGATAAGTGAGTGGGTGCATGAGTCGCTCAATGGATGAGTGAGTAGGTATGTAACTTGTGTGTGTGTAAGTGGATCTGTGGATAATGTTATCAGTGATGTCATTAGTGATGTCATCAGTAATGTCATGGACCAGGTCATGAGTGATGTAATATTTGAGGTCATAAGCAGTGCTGAGTTATAGTTAGCTAAGGTAACTCTAACTGCTGAATTTACGTGGTTTTGTAAGTGTGACATCTGAGCCTAACTATAATGTCTCTGTAACCTTTGTTTTTTTAGTCAATTTCTACGTTTAACCCCTTCAGTGCCACGCCCTTTCCCCCTCCTGTGCCGGGCGTTGCATTAGTGGGTGGGGTTCATGACGAGATAGCCTCGTCATGGGCACAGCGCAACCGTGCTCCATGACGAGACTATCTCGTCATGGGCACAGAAGAGGTTAAAAAAAATGTTATTTCCTAACTATAACAATTCTTGTAACCTTTGGATGTTTTAGCGAATTTCTAAGGTTTTTTAAATTTTATTTCCGAACTGTAACCTTTAACCTTTGAGAGTGGGTGTGTGAGTGGCTGTATGGATTGGTGAGTGAGTGTGTGAGTGACTGTTTGGGTTTGTGAGTGGCAGAGTGGGTGTCTGTATGGGTGTATCAGTAGCTCTGTGACTAACTACACCTGATCGTTTATCCAACAAGTCCACAGTTTTGCACAAACAGTATACCCAAATGGAGTACTTTCTACTGGTTAATTAGCAAGTGCTACCCATCTGGGTAAATGCCTAGTGCGTATTTCACATTACAGTTGCATAATGGACCACGAGAAAATGTCTCCGGCAACCTTGCGTGCGTTTCGGCAATGTGATTGTTCCTCGGGCGTCTTTATTCAGAAATCTGTGAGGCAAGAATCCTCCTATAGAGAACCCGACGAGACTACAAAGAGGCCGGCCTTGCTCCCACACGCAGGGAGATGCTAAATATGCAGCTCCCTGTGTGCGGGAGCAATCTGTTCATCTGTTTCCCTGCCCGCTTGAGAGCGGGCAGAGAAACATGAAAATTCTGCTCCCAGCAAGCGGGAGCAGTTTTTCTGTTCCCACCTGCTAGGAGCGGAGTTACTGTTTGCTCTGCCTTGGCGGGAGCTATCATAGCTCCCGCCAAACAAAAGTAAACTGCTATCTCCTGAGAGTGGGCAACTCGGGAGACAGCAGGAGCCGGACCTGGGGGGGGGGGCGGTCCTCAGGGGCATTTTTGCCCCCCTCATCTGTTCCTTAGAGCCAACCCCAGGGGCTAGTGACCCCTTGGGCCGAAAACAGTTCAGTAGGGGGCTGCACAGACCCCATGCCCTAATACAATTGTGAATGCCTTGGGAAGGTGGTGGTCCCTGTGGCCAGTATGACCCAGGAAGTGGGGCTGCGCAGACCCCCTGCCTTAATACAAATGTGTATGCCTTGGGGAGGTGGTGGTCCCTGGGACCAAATATGGCCCAGGAAGGGGGCCGCTTGGCCCCTTCCCTCTTCAAAATGTTTTTTCTGGTCCCTTGGGCGGTGGTGGTCCCTGGGGCCCTCCACAAGAATGGAGGGGGGTTCGCACGCCCCCCCTGCAATATTTGTAATAAAGCACCCTCCATATAAAACTTCAATCAGCCTGCACCAGGGAGGTGGCTGTCCTCAGGGCTCAAACTCGCATGTGGGAGGGTGCTGCATGCACCCACTCTCCCTTATTTTATTTAAAAATGCCCCTGGACCTGGTTTGAAAGAAGTGTGGGAGACCATGCTCCTATTTCTTGCAGGGACTTTCAAATCTTCCTGATTTTGTGGCAACATTTAAAAAAAATATTTTTGGCCCTGTTGGGGCACCTGGGGGGCCCCAACACCAGGGCTAGGAGTCAGGGTGTTCCTACCCTGCCCCCTTTTCTTTATTTGTATGGTTTCTTTTGGAACTCTGCTGAGGTTGAGACCCAAAATGGCTGCCAACATTTCCGGGTTGAAGTGTTGGTAGCCATCAGATCTCTGCAAGAGACCAGCAAGATTTGCGGAGGGTCCGCGTCGCTAGTGATAAAAAATATCAAGAACTACTGAACAGACTTACACCAAATAAAAAAAAGCAGGTTTTCTGGACCAGAAGCTACATTTCTACCAAATTTGGTGTAATTCTGTCCAGAGATTTGGGCAGTAGTCGGGTCTAAAATCTCTATGGAAATTAACATAGGAAACACACTGCATTTGACCCCCCTTTTTTCAGCCCCCGCTTGATGGATCACCCCAAAACTATCCATGCGCGAATAAAATCAGGTGGGCCTTTTTTTTGGAAAATTTCGTGAAGATTCGTCAAACTGTACCAAAGTGATAGGCAAGTAAAAAAAACGTTTTCTATGGAAACAAAGCCCTAACGAAAACTACCTACCAGCGACCGCCAGTAGGAGATATATATATATTTATTCGCATGATTATGGACTTCAATTGTAGACACAAGGGATTGAAAATAAGATTCCAAAGGAATTGGAAGATCTTGTACTGAATAATGGTCTAAAAGCTGTCCTCACGGAACTTCCTAGTATAACCTATAGAAAAGTTGCTTCATTGGGAGACCTATTAACACAGTCATGTCACACCTGCAAAAATATCTAACACCAACTGGCTTAGTCAACCAGGCTTCTGGAAATGTGGGAAGTGCAAAGCCTATGTAAATGCCACTAACAAAAACACATACCGGTTGCATAATGGCAAACAAGAGAAGATTAGAGAACACATTACATGTGAGACCAAGTTCGTAGTCTACCTCCTAAAATGTACTTGCGACAAATTATATGTAGGAAGTACTGAGAATAAAACGAAACTTAGGATCCTACAACACTTGGTGGCTATTAATAATCAGGACTTCTCGTACCCGATAGCCAAACTTTTTTGGGATTAACATGGAGGCGATGTCAGGGGCCTCAAATACTATGGAATTAAACACGTCAAACCAAAGGAAAGAGGCGATGATCGAGAATTAGCATTGTGAAGAATGGAATTAAGAATGATTATCTTATTGGGAACAGAACCCTCCAGGAGATAACTCTGACACAGACCTGCATATACACCTATGATTGAACATGAGGGGATATGGCGAACCATCTAGAGATTTTACTGTGATTATGAATCTGCCTATCACAATTACATAAAAAGAGGGGCTGCTGTGAGAATACAGCAAGCGTATATACACTCTCTTATTTGAATATTAGGGAATACTGTGTTCAAAATGAAAGTTATCATGTGATGTTATCTCCATAGGACTTCACCCTAGAAAAAGGGAATGCAATTGGCTTACATATAAGATCAAGTACTGGTGTTACACATAATGTTTTTAATAGGAACACGTTTCACCTTAGCTGGCATAATGGCTTATTTCATGATCCCTGCTTAACCTATATTATAGGCAAACGATCTGCTCTGCACTAATCCCTGACTGTATGAGTATAGCAGCTATGGTCCTGGTATTTTATAATTTCTGTGACAATACTTTCATGACAAAGCCATTTAACTCTCTGAAATAATCCTAGATCCTCACTGGAAATATATTGCTTCCAATGGGAGGGTGACCTAAGAGGGGCTTTGGTTATGAAAGGGAAATTGTTGATTCATAAATATGTCGCAAAATATGTTGCACATGAGATTTTTTATAACAAATGTATGATGCACTTTACATCAGATGAACTTTTAGATTATAACTATTTTAAAATTCACTGACGAGGCATTGGTCCAATGTACAGTTGTACTTTACAATGAAAGTGATGGTTTCAATATAAGGACTCCTTCAACCTTCTTTGCCTGGCCGAAATGAGTCCATGTTTTATAGGAGTAATTTAGCACTTTATCTTGTTGATCTACCTCATGGCAACTATTTTATTATGATATCGTTTAACAATTGCACCTTACGACCTGTAGAAGCACTTGGCACTTAAAATGTAACCTTGTCTACATTTTTCACACATTAGAAGACTTACACCAGAATCATAGCTTGCTGCGTATACACTCTACGTAGGTCAATATCTCTTATTGGGATGTCAGAAGAACCATTACCTCCTCTTGTTTCTCTGTTGCTCCCTAATCCTCACGCATATCTTCAAACTCAAGGTACTGTACTACTGTATTGGATGACGAGTCACTTTATATTTCAAAGTGTTAGCACGTTACTCATGCACATTATCACTTTTTGAATATCGAAGCGAGTTATCAACAAAATGGGTTAGTGCAATAATCATGACAGAGCACGCAGTACCTTAAAGTTATGAAAAGTGAGCACCTTTTAATTAGTGAAACACACAATGGTGAACACTGAATCATTAGGTTCATTTGGGAAATCTTATGCAATATTCAGGATGCAAAATACCATTAGACTCCCAAATCAACAAAACAAATGCCTACCACAATGTAACTGTCACATTTCACCCTCCTTTTTTCTGGAATTGAATGTTCCTTTTTACAGGTTATGTACTTTACAGATATTTCAGTATTAATTGCTAGGATTATAGAAAAAATGGGTAAAGTAAACCAAATACAATGATCTGTTGTTTCAAAATGATGATTAAAATGTGACATGGCTGAAAGCGACTGCAGTACTTTCTAGTTGTTTTTAAACAAAAAGTAATGATGGACTTTAATGGTTGAGGGCACTTAAAAAAAATACTGTCTAGGCGATGGGACTCTATGGCCCAGTTGAAGGTAAAAAGCCTATACGTGTCGGCTATTCCTTTCTTACTTTTGACATTGTCAATAAAATAAATAAAAAAGAAGCTGGACTCTGAGTGGTTGCGGTGCTGTGTTTTTGTTCCAGTCATCAGAGGAGCAATGGGATACTGGATATGGATATGGAGATATATATATATCTATATATATATATATATATATATATATATATATATATATATATTCTGCTCCAAAGTTGTCCATCTGTAAGTAGCACTCGACCAGCAGCTTGATTTATGTGTAGGTAGGGACGGGTATCCGCTTGTAGGAGCCGCTCCGTAGTGGATTTGCCTGACGCGTTTCGAAGCTCCATATGCTTCTCTTCAGAGGCTTTAACGGAAACGGTGTGCACAACCGCTAACCCACTTCGCCATTTAACATATGACACACCCACCAATGGGAGGCTCAAATGAGACTGTGCATTATGGGAAGTGTAGTGCGGAAAGCACATAATCAAGTCCTATATGGACCCTGCAAGTGGATATGGAGCTTCGAAACGCGTCAGGCAATTCCACTACGGAGCGGCTTCTACAAGCGGATCCACGTCCTGCCGCGGAGCTTGCACCACTCCGCAACGTTACGGGGGCCACCTGACATGGTAACCATCATGTCAGTAATGTGGGCCAGCAGCGGCAAACAGGATTGAGGACGAGTCCACTTGCAGGGTCCATACAGGACAAGATTTGTGTGCTATCCGGACCATATTTCCCACAATGCACAGTCTCATTCGAGCTTCCCATTGGTGGGAGTGCAATATGAAAATGGCGAAGTAGGTTCAGCGTTTGCACACACCGTCTCCGTTAAAGCCTCTGAAGAGAAGCATATGGAGCTTCGAAACGCGTCAGGCAATTCCACTACGGAGCGGCTTCTACAAGCGGATCCTCGTCCATGCCTATCATAAACAAAGCTGCTGATCGAGTGCTGCTCACCTGGTGGACAACCTTTGGAGCAGAATATATATATATTCACTTAAAAAACCATAAGTTTCACACATGTTATAGTTAGGTGGATATTTCACTCGTAAAAGACCAATGAAATTCCCCCGTTATAGTTAGTTGAGATAACTATAACTCGCGCGCCCGCAATCCTCTGCTCATGACGTCACATATTACATCACTCATGACATGGTCAGTGGCATCACTCATGACATCACTGATGACATCATCCTTGTGATAGAGTGGCGGTCGCGCGAGTTATAGTTATCTCAACTAACTATAACGGGGGATTTCATTGTTTTTTTACGAGTGAAATATCCACCTAACTATAACGTGTGTGAAACCTATGGTTTTTTCAGTGAATTTGTACGGTTTTTTAAATGCTAAGTTATGTATGTATTATAATTTTTTTTATATATTTATTTTTCAATAAACTACGTATAAAAATATATATATTTTTTTATGTTTTTTTTACTGTGCGCGCACCATGCGCGCACCTCCGCAAATTTTTTTTAAAAAAATGTAAATCTTTTTTTCTGCCTTCGGGGTCCTTCAGGGACCCCCTGACCAAGGCTAGGGGGTCAGGAACTCTCTACCCTGCCCCCTTTTAACGTTCGCCACCTTCCTTTTCCAATCTCGCACTGAAAACAAACAAAATGGCGTCCCACACTTCCTGATTTCGACGGATTCGAACGTTGACTGACATGTAACAACCAATCAGAATTACGCTCGCGCACGTAAGGGTGCGCGCACGGTGCGCGCACGGTGCGCGGCTATAGATATGTATGTGCTTTTAACTGCAATTTTCTCAGGAACTACTGACTGAACAGATTGACTCCATATATGCAAAAGGCACATCCCTGACCTGTGGACTACCTCTCTGCCAAATTTCAAGTAATTCTGTTCAGCCGTTCGGGCTGTACCTTTGACTAAAGGTCCTATGGGAAAATGCATGGGGAAAACGTGTTTTGGGACCCCCCTTTTTTCTCGGCCCCCGCTTGACAAATCCCCCCCCAGACTTTCAGGATAGGAGCTGAGCGGAGCGCCCCATTAGTTTTGAAACTTTTGCGAAGATTCGTCAACCGGCGCCAAAGTTATTCAAAATAGAATTTTTAGATTTCCTATAGAAACACGGACCTAACTATAACTATCTACTGGCGGCCGCCAGTAGATAATACGCCTCCAGCAAAGAAGATTCTTACTCAGATTTGTTACATCAAAGTTTATTACTCAAATGACGAAATAACCCAGCACAATTTGGCTTCCACACGTGACCTTTTTGAGAAATTTAAGGAAATCCAAATTAGGATATCTGCAATTGCAGCAAATTAGCAAATTATGATGAGCTTGTGCAGGGAAATGCAGAGCTCTGATTGGCTGCCAACCCTTCAACCAGAAAGTGTTGGCATCCATCTTGGGATTCGGCTTCAGCAGAGTCCCACAAAAAGAAACGAGGTTAGGGTAAGAATACCCTAACCCCTTGGTCATGCTCCTGGAGTCCAAGAGGGACTTCGGCATTTCAAAAAAAGCATTTTTATAAAATAAAAAATAAAAACGATAGCAAATTCGCGAAATTGCAACAAACATTTGAAAAAACAAACAAGCACAGGCTCTTCCACTTGTTTTAATTGCAGCCCCCAGGGGGCCAGGTCAAGGAGACATGCAATAATAAAAAAATGGAGGGGTACACTTGGTCTCCCTTCAAGTGCTTTAACTAGTAAGCAGGGGACTGCGCAGACCCCCCTGGGGACCACCACCTTCCTGGGGCTACTAATTAAATAAAATAATAGAATATATTGCCCCCCATGGCAAATAAAATGCTTTGGGGGGCGTAGATCCCTGAGCCCCAGGGACCACCACCTCCCCAGGGCTATAAATAAATTGAATGGGGGGGCCGCGCAGAACCCCTCAAGCCCTGGGGACTACCACCTCCCTGGGGCTAACTTAAATATGGAGCAGGGGCCGCACGGACCTCCGTGCCCTAGGGACCACCACCTCCCCAGGGCTTTTTTTTTTAAGAAGGAGGGGGGCCCCCGGGACTCCCACCTCCTCAGGGCGGCACATGCAAACAGAAGGAGAGGGCCACGTGGCCCTCCTCCTGAAGCCATACATGGCCCTGGGGACCGCCACCTTCCAAGGCAGGCTCCTATGTCCCAGGGTGCCCACCCCGGGAAGTAGCTGTTTGCTTTTGATTGGCAAGAAGTAAGCTAAAGCAAACACTCCAGTTCCAGAAGGCAGGAGCTGTCAAAGTGCTCCCGCCCACTAGAAGCGGGGGTTCTATCTGTTCCCCTGCCAGCAGACATGAGGGCAGGGAAAGAGATGAAACTATTGCTCCTGCACGGAGGGGGTTGCCTTTCCAGCAGCAGCAATGTAAGCTCCCACAGGAGACGGGGAGCCGGCTGGGACCATGGGGGCCTTGAGGTTCCCACCACAGTCCACAGGAAAAAGAGCAGAAAGAGGCAAAATAAAGATCAGCAACGAGCAGGAGGAGGGAAAATAAAGGTGACAAACAAGAAGAAAGACAGGATAAAGGTCAGAAGGGAGCAGGAGGAGACAGAATAAAGGTTGGAAGCTAGCAAAATAAAGGTGAGAAACAAGCAGAAAGGGGCAATATAAAGGTCAGCAATGAGCAGAAAGACGCAAAATAAAGGTGAGGAACGAGCAAAAAGAGGCAGAATAGAGGTCAGAAACCAGCGAAAAGAGGCAAGCTAGTGATCAGAAATGAGCAGCAAGAGGCAGAATATAGGTCAGAAGGGAGCAGAAAAAGGCAGAATAAAGGTCAGAAGGGAGCAGCGAGAGGCAGAATAGAGGGCAGAAACTAGCAGAAAGAGGCAAAATAAAGTTCAGGAGCGTGCAGAAAGAGGCAAAATGGAGATCAGAAACAAGCAGCAAGAGACAAAATAGTGGGCAGGAGCAAGCAAAAACAGGCAAAATAATGGGCAGATGAGCTGAAAGACGCAAAACAGAGGGTAAAAACATGCAGAGAAGAGGCAATAAAACATGCAGAAAACGATCTGATGAGGCACAAAACCGAAGGCAGCTTAGGGTAGCGGACTTCAGGCAAGCTGGACAGGAGGACCATCACAGGGGGAGCTGACACTATGACCTGATCCTGTGTGCTCCCCCTACTTTTTGTTACCACACATCCGCTAACAGACCAACTCATGCACCCACTCACATACCCACTCTGTCTCACTTACCCATTGATAGGCACACTCAAATTCATGCACCCACTCACAGATCATTCAAGCACTCATTCCCACACTCACAGACCCACTGAGAGACACACACACACTCACAGACCCATTCACACACCCAGGCACCCACTCACACACCCAGCGAAACATTTATGTAGGCACTCCCAGACTCAGAAACTCACACAGTTTCTCAGACACCCATTGATACACTCATACACTCAGGCACACACCCACTGAGACACTCATTTTCAAAGGTTACAGGTTACAATTAGGATATATATTTTTTAAACCTTAGAAATTCAGTGTTAAAACCAAAGGTTACAGGGATTCTATAGTGAGGCTCACATTCAACTCCCACAAAGCCAGTGAAATTCAGCAATTATAGTTACCTGAGCTAACTATAACTTATGCCCCCGCAATGCACTTGCTTATGACCTCACACCTTACATCACTCATGACGTGGTCAGTGACATCTCTGATTTCCTGGATGACATCACCAATGACATCACTTATGACATCCTCCCCAGAATCACTCACACACCCAATCACACCCTAATACAACCTCTCATATACCCACACAACCACTCACATACCCATTCACAGACCCAACACCCACTCACTCACTCAAAGCCACTCATATACCCATTCACAGACCCATACAAGTACTCACACAACCACTCACTCATCCATAGAGCCATCACATACCCATTCACTCACTCATAAAGCCACTCATACATCCAGTCACTCACCCATACAGCCACGCACACAGCCACACATTTACCCATACAGCTACTCACACACAGACATATTCACAAATACAGTCACTCGCATGCTCACTCACCCAGCCTCTCAACACAACCACTCACTCATCCATACAAACACTCACACTCACTCAAACACCACTTACATACCCATTCAAACAGCCATACAAACATTCCCATATCTGCTGATTCACCCTTAAAGCCATTAACACAGACACTCACTCTCCAATACAGCCACTCACGCACCAACTCACTTAACAAAACACCCACTAATATGTAATATGTGAGGGCATAAGCAGTGCTTTGCTGGGGCCTAAGATATAGTTAGGTCAGGTAACTATAACTGCTGAATTTCTATTGTTTTGTGTGTGTAAAATCTAAAACCAATGATAACGTCTCTGTAACCTTTGTTTTTATTCAGTGATTTTTTTCGTTTTTAAAATTCTATTTCCTAACTATAATGTCCAGGAAACCTTTTTTTGTCTATTTCACCGTTTTTTTTAAAATAAAGATTGTACTACAATTTGACCTATAAGTTCAGTTAACTGATACAGATTTTCACAAGTTTATAAATACATTTTATTCACACACTTATTCTTATTATACATTTTAAAACTAAAAATGAAAAAATTAAGGTAAGGTAACTTATGTAGTCTTTTTATAAATGCAATGCACCAAGTCTTTCTTTTATCCAAATTAAATTTTATGGCTCAGCGGATCTGCCGCGAATCCTCAGACAAATAATGGGTCTGCCAGTTATATGGCATGAATTTAATACTAAAACATCACATTTAATACAAACATATGCTGTTGCAATTTCTATAAGTCTATCACTGCCTTTGTGTGGGTGTGTGAGTGGCTATATGATCGTGTGAGTGACTGTGTGGGAGTGTAAATGTGTGTGTGAGTAGGTGTGTGAGTGGCTGTGTAAGTGGTTTAGTGGGCCTGTGAGTTGGTGTGTGAGTGGTTGTGTGGGTGTGTGCATGGCTGTGAGAGTGGCTATGTGGATCTGTGAGTGGGTGTGTGAGGGGTTTTGTGGGTCTGTGAGTGGGTGTGTGAGTGGCTGCATGGGCGTGAATGGTTGTGGGGATGTGCGAGTGGTTGTGGGGTTGTGCGAGAGGTTTTGGGGAGTGCAAGTGGTTTTGTGGGTATGTGAGTGGTTGTATGGGTATGTGGGTGGGCATGTAAGTGTGTGTGAGAGTGACTGTGTGGGTCTGAGTGGTTTTGTAGCTCTGTGAGTGGGTATGTGAGTGGCTGTAGGGGTGTGAGTGGGTGCATGAGTGACTGGGTGTGCAAGTGGGTGTGTGAGTGGCTGTGTGGGTCTGTGAGTGGGTGTGTAAGTGGCAGTGCGGGTGTGTGAGTCGTTGTGTGGGTCTGTGAGTTGGTGTATTTGTTTTTTTAATTGGGGCCTGGATCTGTAGATCTGGAGCACACAGAGAGCTATGCTGAGTGCCACGATGGATCCACGGATCCTCGAACATGAAACTGTAACTCACAGACCCTTCCATCAGTCCCATGAGATCACTGTAACTCTAACCTGACCCCTTCTACCACTTTTAAATTTTATTTTTCCCCCTGGGAACCAAGGACTGATGCACAAAATGGTGGCCGTAACTTTCCTCTCAAGTTGTGGCCAGCCAATCATGGCATTGCTGTTGACACGTGGATACGCGTCCCTAGACATACATACATCTTTTACTTTAATGACTCCAAAACTACAGAACAGATTTACCCCAAAATACAAAAAGCACTCTTTTTGGACCAAGATCTAGCTTTTTGCAAACTTTGGGTAATTCTGTTCAGCAGTTCGGGCTGTATTAGTGTCTAAAATTCCTATGGGAAATTGCATAGGAGAAAACACATTTTGGGACCTCCCTTTTTCTCTGCCCCTGGCTGACAGATCAACCTGAAACTTTCCAGATACCAACTGAAGTGACTGGCAAACTAGTTTTGAAAATGTTGTGCAGATTCGTCAAACAGCGCCAAAGTTATTGGCAAAACAACAAACGCTCTTCCTATGGAAACTAGGTTCTAACTATAACTACCTACTGGTATACACACACACACACATATTTACATTTTGTTTGTTTTTAACAGAAAGAAACAACAAAGGTTAAAGGGACTTTATATTTAGATGAACATGTCAGTTAAAACATACCATATCAAATGTACAAAACCACAGAAATTTACCAGTTATAGTTTGCTTAAGGAACTATATCATTGCCCTAAGGTAATTATAACTTGCACTCCCGCCATGCACAGTTTTGCCATCAATGATGTCATTGCAAATGTTCCAGTGATATTATCAATGATGTCATAGAACATGTCATGAGTGATGTAATATGTTCATGGTGAGGGAGCAAGTTAGTTACCTTAGGGCACGAGTTATAGTTACTTGAGATAACTATAACTGGTAACTTTCAGTGGTTTTGTACTTTTAAAAAGGCATGTTTTAACTGACATACTCACCTATCTATGGTGTCCCTTTAACCTTTATTTTTTCAATGAATTTCTAAGGTTTTCTTAATGCAAAGTAAGATATAATTATCATACCTAACAATAATGTCACTTCAATCTTTAGTTTTCACTGTGAATTTCTGTTTTTTTAATGCAAAGTAATATTTTATTACCATACTTAAAGTTAACCCACAGCCATACATAGCCTTGAGTTTGGCTGCAGGGCCTGAGGCCAAACCCCCCCACCTCCTCCATACCCTATGCCCTAAATATATGGCAGATCTATCATTTTTCTCCGAAAATTCCCAATAATTTTAATCAAATGTATATTACAATAATACACACAATGCAAGATTTTCTAATATTGATTATTTACAAATATTTAACAAAGTTTTACTAAAATACACGTCTGTGACACTTTCTTTTTACATAGTTTTTAGTCTTACATTTTGTGGGTGAAAATAAATAGTCATAAAAATATGTATATTTTGAAAAAGCAACACACACAAATATATCTCTGAATTGGAGCATCAAAGGCAGTTCCTGCCGGGCATGGACTGAAAAGTCTATGCCCTGCAGGAACTGTGGGTGCATGCAGACAGGGGGGGCACAAAACGTGCTCCACTGTATGCACCCCATGGCGTAGAGGCGCAAGGGGGCCCTGTAGGACTCCCATTGTTTCCTCACCGCCACACTTTTCATGGCAGTCACACCACCATGAAAAGTGTGGCAGTGAGGAAACTCGTAATATTCTTGGCGGGCTGCAGTTTATTTATTTATTTGATGCATTTTTATATAGCGCGGACTTTACCCAAAGGTGTCAGAGTGCTTCACAATAAAACCAAGTACGTTACATGAGGAGAGTGTTAAAAAATTTACGTTACAGAAACAAACGAGAAACAAGAAGAGGTAAAATAAAGCAATAGATGTCAGTCACTCAAAAACACACAAAGCAAAAACCCACTAGGATGACGATTGTCCAGGCATAGATTACAAATTTACAATAAGAAACAAGAAAGGACTTCCATGAGGGACTTGAAGAGGAGAGTATTAGTTCTTGAAGTTTCTTTGGAAGAGAAGAGATTTGAGGTCAGTTTTGAAGGTCTGAGTAGAGGTGGTGGTACGGAGTAATGGAGGAAGCGAGTCCCAGATTCTTACCGCATTGCCAGAATACCCCGCAGTGGCCCCACTAAGCCTATTGCGGCCTCAAGACCATCAGGCCACCCCCAGAGATCTCTGATACCTGGTGGCTGCAGTGGTCCCAGGGCAGCCCGACCACCCTGGTTGTAATAGCCACCGCCATGCCCCTGCGAGTCTGGCAAGTCGGTGGACCACCAGACTCGTAATAAACCCCTTACTGTTTTTTTTTCTCTAATGTTACAGGTGGTGTCTTCATTCCCTGCAGGCCTCTACAACATTAAAAACAATGGTGGTGGTAGTCGTGCCCCTTCTAGGGACATCACCAAATTAAGAAAATATGTTAATATCCCTTGCAGGTCATTTTAGGGCGCTTCTTGAAGGAGTGGTGAATAATAAATCAGCTGTTTGGCTGCTCATTTTGTATACACTTTGTGGGTTTTTTAAAAACATTGTGTGGTTATCCTGGTCGGCACGCCCATTTTTTTTTTTATAGGGGGCCAGAGTGGGGCTCCAGGTTCCCTACTGCTCCACCGGCTCCCTGCAAGCAGCTCCACCTCTTGAGGCAGATTAGGAGCCAGCATTTTGTTTTTATTTAAGGGGTGCCCTGGTGCATACCTGGGGCACCCTAGACCATTAATATTGCTGGAGGCAGCACTGGGATCGACAGGGCTTATGTTGCCCTACTGGCTACCTGTTCCTGTTTTTAGTTAAAAGTGTAGCGGGAGCCGGCATTGCTCTTACCGCACGATAGTAGTTTTTAATTTGCTCCCGCTGGGTGGGAGCAATTCACTTTATTTCCCCAGCCAAGAGCATGGGCAGGAAATAGCTGTGTTCTCCCACTGGGAGGGAGCAGCTTTGTGCTCCTGCCCGGTAGGAGAGCATTTCATTTTCCCTACCCGCGCTCTCTGGCAGGGAAATAAGACAAGTGTCCTATGTAAAGTTCCATAGGAAAAATGAATGAGGAAAATGTGTTTTGGGACCCCCCCCCCTTTAAAGGACCACCATGACACTCTCCTGGAAGGAGTTGAAATGTTCTTTTTTTGTAAAGTTTCATGAAGATTCATCAAACGGCAGCATAGATAGAAGCAAACCAAATTATATACCGACGTAGGTAGTTAGGAACTAGTTTCCATAGGAACATCTATTTTTTTGTTTTGCTAATGACTTTTGTGCCGTTTGACAAATCTCCATGAAACTTTCCCCAAAAATAGTCTATCCACCTCAGCTCCTTCTTGGAAAGTTTTAGGGTGATCCATCGGTTGGGGGCAGAGATAAAAGGGTAAAACAGACTCCTAAAACAAAAAATCAGAATGAATTTTCCACAGACGTCTTTAGACAAGACTACAGCAAAAACTGGTGAACTGAAATTTGTCAGGAAGCTAGATCTTAGTATGCAGATTGAGCTTACTGTGATTTGGTGTCAAATCATTCAGTTATTTGAGAAATTAAGGTGAAAAAATTATTGTATATTTTTCAGCAGTTGGGCTCGTGAGAGGCCCACGAGCTTCCCGCAAAAGCACGAAATAAAAAGTGAAGCCCTGTGATTGGTCAAAAGGCCCATTTTTCCCGTGAGCTTACACGCTCTTGCGGGAGCGAAAAGTTCCCATGAGCGCTCTAACTGGCTGGCTGTTGGAATGTTAGAAATGAAATGGGGGGTATATCTGTTCACTGTGAAAAATTCGAGGTGTTGTGAAAATGAAATTAAAAAGCTATACATGGGGGCAGCAGAAAGGCATGCCGTACCCCTAAGTTTAGCGAGGAAGTGTCTAAGGGACAACTACTGTGAAGTAAATAAATGAATATTGTTTTTAACTCATCTTTACGATCTCGCGGTACTCATGTGGGATTGCGAATAGTAAAAAGGGGTAGATGAGTTCTGAATACACTCCATTAATAGGAATGCACATTGTCATCATAGTTTTTGAGAGGAAGTGTGTATGAAATAAGTACTGTGATGAATAGATGGTTAATACCTATTTTCCAAAACAAAGTTATGATCTTGCAAGACTCTTGTGGGATCATGACCAGTAGAAAGGAGTAGGTGATCTTTGAATACACTCTGGCATACACACTTGTTATTGTAGGAAAGGTTTCTTTCTGGAGATGGTGTTTATAAGAGTCTACTATTAACATTTATCGGCTTTGTAATAGTTGTGAGTAGAGTATAGTCTATTCCCACACCCTACTATGCACATTCATTATCAGAGAGAGGGGTGTTAGCAGGGAGGAGAGTCCCTAGACGGAGTACACTATGTACACCTGTCATCCAAGAGAGAGATCTCAGTGGACTAAGCACATCTGTAATCTGAGACAGAGGTCTGAAAGTAAAGACCAGTCCATGTACACTCCCTACTACACACACCTGTCATCTGAGAGAAAGGTCTAGAAGGAGAGGTCTGTCCCTTCCCACACCTTACTATATACACCCATGATCTGAGATGGAGGTCTTGAAGAGGAGGTTATTCTATGGCGATGCCCTACTACGCACACCCATCATCTGAGAGAGTGAGGTCTGACAGAAGAGACAGTCCCTACCCACACCCTACTATGCACACCCGTCATCTGAGAGAGAGGTGAAAAAGGAGAGGGCACTCCTTTCCCACACGATACTACGCACAACTGTCAACTGGGAGAGAGTTCTAAAATGAGAGGCCAGCCCGTCCACACACCTTACTATGCACATACATCATTTCATAGAGAGGTCTCACCAGGGAGGCCAGTCCGTCCCCACACCTGACTATGCACATCGTTTATCTGAAAGAAAAGTCTGAAAGGAAAGGCGAGTCCCTCTCCACACCCTACTATGCACATCGATCATTACAGAGAAAGATTTCACCAGAGAGGCCAGTCCCTCCCCACACCCTACAATGCATACCCATCATCCCAGAGAGGTGTCTCAGTGGAGAGGCCAGTACCTCCACACACCCTACTACGCACACCTGTCACCTGAAAGATAGGACTGAAAGGCAAGTCCAGCCCCTTCCCACACCCTACTACGCACACCTATCATTACAGAGGGAGAGGTCTCAGCAGAGAGGCCACACTCTCCACACACCCTACTACTCACACCCGTCATCTAAAAGAGAGGTTTAAAAGGAAAGGGTAGTCCATCCCCACACCAAACTACATACACCAGTCCTCTGAGAGAGTGGTCTGAAAGGAGAGGCAAGTCCCTCTCCACACCCTACTATGCACACCCATCATTACTGAGAAAGGTCTCAGCAGAGAGGCCAGTCCCTCTACACACCCTACTATGCACACCTGTCATTGCGAGAGTAATGAATCCTCAAAAAAAGATTGCTGGTAACATTCCTTGATACCAGAGTTACAATTACTGAGCAAATAAAACATTTCTATTGAATATTTATCTGTTTCATACTCACACACATTTTACAGAGATTTTGCAAAATGTGAACCGTATCCTGTTTTGTTAGAATAAAAAACATTATTTTGCTAAAATAATGTCAGAACACAACATAAATTATAGTCAATCTGCCATACATACACTCACAAAAATAATTAATTTGCTTTTTTTTTTAAAACTCAAAAATTCAGTAACCATAAATAAGTTTATAGTAACATTATAGATAGATGAATTTGTCAGTGTGAACATTAACATTTTAAAATAAAAAACAGAAATTCACCAGTTATAGTTGGCAGCACTAACTATAATTTGCGCCCCTGCTATATACTGCTTATGACCTCACATATGACATCATCCATGACATATTACATCATTTATGGCATCACTGATGGCATCTCAAATTACGTCATTCATGACATCACTGATGACATCATCCAATGAGTGTGCACGTTTGTTTTATAGTTTAGACTGTGAGGGATAACTACAATATTACGTTTCCACTTAATTTTGTACAGTTTGATCCGGCTAAAGGGTGTAAGTATTTAGAAAATGCATGTCCTCCTACTGCACCATAGCTTTGTAGAGGTATTGAGCACATTATAAATCTTTGTATTGAAGAATAACTGTGTGGTTGTGTTCCGCGTTGGTACATCTTCAATCCTTGATTTGAATGGCCTCAGACTATTTCAGCTCCAAGAAGCCTTGCTCTCAGCATCAGACCGACAGAGCAATTTTGTGTTTCCAGCAATCACGTGAGAGTGAATGATATAGAAAATGTGCTATGACCATTTGCTGATATTGTAAGTCTAAATCATTCTTTGCTTATACAAATTTAAATATATATACAAATGATATTTAGTGATTTCTTCTTCAAACCAGCAATTGGCAGTTCTAAACATTTAAAGTCTATATTATAAGAGGGAATATATTGGCCTACAACTAAATGTAATATTCATCAGTACATCATATCCAATTACATAACATCTCAATTTATCAACTGGGTTAATTCTTCATATATCAATCAACCCTATATATCAACTGGGTTAATTAATCATTGCAAACATATTAGCATTATCGTCATCTAATCCACTAACAAATCCAGGAAAAAATGAAAGTTTATGTATTTGTTGTCCAGTCCCTTACATCATCTTATTTGACATAATTATCAAGTAATAAATGCTTCCAATTTATGAATGTGGGAGACAGTCAAGGTACAGACCAAGAAAGGGAGCCGACAATCACAAACAAATTCCGTTATTTATGGCAGCTATATGTTGTTCTAAATAAGGAGGAGGCCAATATAATTTTACCAAATTATGCATCAATATATTTTGCCGGGCAAAGATGCGCAAGCAATTTCAGTAGTACCTGTATGCAGTTCTGGTGGATGGAGACAGATGTGCTCTTGGGAGTGGATCCAAAGAGATACCACCTTGCCCCCCCAAAGGATAGTGAAAAAGATACCAGTAATACCAATGGAACTGAAAGGAGACAAGGGCAATAACCAGAAATATGTACTCATGATACAATGCTTGTTTACGCTCTATATATTTCAATCTCACCACCTTCCACACTTCCCAAGTGAACTACCTGACCTAGAATGCACTACTGCTGGTAATCCGTACCCCAGCAGCAAAGGCAGAGAGATGGTGATGAACCTCTACATGTACAAGCGAGTGGAATCAGTAAAACGGAAGGCTTGAGGATAGATTCACTGGATCTAGAGTGAAATGGGTCAAACAGGATGGGCCCAAGAACCAAGGAAATTCTCCTAATGGAGGAAGGGGGCTAAGGCAGGAGCTTAAACAAGATCAGTGTGCCGTCTACATACCTACTTACAGCAGGAATGCAGGAGCAGTTATAGGCCTCCCCCGATTACTTAATGGTGTCCGGTGCATTGGCTGGGGTGCAGAATGACCTGCACTGATCTTGCTTGCTAGGCTGCCCATCTTCATGCAAACTATCTGTGTTTCCTGAAGAATAATGCTGTGTGAAGACCCACCCTTACAATAGCCACAGCATCCATGGTGTTCTTCCCTGCTACTGCAGATTCCTGATGCCAGTTTGTCTCCTGTGAAAATGCGGAGTGTGTGCATTGGGTTACGATGCCTACTATGGGGCGATGGGTTTTATGGTAGTCCAAACAATTTGCTCACTTTCACCTGGGCCTCTGATAGTGCCTCAATGACCTCAGGGCTTTTGGGTGCTACCTGTAATATACACTGAGCAATCAAGGGGCAGGAACTTTAATGTTAATGTTAATGTTAAGGGGGATTTATTAAGCGCACTGTCACCATGAGTTTCCTGGCGCTGATAGACTACCAAGGTTGTGCAGGAAAGACTTAGCGGGATGTGAGAAGAGCAGAGTTTTCAAAGATTTCCTAAAAGACAGAAGAGAGGACTCAGTCTTGAGGGAGAGTGGGAGAGAATTCCACAGCTTAGGTGCCAAGTGGATAAAGCTGCGGCCGCCTAATCTAGAGAGTTTGAAGCGAGGGATGACCAGAAGCTGGAGATTAGTGGACCTCAAGGTACGGGAGGGACAGTAAGGGGTGACCAAGGACTTCACGAAAGCCGGGGAGGGGCCAGTCCGGGCTTTAAAAACCAGGCAGCAGACCTTGAAGGCTATTCTTTCACTGATAGGCAGCCAGTGTAATTGGTGGAGCAAAGGTCTAGCCGACTGCCATCTTGAAATTTTAAAGGCGAGTCTTGTGGCCTGGTTTTGAATAAGCTGTAGCCTGGATAGCAGGGAGTTTGGAAGACCGTGGTAAAGGGAATTGGAGAAGTGCAAACGGGACATCACCAGTGCTATTATGACCTGTAGCAAGGCTTCCGGGGTCAAAAGGTGGGCAACTTTCCGTATTCTGTAGAGCTGGAACATGCAGGTGGAGGTTACAGCGCTCACCTGAGCCTTGAGATTGAGCTCAGAGTCAATGATGACCCCGAGACTCTTTACACAATCAGCTGGGAGAGGCGAAGGACCGAGCTCAGAGGGCCAGAACTGAGGGCCCCAGTGGGAAGCGCTCCTCCCGGGAAGGAGGAGCTCGGTTTTCCCAGGATTGAGCTTCAGTTGGTTTTGATTCATCCAATGCTGGATGTGTATCATGACCGCCTGGAAATTGATAATGGCGTCAGGGGAGGTGAGGGGAAAAATAATTTGTAGGTCGTCCGCATAGTTGAACACGGTGACGTCCCACCTACCCAAGGAGTGAATAAGGGGTTGGAGATACAAGTTAAAAAGGAGGGGGGACAAAGATGATCCTTGGGGGACGCCGCAAAGTGACGGGGCACTGGTAGCTCTGAAGGGGCCCAGTTTAACAGCTTGAGATCTTCCCTCAAGGAAAGACCTAACCCAGGTCAGAGCGAGCCCACGGATTCCAGCTGACTCGACACGGTGGAGTAAGATGGCATGATCCACCGTGTCGAATGCTGCCGACAAATCCAGAAGGACCAGTGCCTGGGGGAAACCTCTGTCAGCATTACTTCTGAGGTTATCCAGCACGGCGAGAATGACAGCCTCGGTGGAATGGGCTGGTCTAAAGCCGGCTTGATTTGGTTCTAAGAAATTGGATTCCTCAATGAATTGCGAGAGGCAAGCAGTGACATATGCCTCTAAGATTTTAGACAGGTAAGGCAGGAGGGAGATGGGCCGATAATTTGCAAGGACCGCAGGGTCCGCGCCAGGCTTTTTCAGCAAAGGCACCAGGATAGCCTCCTTGAACGACCTAGGAACTACTCCGGAGCTAAGAGAGGCGTTAAGTAGGGATAAGGCGCTGTGCGGGAAAGTGCGGCAGATCTCGCGAAACACAGAAGGGGGGGCAACAATCTTTGGGGGAACCAGATTTCACACGCGTAGCCAATTTGGCAAGGGAGTCGGAATCAAGGGTCGGGAAACAAGTCAAGGTGGAGGTATTGATAGAAGGGACTGCAACAATAGCCAGAGAGGGAGAATGAGGAATAGAATTTTTGATTGCCAAGATCTTATCGATAAAGAAAGAGTTCAGGGCATTGCATGACTCAGCAGAGGGGGCCTGGTTGGGGAGTGTCCTGGCGTCTGATGTTAATTCAGCCAGAACCTTAAAAATCTCTTTGGATTTATTAGGGGCAGTTAGTATTCTCTTAGAGACAAAGGCGGCCTTAGTGGTGGTAATGGCGTTTTTGTATTCCTTACGTGCAAGCACGTACGCCTCCCTGTCGGTGCGAAGGTAATTACGTCTCCACCTGCGCTCCGCTTGACGTAGCTCAAGATGTTGAGATTTCAAAGCTGAGTTAAACCATTTATGAGATTTACTATGTCAGGAGCGAGGGAACCGAGAAAGGGGGGCAAATTGGTCGCTAGCCGTTGTGAGCCAGTGGGTGATATTAGCATCCAAAGCATTAACGCCTAAGCTGTTACTAGGAGGGGGTTGAGTCTCTGCAAGAAGAGAGAGGAAGGCAGGAAGATCAAGAGCATTCCATTTCCTAGCGGCCCGCCCTCCAAAGGCGGGAGTCTAACCAGGCCCTTCACCGAGATGGAGGACTCGATCAACGAGTGATCTGACCAGACGCATGGGGAAATGATCGGACAAGAGAGTGATACCCCCAGCGTCCAGATGTGATCCAAGATGTGACCCCCGATGTGAGTGGGAGTGGTAACATGCTGGGTCAAATTTAAGCTGAGGAGTGCCTCGAACAATTCAGTAGCATGGGGGCCGGCGTCAGCCTGATCGTACCAGTAATTAAAGTCGCCGAACATGGCGATACGGGCAGAGGCAGTCATCAGGGCGGCAAGCTGTTCGCTGAGAGCAGCGGGGAACAGAGGCATAGGGGTGGGAGGACGGTACAGAACAATGAGAGTCAGGGCTCCAGCTTCAGAAGCTAGGCTGATGACAAGATTCTCAGCCTCAGGGAGACAGAGCGAAGAGGACGCAATAAATTTGAGATCTTTGCGTATGATTGCTGCCACGCCTCCACCGCGACGAGCTGTAGACCGGTTGGCATTCAGCATATAGTAGCTAGGTGGCAAGGCTGCCAGAATATCAGGGAGGGAGGAGTCAGACAGCCAGGTCTCGGTGAGCAGCAAGACATCAGGGTTCTCAGCTGTCAGAAGAAGAAATATATCAGAGTGATGTTGAGGGAGGGAACGTGTGTTAAGATAGAGTATGCGGATGCGGGACTCAGGCGGGGACGGGGCAGACAGAACCTGATGTGTAAGTCGAGGTGAAAATGTATCAGCCGAGATGCCGAGAGACACTAGGCGATCCCAAATTGTAGAAGAGAGAGCACAGGGAGGGTGCTGCAGCGCTCTAAGTGTGGCAGCTGAATGAGTGATAAAAGGAGCAGCATTCCAGGGCCCTAGGCCCGTCAGGCCGCGGACGGGCGCAGACGGGCTTAACTCAGGCGCAACTACGGCGCGCCTACGTCGCGCCCGCTGCGCTCGTCCGCTGCGCTTCCGGGAAGGGGGGGCCATTTTGTAGGGCTGAGGGCGGGAGGGGCTGAGCGCTAGTCTGCTCGCCTCGGCTCCACTACAGGCTCCTCACCCAAGATGGCGGCCAAAGTCGGGTCCCGGGCAGCGCTATAATCGCCTGCCACGAGACAAATCAAGGGCAAATACACAGATAAAGGCCCGGTAAGTACATGCGATCAACCTGCACAACAAAAAGGGGGTTAGCAGGCAAAGTACAAATACAGTCTAAAATACACAGTTCAATTTTTAAAATAGCTTTGTGGCATCTAAGCGTAATCACGGGGCCCGGTAGAGCCTCTGGCAACCGTGAGCGTCTATCTAACTCTATGCAACCCAGGAATGTTCTGCCGGCCCATACTCCTTACAGTCCACCAAGAACTGCATAGCATTGTTTGGGGGATTGGGGGGGGGGGGGGGGGAGTTGGTGGTATAACTGGTGCAGCAATCCTCGCTCTGTGCATTATTTGTGGCCCATTCCTTGTCTTAGAGCCAGGATGGGGAAGAACGTGTGGTTCTGACATTGCCACACATTAAAAACGACGTTTTCCCATTTCCATCCTGTTTTCCTCGATAAATGAATAGTCATTAAATTCGTATCTTACACTTTGCAATATTAAAAGGAGCCAAGTGGTGCATTTCCCATAACCTACTCCCTGCGAATACCATTTTCCAACTACACATGGCTAATTGCAAAACTCGGCTCACAAGCTCCTTACCCTCCTCAAACTCTTCTACAAATTAATTATGCATGGCAAGATTTAGATTTCAGCATGTTTGACAAGGCGTACCTTAGTGATAACAAGACAGCTTCATATAATATGTAATGTGACACAGCTGCCATAATTTAAGATGTTTCAATGTTAAAATGAAATTAGAGGCAATTTCCACCCACCTTGTCAACATATCACTAACGCGAGTGAAATCGGAAGCTTTATCACTTCATCTGAAGTCCTGGCATGTGAGGTGAGGGCCTGCAGGATGCCTAATGATACACACACAAGCCTGAAAGAACTTGCGCTCGAGGTAAAAAACAAACATGCCAACGCAGTCTATTTTCTAGTTTGTTACCTTTTAGTGTCTGGTATTGACTAATTAAATGTTTAAGCCCTACTTTTATATAAGTGAAAAGAAGAAAAGTAAATGTCACTCCATAATGTATCAGTAGCATGTAACTGCTGAAATTTGGCATCCGTGACATTTTCAAAACCTATATAAACAATGATATATTTCATTTATCCTCGGTTTTAGAAGGTTCTGCTACCAAGTCAATGCTGTGCTCTATGCTGTACAAATAAAAATCAAAGTACAATATTCTGTATTCTTTCCATTTTAAATGTAATGAATGAACAGCATTTTATGTTTCAGTAACTGTAGTATTAACTAAGTGTAGCATCGCGCCAGACACGTTCTGGAGTGTCGCAGGTATGTTCACAAGACTGCAAGTGACAGTGTCTTTAGTGTCTTTAGGAACAGGTCTGTGGCTGATGATATCACAGCACCAGATAAGGTATGTTGGTGATGCCTACCGCGCTGCTTCACAAATATTTTGCAAAATGCCTTTTTTAAAATATAAATAAATATATATATATTACCTACTGGCGGTCGCCACTAGGTAGTTATAGTTAGGACCTATTTTCCAAAGGAAATCCGCAACATTATATATATATATATATATATATATATATATATATATATATATATATATATATATATATATATATATATATTGCACAGAGGTTCTCCCCATAGATCCAAGGAAAGAAGACGAGCCACTCCGTTGTTTGCAGAAAAAGGTGTAAAGTTTATTCACACCGGACGACGCGTTTCGGCTGACAAGCAGCCTTGGTCACATATATATATATATATATATATATATATATATGCTTCAAAAGTAAAGCCCCACTCCGACTTCTGTGCAAACACAAAACTTTATTCGTCTGAAGCAGCATATATATAACTCAAGTCCTGACCGGTTTCGGCGTCACCACGCCTTGCTCACAGGTGAGTTCAATAATTACCATGTGGTCACGAGGCCATAGGATCAACTACAGCCCCCAGCATGCATCATCGTTGCTTTGTAATCACGAGGCATTGCTTAATATTCATGTTTTGCCCAAATAGCGTTATATGAACAATGTCCCAACAACGTACCAAATTGTAATGTGCACGCATTCCTTCTCACAGCAAGTGCACTTTTATGCTGCCTCTGTCCATGATAAGGGTTAGCACTGCGGAGCTTCCAAGAGGAGAAAACTCCCCTATTCCCTTTCTCTCTGATGCGCTACCAATACTTCTGGCAATCCTTCGTTTGGTGCGCGAGAGCGTGTCATGCCCCTTCCATAAAATCCGGAATAAGAAAGTGGGGGATTGATTCGATAAGGGTAACAGAGGCCAGAATCAGTTAAATACTATTATGAATATATGTTTGCCTCTGAACCCATAAATCAAGACTAAATTTGATCTATCAGTCCTTTTTATTGACTGAGAATAACGATTTAATTTTTCTTTTTTCTTTTTTCACAATTTTCTGCAAACAGAGTAAACTCTTCAACAATAGACTACTATGTTCTTTACAGTATTCACACATATATCCTATACATGATATTTACATATTTTTACAAAGACATATACATAAAACAAATAATATGACGTTGTGTAACTGAATTCTCCACTTTTAGTTTGTTCAGTTCTTTATGAAAATGTCCAAAATGTTTACACTTTTGGGACCTTAAACTAATTGTTCCTCAAATTAGTTGGCTTTTACTGGTCCTAAGCAGGGTCAGAAACAATCGTTGCAATGTTTTTACACGGGGGAACCTTGTATTTATTGGATTCCTTTTCCTGGGGAAGAAAAAAACTTTTTTCGCTATCCCTGTTTGTTCTGGATCTCTGCTCGTCTAATTTTTATCCACAGTGGCGAAGACGCGGAGGACACAGAGAACGAGAAAAGGAAATTCCAGCCTTCACCTTCTTCGAAAATCAATACTTCAAAAGGCACTGGAACACACTAAAACAACACAAGTGCAAACCAGGGAAGAAACAAACCGGCATCTCACATCAAATTGGAACACAGCCGGGACGAAGAACATTACCGGTTTGAGCCACACAGGCACAATAAAGATTTTGGAGACCAGTAAAGTTTATGGAGAAAGATGTCCACATTCCAGTAAAGCAAGCCCTGAAGAAGACCTTTCCAAGATTTTGTAGGTCCATACAACAGGTCGAAACGCGTAGGCGATAAAAATTAGACGAGCAGAGATCCAGAACAAACAGGGATAGCGAAAAAAGTTTTTTTCTTCCCCAGGAAAAGGAATCCAATAAATACAAGGTTCCCCCGTGTAAAAACATTGCAACGATTGTTTCTGACCCTGCTTAGGACCAGTAAAAGCCAACTAATTTGAGGAACAATTAGTTTAAGGTCCCAAAAGTGTAAACATTTTGGACATTTTCATAAAGAACTGAACAAACTAAAAGTGGAGAATTCAGTTACACAACGTCATATTATTTGTTTTATGTATATGTCTTTGTAAAAATATGTAAATATCATGTATAGGATATATGTGTGAATACTGTAAAGAACATAGTAGTCTATTGTTGAAGAGTTTACTCTGTTTGCAGAAAATTGTGAAAAAAGAAAAAAGAAAAATGAAATCGTTATTCTCAGTCAATAAAAAGGACTGATAGATCAAATTTAGTCTTGATTTATGGGTTCAGAGGCAAACATATATTCATAATACCCTCCATAAAATCCAGCACAACATCCTCCGTTTACTGGGGGCCACCGACTCTGCAGGGTGGGCTCAAAGGTTGCAGGAGCGGAGAAGCCTGCATGTTCAATGCTTCAAAAGTAAAGCCCCACTCCGACTTCTGTGCAAACACAAAACTTTATTCGTCTGAAGCAGCATATATATAACTCAAGTCCTGACCGGTTTCGGCGTCACCACGCCTTGCTCACAGGCACCTGTGAGCAAGGCGTGGTGACGCCGAAACCGGTCAGGACTTTTCAAACGCAAATTCTTCATGTGCAAAATGAGATACAGGTGTCAAAATGACTTGCGCAGATGCTATTCCCCTGACCATTTTTGCATCTGCGGCCTGCAAGCAGAGGTGCCAGGCAAAGTTGTCCATGCATCCGTCCTTAACAAAAGGTTGCACTAAAATCTACATGTGGAACTGTGCAACATCTTCTCTCGCTGCTTGACATTTTCCTCCACAAGGCCTCGATCTTGAATAAGTGGCGTAACGCAAACTGATAGGCCCCCCCCCCCCGCAGAACGTGAAGAGGTGCCCCCGAGACTCCCAATCTCGATCGGCCTCTGGCTGAATGGGACTCCCTTGAAGGCCTGGAGGCCCCCAACTCAGCAGGGGCCTGCGTCACTCCCCATCTTAAATCAGGCCCGAGGCCATGACGCCGAGTCGCACGAATGACAGGGCATTTTGCCCCCTGCGAATGCGCAGCCACGTTTCTACGAACCTTTCAATATTTTGGATTTAATATTTTCTCCTCCATATTTGTATACCTTGATATTCTAGCTTCTGTAATCTGGGGCATATAACCTGTTGTTAGAAATGGAGGTTCTGGTTGGCTAGGGTATGCACCTAAGCCAGGCGGAACCCACCACTCTAATGAGGGTAAGCTAGCTACACACCTAAGATGACCTGTGTTCACCTCTGGTAGTTTGGGACAGAGCAGGCAAGCTTATCATAAGAGGCAATGTGTAAAAGTATTTGTGCAACACACACACAGTAACACAATGAATACACCACAAAAGACTCAACACAGGTTTAGAAATATAGGGAATATTTGTGTTTTCAATAAATGTGAAATATTAGTCTTAGAGGCGCTACACTTCTACTGTGGTATTTACAGTCCCACTGGGGGTATGCAATCAGAAGGGACTCAGGGTAGCTGGCTGTGGGGAACGATGCACAACTACGGGGACCTCTAAAGTCTGATCTCAGGTAATCCCAGAGTACTTCTATGCACAAACGCGGGACTGGGAAAAGCCACTACTGGGACCACTCAGGTCTGATCCCCAGTAACCACAAAGTACTTTGATGTCCAAATGCCAGGCTGGGGCAAGCCACTGGAGGTCAGGACCTGCACGAGTCTGATGTACTCACAGGGTACACTTTGGAGTCTGCTGCTGGCATTGCTCACGGGCCTCAGGTGGTGCGCTCAGGCTCCTCGGGGTGGGGCTGGGAGTTGGCGCAGGCTCCACATGCGTCAGTCTGCACACACGCGGGACCTAAAGGGGATCGTGCTGGGTGATTCAGTTGGTGCGGCATCTATGCTGGCATGCACACTCCACTGAAAGGGCTGCACTAAGGAATTCCCTTGGCCTGCGTCGGCTCACTGGGGATTCGCCGGGCTGATCGTGAACAACAAAAGGAAGGATCACTTTTGGCAAAACGGTGTGAGGAGGGCTCTGGTCAGGCACCACGCTTGCTCCTCAGATGTTCAAGCAGATAACAGGCACACTCCTGCAACACAGAGTGCTGGTTACAGGGTGTAGTGAACTAGATTCATGAAGTCTGATGTCCCTGAGACCTCGGGGAGAACAGGGGGCAAGCCAGCAAGTCCTTGGAGTCACTCTGGGGCTTAGTCCTAGTTCCTCTAACAGGGCAGAGGTTAGCAGGCAGCAGGACAGCTCAAAAAAAGCAGGGAAGCAGTTCTTTAGAACAGTCAGGCACAGCAGAGTGGCAATCCTTCAGCTCAGCAGCCTTTGCTCCAGCAGAGTTTCTTCCAGGTCCACAGGTGTACTGCCTTGATAGGGCCAGAGCCCTAATACTTATATTCCAAAGTGCCTTTGAGGTAGGGGTTGACTTCAAAAGAGCCTTCTGATGTGCACAAGGATTTCTTTCAGTCCATCTCTGGCTCCAGACTACCAGTGGAGGGTATATAAGCCCTTTATGTGAGGGCAGGACACAACATATTCAGATGTGAGTATGAACTACCTCTCCGTGCCCAGGAAGACTATCGGTATGCAAATGAAGGCATATGTATCCCGTGTCAGACCAGCCCTTCTTGTATTGTGGCTGTCTAGAGACTATGCACAAGGTTTTGGTGTTGCCCAGCCCAGACGTGTATTGGAGGCAAGCTGCAGGCACACATAGCAAAGTTGAGAGCAGAGAAATGTCTACTTCCTAAAAGGGGCATTTCTAGAATGGTAAAGTAAAATCCAGCTTTATCACTAAAGAGGATTTGTCATCACAATTCTAAAGATTTTAAACATGAAGTAACTATTCCAATCCAATCAGGAATCACAGCTTAAAAGGTATTTTAAGGAATCCCCAATACTAGCCTATGGAAGGAGTAGGCCTCTCAGCAGTGAAACACGAATTTAGCTGTTTGTCCCTGCCAGGATATGTAAAATGTAAAAGTACATGTCCTGCCTTTTAGTTACACAGCACTCTGCCCATAGAGTTACTTATAGACTGCCTTTGGGGGGACTTATGTGTAATAAAAGGGACGTTTGAGGGCTTGGCAAGGTTTTAAATGCCAAGTCCAAGTGTCAGTAAACTGTGCACACAGGCCCTGCAATGGCAGTGTCGCAATACTTGAACAGGTACAGGGACTTGTGGGGAATAGGGCATGCACTCCCGCTTTTGTACGGTTGCGTGCGTCGAAGAAATCAGCAGGCATCGGGGCGCCACCAAAGGGTGGAAAGCAGGACCCGGATTACAAATCCCAGAAGGCCATGGGACGCGGACCTCCGGGCCGATGGAAGCACCACCTCTCGCGAGACAAGGGCTACAAAGCCCACCCCTTCCTTGGGGCGGGGCTTGACAAACTGTCCGCAGTTCCAGGAAGCAGCGCTTAGCGGATGGTAGTCCCCGCTGGAGGACGAGCACTCGCCAACTCTTCAAGACCCCTGCATACAGCTCCTTGAGGGAATTGAGCCAGTGCATTTTGGCTGGGGTATTGACACCCGTTTTCAGGTATTTAGGTGCGCGTGGTAGGAGGCGCGGTCGCGCTGCTCCCACGGACATAGCCGCGACAGTGAAAGCAACTGTCTTGGGCGGCTCACTTGGTTTCTTACAGCTGTGTTGCTCAACAGTGAACTCTTCGGCTGCGCGGCAGGCGGAACAGGAACTTGGCTGTGTTCACAAGAGCATTCCGCGTTTAAGCTGTGCAAGAAACAGCGCCGTAATGTTTTAAGTTATGGGGAAGAATATGTATGTGGTTACTGAAGCCTGATCCACTTGGATGGTATCCTGTCCCGAATCCCATATTCTCCTGAGAAAAGATGCTCCTGTAGTAAGTACTGGACCCTGGGGGTAGGGGATGCATGGTGAGCCTAGTTATTCCGCCTCCCTTTCTACAGTGTGCCCACGAGGAGCTATATCCCCAGTGCAGTTGTTCTCTCCCCTGTGAGGACAGGAGACTCCGCTGAAAAACACAGTATTATTTGACTTCTTTATTTCCCCTTTTTTCCCCCGGGATGCCCCCTCAACGCTGTGGTGTTTTGTTGCCCATTGCGTGGGGTTGCACACAGGAGAAGCAGGTGACTCTCTACGTGCCATCGTTCCTGCTGGCAGACCTCCGAGGTTGGTGGCTTCCAAGTCCTTCGGCTACTGACGGCCTGACAGGCAGGCCTGAGACTGGTTCGAAAGGATCCTTGTGTGAGTGGCACGATTTGTGCTGCAGGCCCACTAGTAGCATTTAGTGTGCAGGCCCTGGGTACACGGGGTACCATCTTACAAAGGACATACAGGTAAACTAAATAGGCCAATCAGGTATACACCAATGTCACCAAGAAGCACATGCACTTTAGCACTGGTTAGCAGTGGTAAAGTGCTCAGGGTCCTAAGGTCTACAGAAAAATACAACAAAAAGTGGGAGGCAAAAGACAAAAAGTTGGGGGAAGACCACCCTAGGAATAACAGGTCTAACACCTGGGATGTGATAAGAGAAGGTGGTTGAGTGTTTTGGACTTTAGAGAATAAAAAAGTACAAGAAATAGCCACAAAATGGTTTCTACAACAACCGTCTGCACATAGTCAAATATTAGCAGTGATTTGAGAGATTACCCGACACGCCTAGGATTTAACAAAGGTTTTAGAAAAAGGAGCTAAATATGTAACGATTCTAAAGATATTTGTGGAATTAAACGGCAAACTTAGATACTGCGCTTACATCCTGTTTCTGGGGTGTTAGAAAAGTGTGCAGTGGTTGAAAAGGGCTTTGATTAAATTTACAGAGAGCTCAGCCCAAACAGCATGAACTCAGTCACAGTATTTTAGACTAAACCATATCTACAGTATTATTTAATGACAGGTGCTTTGCTTCTGATTAAGGGAGACCACGTAAGTTGATGTCCAACTAAGTAGGTTATTGGGCACTTTCATGTATTAAGAAAATTATGTTCTGCTAGCTTCAGCCATAATATTTCCCTTTGTTCTCGAACAGACAGTAACACTAGTCCAACTTCTGATGGCTGATCGAAGGATTTCACATTTTCTCTGTTGCTATTCGGGCCCCTTTGGATACCACGTATCTCTGCAAAAAATATTTGCTCTTGCCTAACCCTAGCTTTGGCTTGTTCTGTATGTGTTTCAAAAACGATCTGCAGTATTTGATGCTTTATAAACCAAAAGACTGTTTTTTGTCGACTTTTAAAAGCACAGCATGGTTCCTTTTGTTAATTGTTAAACATTACACGAAATGATTTGTATATACTTTTCTGAACATTTATTTTGCTCTCATCCAACACACCATGCTATTGTTTGATGTATGTATTATGTCACAAGTATCTCTGATTTATTACGATAACCCAACTACTTTGTATTAATGATCTACATTTGCTATGTATGCTGATAATATCCAGTTCACCTAGCTAAACAACCGAAGGAGGAAAATGGGTACCTTACTGCCCAAAAATCTGCCAGAATGCTCGACTCTGATTCAGTGGTGGATAGCCAATAATTGTTTAAATGGCATTAAAATGGAAACTTATAACAACAAGGGTGCAGATATCTGAACAAAGATACCATTGCCAGATTATGAGCCATGTGCCGGTACTTACTTACTACATCTGTGCGAAACATGGGTATCCACATGCAGGACAATATGTCATTAAAATCACAAGTTTCCAAAGTTTGTAGCTCCTGCTTCCAGCAAAGGAAAACCCTAAAAAGGTATCTCTATTTATATATTATAGATGATATATATGTAAGTAACTGGGTTATTAGTTGCAAGGGGTGGAAGCCTCACTCAAATAATAAACAATCTCTGTCAGGTTGAACCACAAAAGTCATTAGATAACTGTGTTTAACTCTCCATTAGATTGGCACAAAAGCAGCCAGGCTTGACTTAGAGTCAATGTGCAAAGTAATTATGCAGCACTCAAACAGTAATAAAGTAAAAAACTACAGAAGAAAACTCTCAAACCAATTTAGAAAAAATATAGAGTGAAGTTTAATAAAGTTACACCAAAACAACAAAAATCCAATCAAAGTTTTAGGGGGAAATAGCACCAAAAAGCACAAAGTGCCATTCACGGTTATCGAGCTGCGCTGCACAGGGTAGAGGTGCAAGCTCAGGCCGGTTGCGATGGACCAGTGTCTCTACTTAGCTAACCAATTTCTACTGTAAGTGGCGAGAATACGAACATACGTTGATGGCACAGTCCCAGTGATCATGGTAAAGCAAGAGAAAGATCTGCCTCTTCTTGTACCCAGTAAACAAATAATACTGGAATTTGGAAAGCTTTTAATAACGTTGAGTTTTAATATATAGTATTCCCATTGACTCATAATTTCGTATTCGTTTTTAGTCTTCAAGAAGCTTAGAAATCATGCCGCAAGAACTAAACTAAAAGCGTAACATAACTGAGTACAGCACAAACCCCAGTGGGATGCCACGGAGTGCTAAACAGCAGGTGGTAGCTCAGGTATACGACTCAGGACTTTTTACAATTCAGCAGGTGAGTAGAAAAATCCTGTGGCTGCTGGCACGGATCAGGCATGATGGGGGAGAGGGTGAGGGTGTGAAGAAGAAAAACACTTACCTCTTCACGGCTGCATCTGTCCTCCGTTGTCTCTCCTCCTCTTCCAGAGTACTGGAACAGGAGCAGAAAGCACACAGGCTCCCCTAACCCAATCACGACGCTGCTGTCACCATGACAGCAGCGTTGTGAGTGGTCTGAGCACTATGGTTTGGTGCTCAGACGGGGACTATGAGTCTGTGCATGTTCTCCACCCAGAATGTGCTCTACAGGCGGGTGGAGAACATGCTAGGTGCGCATATGACTGTTTGGCAGGCCCCAGATGGCCGGTCAAACCATCATGCGCACTTAGTAAGAGCCCCAACCACTCCTCCCCCTGCTCTGTGAGTAGCCTAGCCCCCCCACTGCAAAAATGCCTCAGCATGGAAAACTAAAATGATAACAACATTGCTTTATTTCATTTTTCCTTTTTTGCTCTTCTGAAAAGCAGTGTGGTGACGCTTCTCTGCCTTAGCAAATTACTCTCATTTATATGCTGAGTATATATTGATTTTTATCTGTGACATCGAATTTTAATTGATGAGTATGTACATAACTGTCAATATCATCAGGACTTCTAAAGTGCTGTAGGAGGCGGTGTTTTAGCAGAATGATAAGCCAAAAAAAGTGAACATTACCACCTTACATTTATTTTTCCAGGCGCTAATATGCAACTTTTTAGATAAATAGCACTTCACAGAGTAATGACAAACTGAAAAGTCACATTGAGCATGTCATCACATTTGGCCATTCTTGCCTTCAATCTCATTTCCATTCCTAGAACTACACCGAACCTCTGAAAGTCAGATCAGCAACACTGCAATCAAGTGGGAACTTCAGTCGAACAAATAATGGAGACAATTATAACATGGCATATTTTGGAGGTATATGGCAACAATGTAAATTGGGTAGCACCAATAATCTAAACACGTGGAGCATCATGGTCCTTATTTCACCCAAGACTGCATCCTGAGGTGCCTCCGTCTACAGCATATTGGGGAAGACACTCTTCACATAAGTGTAGGTGAGTCAACATCACGGAAGTATGCAGAGGCGGTGAGACAGCAGCCTTTTAACGTGTTGTGTCTTCTTAGATATTCACCTATTGGGCTCTCCGCATGAAGCCTTTGGTCATACTTACCAGGAAATAACCTGCTGAAACAGCTGTAACTACAATTACTAGGTGCAGCACAAGGCGTCTCCATTCCAGTGGGAGAGCCATATTTGAAACTCGCATTGTTCGCATAAAATATATATTTGTATGACATTACTGAATACGCTTTCCAGAAGATTTACTAGATGTTCTGGAAGTGTATGTATTTTATACCCTTGGGATTTGATTCACTGGTTTAGTGCCGTCCACTCCTACTTCAATACAGCAACTGTCAAGCACCCTCACTTCAGTAGCAGCAATTTCCAGATGTGACACTACAAATTATTCTATCGTTCCAGCATACTCAAATATCAGCTTTGACTTGCACAAGGATTCTGATGTCAGAGCACTCTCACTTGTTTCAACTGACCATGGTGGTTCAGAAGGGCTGTACTTTTTTGCGATTTTAGTTGGCTACCAATCTTTCAGAGCCCCATGGGATAAAAATTAAGTTGTAAACCACGTTCTTCACGGTGGCTACGGAGATTTACTAAAGTTCACCCTCCTTTCAGATTCCCATTTCTTTTCCTGGGATATCCTGCCTGTTCTAAGTGTCTTCCAGACAAATTACTTTCAGTTTTTGGGAGATTATTTGTTAGAAATCACGAGTAAGGCAACTGGGTTCCCTGATCTGAAGTCCCCCTCCTTCTTTTGCACCCCAAGGTTATACCGGATTCTCACTTACATCAAGATCTTGTCTTCCCGAATGTAACTTCCGCCTTGCTGTGCTCAGGATGGCTAGTTTTATCCACGGAATGTTGGCAGAGATGTGACGATTTGCTGATAACAGCCGCTCGTGTTGAGTTTCTGCTGCTCTGCTTGGGAGAGTGGCACTAAAACTGACAGCAGCTTGTACACTAAATGAACCATACAAACAAGTGACATGTTTTTCTTCCCCCTATATTTCATTCTTAAAATGAGATGCCCCATTTATCTTGGCACCTTAGGCAACGGCATAGTTAACTAATATGAACAGATCACCCCATTCTGCTTGGGTACTTTAGTCTGGACCATAACTGTATGTAACCTTAGATGTACCACAAGCAACCGGTGACTCCAGTCCAACGGCCCTGTGCTGCTTCTTTTTGTGTTTTTGTGTTTTTTAAGGGAAAGAGAGATGCTTGGTAATAAGATAGGTGCATTTTGTACTGACTATGAATATAACATGGAGTGTCTGGCAACACAACTTTTAAACCTGTCAGCCTTAGGATGGTCTTCCCACAAACCTTTTGCCTTCAGCCCTTCTATTCTTGCTGATCTTGTTTTTGCTGGCGTTAAGATTCTGCACACATTACCACTGCTAACCAGCACTGAAGTGTTTGTGCTCTCTCCTTAAAACATGGTGGAGTTGACTTGCACCCAATCAGAACATTTAATTTACTTGTAAGTCCCTAGTAGAGTGGTGCCACATGTTTCCAAGGCCTGTAAACTAAATGCTACAGGTGAGCCCGCAGCACTGATTGAAGCACCCACTGAAGTAGCCTTCTAAACATGTCTCAGGCTTGCCATTGCAGCTAGCATGGGCATTTTTAACTTCAATTTCAATCTGGCAAAATAAACGTTTTGCCAGGACCAAACCTTCCTTTTCAATGCATGTATAGTACCCCTAGGGTAGGCCCTGTACAGCCCAGAGGCCAGGGTGCAATCATTTTAAACGTAGGACACATACTTTTAAGTTTTACATGTCCTGGTAATGAAAAACTCTTAAGTTTGTTTTTCACAAATGCAAGGCCTACCCCTCCCATAGGATAACACTGTGGTTACCTTATTACATTTAATAAACGGTAACTTCCAATTGGGAGCAGGTAGACAGGTCGAGTGCAGTGTCTAAAGAATTGCAACTAAAACCTCTCTTTAATGGTGACGTCGGATTTTTAATCACCATTATGAAAATGCCCGTTTTAGAAAGATGGTATTTTTTTTGTCCCAGTACACTATTGGACCTGTGGACTCTGCCAGGAAGAAGGACTATTGTGCTGCTGAAATGACTGCCACTCTGCAGGACTGCTGCTCTGAAAGACTGCCGCCCAGTATACTGACATGCTGCCCTCTTACCTGGATGAGAAGTACTGCACCTGCATCTCTAATCCAGGACCTCAAAATTATTCCAAGGACTAGTTGGCTAGCCTCCGGATCAGAAGCCTCGGGGACGTAACAGGCTTCCAACAACCTTGAGCCCAGCACTTGACTCTGCCATCTGTGAGTCCTACCCTGCCAAGTGGTACAACCCCAGTCCTGGACCTTTGAAGGTGAGCCTGAAGGCGCTCTACCAGCCCATCTGTGGACCCAGCAGCACAGACACATCTCCTCTGTTTCGCGGCGCAACCCCAAGCAGAACAGACTTCTGCTGCATGAAATTTCCCGGTGAAAGAATTTTGCATCGACCTCGTAGCCCACAGCTTCATTGGAATCGCCACTGAGCGGCGCATCACCGACGAAGGCCCTTGCAGCGGAAGCCTCTCGTCAATGGCAGCATCGAGGATGACGCAGGACAGCGCACTGCAAGCCCTGCAGCATCTTCGGAACCAGCCAGTGCATGTTTAATCTCCGACCTTGCATCGCCTTGGCTGTGCGACCCCGCAACTCTTTGCAGCCAGGATTTAAAGTACTCTTGTTCAGCGGGCCTAACTGGGTCCCTGTAGATGGCCCGCACTCCATCGCAGTTGGTCTGAACTTGTGACTTTTTTCCGGTCTAGAGCAGATATCCACTGTTACCGCTTTGTGCTTTTTGGTGCTATTTTTACTTAAACCTTCAATGTTGCATATCTCCGGTTCTACCAATTGGATTTTTGTAATTTTGGTCTTGAATTACTTATTAAAATTGACTCTATTTTCCTAAATTGTAGTAGGATTTTTCTTGTAATGTGTTTTTACTTTATTACTGTTTGGAATGCTGCATTAGTACTTTACACATTGCCTAGAAGTTAAGCCTGACTGCTCTGAGATAAACTACCAGAAGGTTGAGGACAGATTAATTTGGGGTTTGATTGTGCCTTCACCCTGAGAAGTATTGGGGTTTCTGCTTGAGTAGGGTTTCACGCTCCTTAACCAGTAACATTTCTTAAAACAGCATTTGATTAGAAGATCCATATTTGGTTTAAAACAGCATGGACCAATAGCCAATGAGGTTTTTTTTTTAAACTTTATTTATATTTCGTAAACAAACAATAAAGAGATCTCTGCGCTGAATACAATTCTCGTGAGTGTGATAAATACATTTTGATAATAATGTTCCCCTGCCCTTGAACAATACTATAGCCTGGCTCCAGGCAGCAACTTCTCGTTCTCTATTACAACAATATATTCCGTCAGAACCCATGGCAGCAAACAAGGCAGCACTGAGCCTACCCAAATCCATCTGGTAGATTAGAGCCCATCATTCAGCTGTGCCATGTCAAACCCAGGCGTTATCCATAGTCCTACACCCGCAGTGAAGGAGTCCGTACTTTTACCCCCACCCCAAGGCCCACCAGATCGCTCCGCCTCCCCACTGCAAGTTCTAACCTACCCCCATGGGCACTATTCCTGAGTCGGAGTGTGCTTGTGTGGAGCTTGGCAGATTCGCGATGTATGTTTTGTATAGGCCCCAGATGTCTTTTAGCCGGGCTATGGTGGGAAGTAGACTTGAGTAAACCTCGCTGTTCTAGCCAATGAGGTTTTGATTCTAGCTGGAGGCACTCCACTTGTACGTTTATTGACATCACATGCTGATATATCGGATGTTAGAGTATTTAAGGGAAAGACTGGGAGAACAGTAAGTTTTGACAGTGGAGCACAGAGTGTTTGTTTCAAAAGTGAGCTAGAGCGACCAACTGTGAGGCGGGATAGACTTTGGATATTTAATTGTGGTACCCAAGGACTTGAATCTAAAGGATTTGATTACTCTTTCCATTTTAAATGTAAGATAACTTGTACGTTTACTTGATTGAAGGCGCCATTGTGACCAATTCATGCAATTAAAGGTATGCAAGTACAACAGTGGTGTAAATTATTTTATAATACTGTGTATTATGAATGGGAATAATGATTACTGTATCTAGGAGGGCACACATGTGGAAATACAAATAGATTTAAGATATTTTGGCATATGATGCATAGTTTATTTGTGCTTGTGTGTATCTTCACTAGTTTTGAGTAAATCATGAAACAAGACTGAAATGCTGTGTGTTCTACATTGTAGTCAATATGTGGAGATTCAGCATTGTTGTCCTACAAGCTTTTTGTGATACTTCCTAAATGAGTGCTTCTAAGATTCTCAGGCTTGAGAGTAAAGGTAAGAAGCATGGCAAAGCAGTCAACATATGGAATGGGTAATACACAATAGTGTAATGTTTATGCTAAAGGTCAGGACTGTTATGTGAGTATGAACAGAATTTTGCTATGTGAGAGACAATGCAGTGCCATGATTGATTTTTCCTTGTCCCTGCATACTCTGCATCCTTTAATTTGTGTGACACTAATGTCAGGTTAAACCAAAGTCTTGAAAGTAGCATAAATTGAACTGCAGCTCACTTATATCAAACAACACATCTTATGTCTGACTTCACATATAAAGCAACACATTTGACTTTTGCTCCTCACAATACTATCCTTATGTGAAACTCAGCACTACTTTTCATTGGATTGGCCATATGACCAATCTATAAACCTCTGGCACATCAGCACATATCAAGGTGACCAGTCAAAGTCATCCAAGCAGCAATTCCACTCATTTCAAGACTTCCTCATTCACCCTGAGGGAAACGGCCACTACAACGCGGCCGTTTCCATGCATAACCATAACCACACATGCATTACAACGCATGCGTGGTTACAACGAATAGCCTTAACCACGCATACTTTCTTTCTTTAGATCTTTATTTCGGCAATATTTCAGCCATAAAAGAGTACACAACATATTATACACAATAAAATTACAATATTAAAACAACATCTAAAATGACATAGGCAAATACAGATCAGGAATGGAAGTCAATGTCAATGTTGATGTTAGGACACATCATTGTATCTGTAACTGGGATTACACAAGCAGAATACATGCCCGGCTACTAGGCAGTGTTTGATAGTATAAAACTCCTTTTAATCCAGAAAGCATGCAGATACTTAGCTAAAGCAAATACAATCTGTCCTGCAGTTTCAGTCTTAAAAACCCTTAGTGCGTCTGAGCACTTCCTAAATCCAAGGTTCCTACAGATAGGTACGATCCAGTTCTGCCTTGCTCTACTATAGAGAGGACAGAAAAAAAGAATGTGGCTTTCGTCCTCTTTATTCATACCACAGCCAGGACAATGTGGGGACCTAGTCGGGTACCATTTGCTTGTTAGACACGCTAGGGGGAGTGCACCAAACCTCCATTGTATGTATAGCTTCCTAGCCATAACAGGGAAAATTACATCCAAGAAATCTTCGAATGAGTAAACAGATTTGATCTCTATGAATGCTTTCACCATGGTACCATTCTTTGAATCATGGAGCCATGCATTAGAACATCGAGATCTGTATAGCTCAGTGAATGTATTCCCTGAGATCTCTCTACAAGCTGTTGCTGGATTCACCCACATATCTGCAAGACCCAAGTTCGTAAGTTCGTCTTTGATATAGGAAAGCCAGGGGATATGTACTGCCCTGCCTAATCTCAGTATTTCTTGAAGCTCTATTTTGTACTGCTCAAGCTCGGGGGTCAGCCAGATCCTCCTCCAAAACCTGAGAGGTTTGATAGCTAGTTCCTCCTGGATGGGGAGTATGCCCAAGTCGAGCCTCAGCGGTAATAGGGGTGTACTTTGGGGGAGCGCGAGCAGTTGTCTCAGGAAGTTGTTCTCAGCTTTAGTCAATCCTGGTCTAGTAGTGTGCCCCCATAGTTCCCCTCCGTATAATGCAGCCGCTCTGGCCCTCATCTTGTAAATTTCAAGACTAGGGCTGATGGGTTTGAAAGTAGAGGCGTTTGTCATTTTAAAAATTCCCCCAGCTATTTGGGTCAGGTTGAGTTGGGATTTGGCAAGATGTGGGCCCCAGGAAAGTTTTTCGCTTAGAGTAACACCAAGATATTGAAAGGTGTGAACTCTCTCGAGTGCAACTGAATCAAGGGTAGGTGGTGGCCTAGTGTGTATTGGGGGATTAAAGATCATGTATTTGGTCTTATCTACATTGATCTGTAGTCCGTGCTCTCTACAGAAGTTGTTGAATCCCTCCAGTATACGTTGGATACCCATTGGTGTCTTGGAAAGGAGCAGGGTGTCATCCGCAAACATTATGGCTGCTACTTTCCTGCCTGCCAACCTGGGTGCATCGTTGTTAGGGACTGCATCCAGGCTGGCTATCAATCCATTCACATATATACAGAACAGAGTAGGGGCCAAGACACACCCTTGCCTAACTCCCTTGTTTACAGCAAACCTGTCGGACAATACACCTCCTCTTGCACACCTGACCTGGGCAAAATTCTCAGTATGCAGCCTCACCAATATACCCAATAGGGAAATGGGTACACCCAGATCACGTAAAACAGCCCAAAGTTTGCCCCTAGGAACAGTATCAAACGCTGAGCGTAAATCAACAAATACCATGTGGAGGCTGCCACCCTCCAGTACCACAGTCTTCCAGTACAGCATTACTAACCGGAAGATCTGGTCCATGGTAGAAGTTTTACTTCTGAAACCAGCCTGATAGGGAGAGAGGATATCATTCTCATTGATCCAGTCCTGCAGGCAATCTAAAATAAGTCTTGCCATTATTTTTTGTGGGACGTCAATGAGGCTGATGGGCCTATAATTATCGGGGAGCAAGGGGGAACCCTTTTTATATATAGGTACGATTTCCGCTCCCAACCAAGAGCCCGGGACCTCTATACCGTGCAAAATTGAGTTGAAGAGTGCACAAAGGTACGGTGCCCATATCTTAGGCTGATCTTTGAGCAAATCCCCGGGAATCTTATCTATACCCGGTGCTTTACCCGTTGCCAGTTTTCCTATGGCAATCATATCATCTACGGTGAATTCCAAAACTTCGGCATCCCCCGCAGAGGGTAGCCGAAAGGCCAAAGATCTAAATCAGAGGTGGCAGCGTAAAGAGTTTTAAAATGGGATTCCCACACCCCCGGATCAAGATTAACTTCGATGGCATTACGGGGTTCCGCGCACCCAGAATTCACAATGGCCCAGAATCTACTCAATTCCTTATTTGCAAGAGCTGATGATAGATTTTCCCATCTCTCCCAATCCCAATCTATCTTAGCCTGTTTTAAAACTTGTTTGTGGGCAGACCTGAGTGAACAGATTGTTAGCTTATCACTGCCGGTTTTGATGGCATTAATCAAAGCAGATTTAGCACTCCTGCATGTGGCATTGTACCAGGATGGGAGGATAGTCCTTGATTGCCTAATGGGAACGATAGGGTTTAAAAAGCCTGCAAGGGTATCAATTAATTCCCGGTGGACAGTGAGGAAGCGTGCAGAATTGTCCTTGGACTGCCCTTTGTCCCAGATATCACTTGCCATCTTGAGCAGGGGGAGAATAGATGAGTATAAGCTTGGCAATGCATCCCGCCTTTCACACAGGGTTTCCCACTTAACCCTCCTCCTGTTGTTAGTGAGAACCAATCCTAAGTCGACGGTTGGTTCCGTATGGGCTTTAGCAGAATTTGGCAATTCCATTTTCAACAGTAGGGCGTTGTGATCGCTGTCCGATCTATTCACAACCTCCAAATCCATGATTTTAGACCATAACCTGGTCTGGACCATAAAGTAGTCCAGATGGGATTCTTGGTCTTTTTTGTTATAGGTACATTTGGAGGGAATGTCCGAGGGCATCCGACCATTAACCGCCCTAACTGAAAACTGCAGGGTTAAAGTCATAATCTGCATAGCCAATGGGGTCCATGCCTTTGCATAAGTGGACCTGCACTGTGGGATGCCCCAAAACTCATCTTCTTCCTGCAATGCCCCCTCACCCAGTCCTTGGAGGGGCTCGAAGTGGCAATTGAGGTCTCCTGCAATCACACAGTGAATATCATGGTCCAAGGATTCAAAGAAGGATGATAATTCCCCTATAGTGTTTGATTCCTTAGCCATAGCAGTAGGGCGCAAATATACATTCACAACTGCCAGTTTGTATGAGTTAGGCCAGGACAGTTGGACACATAGGATATCATCCGAATTGGTCTGGATCAAATCCACGTTGCAACCCAGGTGTACACCTATCCATGTTGTCAGGCCACCAGAAGGGCGGCCCTTGCCTCCCCACCGAGCTGCGATGTTAAAGGACGCGAACCCGACTCTATGAACCACCTCCCTGGCCCAGGTCTCCTGCAATAAAATCACATCAGCAGTATCCACAAAAGAGCCCCATTCAGGACATGCTAGCTTGTTTGTTAGGCCTGCCACATTCCATGATAGTAAGTTCATGCATTGGGGACGAGGTGTGTGCTGAGATGGGGGATCTGGTAGAGAAGAAATACTACTCTTCTGATGGGGATCAATTTCCGCAATAAGGGTGGAACTAGCACTATGGGAAGTGGCTAGCATTAGAAGGGGAGCAGAAGAATGCAGGGGGGGCACTTGGGGATTGCCATTAGTACTGCTGTTACTGGTCCCCCCTGTAATAGAGGTGCACCCCTTGGTATCAAGAGTCAAATTCCCTTCCTCAGGCAACCCAATGGGCTCTAGACCTAGAATGCTATCCCCCATAAAACCCTGGGCTACATGGTTTGACTTAGCCAGTCAATCGACCTGGTCGAGACAGCTAAACCTGTTTGAGCAAACAGGATAAGCCCATTCTGCGTCAGAGGGCACATGTCTTAGTTTCCCACCACCTCCCCTTTGCAATTGTGGAATATATGTCCAGCCACTCTCTTCTATCCTCAGGTGGTCATTTGGGTAAAAGTAGGAGAGGGGGCGCACCCCAATATTGGTGTCTAAGCGGGGTTTTTCCCAGTTGCAGATATAGTTTGCTGTCCTGGCGTCCCGGAAGTTAACTATGACACAATCGCCGGTTAAGTTTTTAGGGGTGTGCCCTACCCACCCCACCCTTCTAACCATAATGATCTCACAACTAACCTGCGGTGGCAAGGGCCTATGGTTTGAAAGCCAGTGGATTGCCTTATTTTTTAGGTTCGAGAACTCCTCAATGCTATGGTCATTGATTTCGGGAACCCCTGTAAGGACAACCACATATGGGCTAGCTTCCGGGGGCAAGTCTATTCTAGAAGTCAACCTGGTAGCCTCATCCTGGGTTCGCTTTCTCGCTGTCCTTACGTTGTCCCTATTATTACCCAAAGTGGCCTCTCCCAAGATGTTACTATCTATGTGATGGTCAGTGAGAGACCTAACTTCATGCTGTACGTGTGGGTGAGTGTTAAGTGTGGCTGGAATTACCGGTGATGTGGCTTTCGGGACAGATGGTGGCCGTGGAGCTGTGCAATGGGCCGTGAGGACTGGTAAGGCCCCGGCTATATTGGTACAATGGCAATTGCAAAAGCATGGGGGGAATACTTTATTATTGTTAGCACCCTCAGTAAGATCCCTAATTCTTTGTTCAAGCTTAGTTAGAAGGGTCACTATTCCCTCCAACCTGGATTCCAGGGGTACCAATAACGTGCGCAGCAATAGATCTAATTGCTGCGGAGCCATTGCGTCCCCAGATGACTGTGTCATCAATGCGGGAGGAGCTGGTGCCTGAGCAGGGTGATCCCCAGGGGACTTAGAAGAAGACGAAGCTGGAGGGAGGGAGCAGCTACTCTGTCCATCTCTAGCCACCGGGTCGGCCACTAAAGCTGCGCCTTGTTGTGCAGATTTGGCTCCCCCTGGCTTGGTGCGAACTTGCCTGATAGCTTTTGGCTTGGTTTTTGTAGACAGCCCTACCTTAGTAACCCTTTTTTCCCGTAGGATCGGTCCCGACCTAGTCACTGGGGGGATGTAATTCTTAGGTTGACCGCGGGGTCATTATCACTAGAAACTTCACTACTTGAGGTCTCATCGATAAATTGGGTTAGAGGAAGGACGTTACTACTCGCACCAGTACCATTTGGGGTGCGTGCAGATGCAAGGAGGCCCAAGGAAGATCTTCTTGCTAGGGCCAGATCCTGCGACACTCTGCGTTCCATGAGGACAATACCCTGATCAATCACCGAATTGGCTCTAACTATAAATTGGTCTAGTGTACCAGTGAGGTTGCCTTTGGTCGCATGGTTCCTACCCTCTTTAGCTGCCATGCTCAATTAGGATGCAACACAGTGAGCAGATACACTAATATAGCAGCGATGTATCCTCCACTAGACAATGTGAAAAACAATAAAACCACATGCAATAGGAATAACATGAAATGAGCACATACGTGCTGGACCGTGAGTGAAAGAGGGGTAGACCGGTCCGGTCTCTCTCGGTCCCGAACGGGCTACAACGGGCCCGCCCTTGGCCCGGGCTTCGCCCGCGCTGCGATCCGCGCTGCGGATTCACGTGGACATAGCTAAATAATGAGGGGGGCGGGTCTTCAGGAAGAGGAAGAGGGAGAGGAGCAGGTGAGCCGGATTAGCGGAGCGCAATGCTCCCCGGTCCTCGCAGTCCCGTTGTATTCAGGTGATCCTGGAGCCCCACAGCAGCGTAGCGTCCTTGGCACAGGGAGCAAAAGGGAGACCCAACCTCCAAAGCACAAGCCGAGTTTTTAAATGTTGGTGTTGAGCCTACGAGCGGCTCCCGCGCAGCGGGGGCCGCGAGGCGTGGCGTGGCGTCGGCAAAGTGACCAGCGGGAAGAGGAGCAGGTGAGCCGGATTAGCGGAGCGCAATGCTCCCCGGTCCTCGCAGTCCCGTTGTATTCAGGTGATCCTGGAGCCCCACAGCAGCGTAGCGTCCTTGGCACAGGGAGCAAAAGGGAGACCCAACCTCCAAAGCACAAGCCGAGTTTTTAAATGTTGGTGTTGAGCCTACGAGCGGCGCCCGCGCAGCGGGGGCCGCGAGGCGTGGCGTGGCGTCGGCAAAGTGACCAGCGGGAAGAGGAGCAGGTGAGCCGGATTAGCGGAGCGCAATGCTCCCCGGTCCTCGCAGTCCCGTTGTATTCAGGTGATCCTGGAGCCCCACAGCAGCGTAGCGTCCTTGGCACAGGGAGCAAAAGGGAGACCCAACCTCCAAAGCACAAGCAGAGTTTTTAAATGTTGGTGTTGAGCCTACGAGCGGCTCCCGCGCAGCGGGGGCCGCGAGGCGTGGCGTCGGCAAAGTGACCAGCGGGAAGAGGAGCAGGTGAGCCGGATTAGCGGAGCGCAATGCTCCCCGGTCCTCGCAGTCCCGTTGTATTCAGGTGATCCTGGAGCCCCACAGCAGCGTAGCGTCCTTGGCACAGGGAGCAAAAGGGAGACCCAACCTCCAAAGCACAAGCCGAGTTTTTAAATGTTGGTGTTGAGCCTACGAGCGGCACCCGCGCAGCGGGTGCCGCGAGGCGTGGCGTGGCGTCGGCAAAGTGACCAGCGGGAAGAGGAGCAGGTGAGCCGGATTAGCGGAGCACAATGCTCCCCGGTCCTCGCAGTCCCGTTGTATTCAGGTGATCCTGGAGCCCCACAGCAGCGTAGCGTCCTTGGCACAGGGAGCAAAAGGGAGACCCACGCATACCTTTACTACGAGATACATAGTAAAGGCATGTGTGCTAAAGGTTAAAAAAAAAGGGGGAGGTTGGGGGGTCTCCCCCCCCCCCCAAAAAAACGCGGGTTAAAAAAAGGGGGCTTGGGGGGTGACCCCCCCAAAAAAAAAGAAACTCACCTGATTTCGTAGTTTTCAGAATTTGAAAAAAAAAGATGTGGAGGCAATCGGCGTCGTTAGAGGAAACGGAAAGACACTTCCGCTTCCTCTTTACGATGTGAAACACAAATCGGAAGGGATTGTAGTGGAGAGAACGTGGAGAGGTAGGGAGAGGTAAGGGAGAATAAGGGGGTGGTGTCGCACAGGGGTAAATTATAAGGGTTAATTTTTCTGGTTAATTAGTAGTGATCGGAGATATTCTTTAACATGAAAATGCCATTAACATGCATAGTTTAACAACAAAAATCGTTGTAAAAGTGTGCGTGTTAAAGGCATTTTCATGGTAACGGATATGCGTGGAGAAGGCATTAGCATTGTAACGCATGCGTGGAAAAGGCATGCGTTGCAACGGAATGCGTAGTAATGTCATACAACCTCACCATGACCTCACTTGCCATCAAGTCGGACTCACCACATAAGTCAGCGCCCAACTTGACTTTCTGAATTTCACATTCCATGCCACCAGGTACACCCAGGCACCCATAAAACATGGTTCTTGATATACAATCCGTCTAACCCAATATGAATATGTCACAGACAGCTGGCATGGCTTGCTAGGCAAGAGAAAGATGCAATTAGGCCAGCTAAAGGCAGACTTTGAAAACTTGAAAACACGTTGTGCTGCATGCAGACAAATCATCACCAGAGCAAAAGGAAACTATTACACGAGTTCAAACGTGGCTACCAAGCAAAGCAGGGCATTCTTCAAAGTCAGCTCACAGCATAGATAGAATAATACATCTTTAATGGAGATGACAAGCTTATTTTTACATGGACTTCAACAAATGAACTTAACCATTAAAACCAAGCAAGGGTATAAATGCAACAATGTTCAAACTCCTATACCAGCGTTGAAAAAGCTGATTACCTGCCACAAAATATGTCAGCTAATTTCAGATTCATCTTTGAGTAAAAGAAAAATCTTCACATCATACTAAAATATTTCTTCTTATCTGATACATGTGGTGGTATGCTAGGATTTTCCTTTCTCCATTTTTTAATGCCATCTGTCATAGTATCAGCCCTATGCCAGGCCCACTAAAATCAAACTCAGTTGACAAGTGCAACTGCAATGCAATCAATAGATTCTTCTTCGAGAAAATAGATACGACAGATAGACCATTTGCCTCGCTTCAGCTCCTTTGCGGCTGGCTCTCCTTCAGTGAGGCATCTGCTTCCAGGGCCGGCTTTAGTACTGGTGGCACCCTGTGCGACAATGTTTGTTGGCGCCCCTCCACCCCAATGACCACCTATCCATGGATTCCCTCACTGCCACCATTTGACAATGCTCCCCAAGTCTCCCTAACCACTGTCTCTTAGATTGATTTAGTTTTATAGCTCCACTCATGCCAGTTTAAGGAGTCAGAACACTTTACAACACACATACATTGCACGGAGACATTCATAGGTGTGTAAATCAGTGTCTAGGAAATGTTACATAACACACAGGCCTAAAAGGTGTTGGAGTCACGTTTCACATATACTGGTAGGCAGTATAGTTTAAGAGTCCTTGGTCTGGAAATGCACAAATTCAGAATTTAAAATGTAACACTATTGTTAGGGGTTTTCTTTAATAATAAGAATTGATTTCTACCCAAATTAACCCTTTTGCAATATAAGATAAGGAAAGAATGGGCCAAAAAAACATGTAGCTGTGATCTATTCATTGCAGTTTACATGCAGCTCTTTGAGGACAGTTAATAGCCCACTGCTCTATATTAGGATTTTAACTTTTAAACTGTAAGTAACAAAACGATCTCTCTGACAAATGTGATAACCCATTGACCTATTTATAGCATATGCACTTTCTGATCTGAATAAGACAGGTTCTTTGCAGCAGGCATATTAACTCCCTGCCCTAGGATGACTTAAAGCTTCCACTACCAGGCACATCTCCAGTCCCTCTCCAGGAAGAACATTAATCACCGGAGCTATCGTGACATTTTTATTGATGCTGTAAAATTGCTGGGACAAGGAACGTGGCATCAGGTGCTTTTAAAACGATAAACATGACGCCCCCACCCCTAGTCTGCGCCCGGTGCGGTGGCACCGATTGCACCGCCCTAGAGCCAATGCTACTTCACCTGAGAAGGCAGTCAGCTCTCTTCCTCAAAGCAGAGTTCCCAGCATTCCTCCTAGTCCCAAACCTGGCAAGGTGAGTTGGCGGTAATAATCTCAACCTTGGAGCTCAAAGGAATTACACGGTCATGACCCTCAGCTTCTGGTCAGGAAATCTTAGCACACTAACTGAAGTTTCTGTTGCATCTTTACATTAAGAATGCAAACAGTTCTTCTGTATTCCAGCTGTTCAATTCTGTGACAGAATTCGGCTCAGTTCTGCTCTTTTGCTCTTTCTATGCAAAATGGTACAACAAAGGTCTTTTAACAAAAGTGTGAGCATGCAGGAAGGGGAGCTGGGAGTCTCCAGTCTGGAGTAACTCAAACCCAAAGTACAAAGATAGGTGAGGCTGCCCCAGTAAACTAACAGTTAACATGTGGGGAGGGCAGCCCTCCCAGATAACAATGGGCCAGGAAAGGGCAGACATAATCCAGTGGCGGCTGCTCTAATTCAGAAGTGGTGATGCAACATGAACGTGGTAGGGGGAGAGGGGGAAATAATAAATTAACATACTGCCGCTGCCTCGGGGATCCTTTCAAGACACTGGTGCACACTGGGCTCCCAGGGGCCAATCACGGCACTGCTCTCATGCTGGTACGAGCATGAGAGCAGGGCCGTGATTGACCAGAGCGGGCTGACTTGACGCTCACTCAGCCTGTGCCTGTTCTCTACCCAGCTGTGCAACACAGCTGGGTTGGAGAAATATAAGTGCGCATGTCGGTTTGGCCGTCGTAAGACGGAAGGACAAACCGACATGTACACACCAATCGTCCTCCCTACTTCTGATGTGACGCTTCGTCAGGATGGCCCCGCCCGAACACTGGGCTGGTAATGGCTAGGTAAGAAAAAATAAAATGAGGTTAATATGGTTTTAGCATTTTTTTTCATGTTTGCCTCTGCTGCCTCTCAGCAGTGGGGTGACGCTCCTCCACCATAATGGAGGAGTTGCCCCTGACAGAATCTCCTTTACTTGAAAGACACGCACACGTGATGAGGCTGAGGGTCGAGGACTGGCCTTCATCCTCTTACTTGGAACAACTCATCACCATGTTACTGACTTCCAAAGAACGTCAAGGGACCTGGTTAAACAAGACGTACAATGGCCTTCATAAAAGTTCAGTAACATACCATACCAATCAAACCACTTCCATGAATGCGGTCATTACCCATTAATCTACGGGTGTTGGGGCGTGGGATACTAGCAGTCATTTGCTGTCATAGATCAGAAGGTAATCAAGGCAAGAAAACTTTCGCTGTGGGTATCTCGTGCACTGAGAAGTTACAGACTTAGTCAAAGAGGTGTGTATACATATGCAGAGGGTAAAGACTGCAGCCAGAGCTCTCCTCGTGGCATGGGCCCTTGAATAATCAAACCCTGGCCCTTCTCGCTCTACGCGGGGCCCTGACTGAAACTATGGCGCAAGCATATGTTGTGCCTTAGAATTCCCTTTCGAGTTTGTGCCTTTACTTTTGTTCACGTTTCATGGTTTTTGTCATTCGGTCTCGAGCATTAAAGAGTCTCGAAACAAACTTGTCAGGTATAACATACATTAAGACGATCCTTCCTCGCTTGAAACAACAAGTGCGCGTGCCCACCTTTTGCAGACGCCGAGTCAATCATAGGCAATATTATGATTTAAAGACTGCAGTGAATTTAAAACTGATTATCACCATATGGTGAGTGAACAAAACGTGTTCAGGTAGACTAGGCATTCGCACGATTTAGCTGTAGAACCCATTAAAGAAATTTGTAATGGATTAAGAAGTGTAGTTCCCGATTCTTCAGGCGCTTAGTGGTGCGTACGTTTCTCTTTTGGTCGTTTACTGCCTTTTTTCTCCATAAATTGTAATCAGTTTTGCTAAAAACAATGCGAGTGCAAAGGGTAGCAATTGTGCACCCATATTCTTTCTTCAGAAACTCGTTGATTTCAAGGAAAGTGAGCTAACTGTCGGTAGGGCACTTGACATAACACGATGGCAAAACCACAGCGGTTTAATTCACAAAATCACCTATTTAGCAATACATTTGAGAATGTCTACCCTTGAGGTATATCCTTCTTAACGGATAGAATAAAGAAAAAAGTGATGAAAAATCGATTTACCCCTACGAGGTACTTTATCATTCAGGAAAAGGGGCACCCGCTGAACTGCGGGCAAATAACGCGCGTACAGTAGATTCCATTCCTGCCCAGTATAATGGGAGCATGAATGAAGCCCCCCCTTCAGCCACTCGACTCCTCGTGCACAGCTCTCGCGTTGACTGGCGGAAGTGGCCTCATTGAGGCCTCGAGGACGCCAAGTGGCACTCGGGAGCTCTCCACGCCCGGTCAAAAGAGTAACTACTGGGTTTGCCCCCCCCCCCCCCCCCCCCCCCCCACTTCAGCGCAAACCATTAGCAGCCACAACAATGGCGGTAGCCATTTCACCCGGCGCTGCACTTGCTAGAATAAGAAACCCACTTTTGAACATATTTGTTTCCCCCTTAACACACGTCAATGGAGCTAAAGCACAGGCACAAGTCAGAACAAGTATGGCTTCTTTCTCATTTGCGCACTGGTGGTCACCGGGGCACCCTGCTTGGGTTACAGATTGAATTTGCGGGTGGGTTTGATAAGTAAGTAATGTTTATTATGGAAATGTCGTTCTATAAAACATACAATCATTAGACATTTCAACTAAAAACAATGATAAAACATGCATTATAGGCATTTGAGATCTAGTGACAGGCAGGCTGAGAAGTCGAGATGTATGAAATAGCAAATAATAGGGTTTCATAAACAAACTGTGCCAACCACTCAGAGAATCGTGTACTAAATAAAGTGCTGGTGCTATTGCTATGATTCATTCATGCTAAAGATTTTTTCGTATTTCTTACGAATCGAATAGAGGAATTACAATAGTACACGACAAGTGCTAACGACCAAGTTGGACAAAGTTGGGCAGTTCTTTCGGCGGACTAGCCACAGGGAAGCAGCTATTACCTTTAGTATAAGGTGGGATAATAACTCATCTAGTATCAAGCTACAATTAAGAGGAATTCGTTAATGAACTGTCAGGGCCATCCGGATAATCCCGTGCACGCTGAAGGGCTAGTGCAAAAGATATGGTTCATATATAATACCCAATTATTCAAAATTCTTAAAAATCAGATTAAAGAGTTAAAAGGGTTAAAAAAAACTGCACACCTAATGCTGGTAGGTACCTTGCGCAAAGTTAGGCAATTCTTTTCACTGGGCTAGCGGAAAGAGAGAGAGCTGCAATGCTTAATATAATCTGACGTACTAACCAGTCGAACAACTCGTGCAGAATTCACATTTTTGACCTGTTTCTTTCCCGAACAACCCCACTGTGATCAGATATCTGCCTAAAGTAGCCGCAGTGTAAGTAGATGTGTCTCACGTCACCACTCTTAGAGCTTCGTGGTGTCCGCTGAGGCCTCGCTGATTACACAGCGGGCGAATCCATTTACTTCTGGGCTTAATTTAGGCAGGACAAAAAAAACACCTCACCTACGCAAAATAGCAACTTTTCAAGATTCACGTGTTTGCGAACGGATTCCGTCCGACGCCCACGGTGCATTGATTGGTGAACAGAGCCTTCCTTTTCACCAGCAGAAAAAGAACGAAGCAAACCCCACAAAATAGATCAGATCACTTTTGAGCAACCTTTGGGAGTTTCTCCTGATGCAGATGGGGAGTAGGGTGGGCACACGTTCTTTGCGACCGTTACTGGTGCACGTTATCCCCCAGTGTGCTGTGTTTCGGTTGAACAAACTCTTTCACGGGTTCCTTTGAACGCTGCTGTTCTCACCTTAAGTCAGACATTTCCGAAGAAACTCTACTTAAACTACTGTTTCTGAACTAGATTTGTCTGGCCAGGTGGCTCAGCGAGCTTATGCAACCATTGTAGGAATTCAAGTTCGACTTCATTATCAGCTTCGAAATTCAGTCTTTCATCCTTCCAAGTAGATAACCACAGGTACCATTGGGAAACAAGGAACGTCTGCTATCCAGCCCCAGGATGCCTCAGGCCGTGAATGCGCAATGTATGTACACAGCTGGGATGCCAATGTACATTTTCTCAGGGTCCACCATTTTCTCTAGCATTGACGGTACACATACACCGAAGCAGTGCACGAAGTTACAGATATTTGGTTAACAGCATGTATACACTGATGCAGTGCATGAAGTTACAGATGTTTGGTAAACAGCATGTATACACTGATGAAGTGCATGAAGTTACAGATGTTTGGTTAACAGCATGTATACACTGGTGCAGTGCATGAAGTTACAGATGTTTGGTTAACAGCATGTATACACTGATGCAGTGCATGAAGTTACAGATGTTTGGTTAACAGCATGGACACACCGAAGCAGTGCATGAAGAGTTACAGATGTTTGGTTAACAGCATGTATACACAGATGCAGTGCATGAAGTTACAGATGTTTGGTTAACAGCATGTATACACTGGTGCAGTGCATGAAGTTACTTAAGTGAAACATAAATGGCCTACTGGAGGGGCGCAACGAGATAACTTGGTTATAGTCAGAGCCACTTGAATTATGCAGTACAGTAGGACAATATTATGCAGCAGGGCAGTGTAAATTATGTGACATGAAAAAAGGTAAATTATGCGGAGCAATGTGGCACATTTTGAGGCAGCATTACTTAGTTTGTCCTTTTTGCACAGGTTAACGCTGTCCAGAAAACGTTTTCACCTCATTAGTATCTGCTGAACACATAAATGCAACAATTACCAACTAAAAAGAAACTAATTGGCATTTGCAAAGGGTGACACAACATGCATTGCAACAGTGTTCGCAACTTCGGATCCATTTGAGCTTCATCTAATATCTTTTGTTAAAATCTGCAAATTATGCATCAGGCGATGGATTATGTGGCAAGTGCAGACATTTGTAATTATGGGGAAAACAGCCCGGTCCCAGATCTGCATAATTCTGAAGCTCTGGTTATAGTAACAAGCATTGACAAAGCCAACAGGTCTCGCCTATGCAAGAGCTATTGGCTTTGCCAGTGTGTTTTAACGATGTTGTACACCAGGGTGGCACCAGTAGATAGGCGAAGAGTGTTGTGGAGTGTCATAGCTTGGAGTGACGTAGAGTGGAGTGGCACAGAGGGGAGTGGCACAGAGGGGAGTGGCACAGAGGGGAGTGGCACAGAGGGGAGTGGCACAGAGGGGAGTGGCACAGAGGGGAGTGGCACAGAGGGGAGTGGAGTGGTGTTTACTGAAGTGGCCTACAGTGAAGTGGCATAGAGTGGAGTAGAGTAAAGTGTCAGAGTGGAAGGGGTATAGAGTTGAGGGGCATACAGTAAAGTGTTGTAGAGTGGAGTCAAATGTTGTGGAGTGGAGTAAAATGTTGTGGACTGGTGTAGAGTGGAGTGGTGTAGTGTTGACTGGAGAAAAGTGTCAGAGTGGCAGGGGAAAGCGTAGAGTGGACTAAAGCGGTATGGAGTGTCGTAGGGTGGCACAGATTGTCATAGAGTGGAGTGCTGCATAGTGTGAGAGTGGAGTGGTATAGAGTGGAGGGGAAGTAGAATGGAGGGGCACATAGTTGAAGGGCATAGAGTAGAGTAAAGTGCTGCAGAGTGGAGTCAAGTGTTATGGAATGGTGTAGATTAGACTGGAGTAAAGTGTCAGAGTGGCAGGGGAAAGCGTAGAGTGGACTAAAGCGGTATGGAGTGTCGTAGGGTGGCACAGATTGTCATAGAGTGGAGTGCTGCATAGTGTGAGAGTGGAGTGGTATAGAGTGGAGGGGAAGTAGAATGGAGGGGCACATAGTTGAAGGGCATAGAGTAGAGTAAAGTGCTGCAGAGTGGAGTCAAGTGTTATGGAATGGTGTAGATTAGACTGGAGTAAAGTGTCAGAGTGGCATGGTGTGCCGTAGAGTGTCAGAGTGTCGCAGAGTGGAGTGAAGTAGAGTGGAATGGAGTACAGTGGCCTACAGTGAAGTGACAGAGTAGAGTGTGGTTGAGTAGAGTGTTGTAGAGTGTCAGAGTTGAGTAGAGTGGCATAGGTTCAAGTGGAGTATGCATGGTGTGTTAGCATGCCGCCATTACAGACAACACATTTTCAATTTAAATGACCATTACATTTGCACATACAGTTTTATTGATAAAACTATACAATGCGCAACAGTAATGTGTGGAAATAGCATAACCCAGTGTACTGATTTGTTTTGATCGTATTAAAATATCTGTTTCCACCACACTTCAGAATTACAAAAAAAAAGTGCTTTTTCATTTGGGCTATTCTAATTCGGATATATTCTGAAATATTTGCACAGTTCATTAACAGACATTTAAATTTTGTTCAAGATTGTCACATAAATCCTCTCACCTGGAAGTCAGCGAAAGAAAAGTAATTTGACCTCTGTCTTTGAATGCACAGCAAATGTGTCAAGATAAGAACAAAAGGTATGTTTACAGAAAGTGAAGACTTGTGGAAGAATATAAGGAGCAATGATGAACAAGATCTTCTCCACCGGGACAATAACATACTGGACATCCTAAAACAAATAAAGCCAGTAACTAGAAAGCCAGAAAATGTGAGTTACAAACCACAAAGCCAATGGTAAGCATTGGGTGGAATGCATTTTTTGGGAAGCTTTTTGAATGCCCACAAGAAGTCTTTTTGGGCTTCGACCAAATGAGCAAGCAATGGCAAAGGGAGTAGGCTTGACGTTTTGTACGGCGTGTTATTTTGACCAATGCTCGTTTATGCTCTGAGGCATGATTACAGACAAGAGCATCTAAAAATGGATTATACAAAAACATAAGGCAATGCTTTGTTTTGCGTAGCGACTATTCAGACACTTTTATCAGCGCTTACTCCTCAGTGCTAAGGAGCTGATCACAGATTCTAAAACAATCCCTCATGCATTATTATGAAGGCAGAAGGACTCACCCAAACAGGCAAATGAAAACGGTCAGACTGTCATTTATGTGAGGAGGAAGGACATTGTTTCAAGCCAATGAATGGAGTTTCCAGAGCAAATGGTTACAGAGGGATGGTCCAAAGCCCCTTAATGTAAACATAGAATACAATGTGTTTTTGCCTTAAATGCACCAGTAATATATGAATCAATGTAAATAAAACAAGCTACTGGTGTATGAAAAGAAAAAGATCTGTGAGCACAAGATCTAAAAAATATAATTCATATTTTTAGGCTATTGCAAACACCTGGACCATGAGCAGATATTAGTTATGGCTAGAATTTATCAAACACGATGATCTTATACAAACAGTATATCAATGCCTGCACTCTAATAAACCAAATGAATTATCAAGGGTAGTTCATTTTTTAGACACAACAATGAACAAATCTTAACTGAGGAAAGGTCTGTGAAGGTTCAGAAAATTACCTTACTACTATTTTCATCTTCTTAGCCTAGTCAAATTGCATTTATAGACTTCCTATGCATGTACCGGTTTAGGTAATTTGTAAGATGTTGTTAGGATTTTGATTAATTACAACTATAAACATTATTCACTCATTACAGGTGAGTGGGTGCAAGTATGAATTACCAGCAGGACAGCCACCATGACATTGACTCCGCCTTTGGTCAGAACTAAATAGCGCTTGGAAAACAATGGCGGTTGTTGTTAGTGTTTGCAAGAGAAGAATGAACTAGACTTGCTTTAGCACAGTACAAAGATTTTATTACTCGAGCAAAACCTTGTGAAGATCCCAATCGATGACCTACCAGTAATTCGCAAGGTGTTATGATTTTCTTACGTTTAAGCCCGGGTGTGGTTTTTCATGCAAACTGTCAATATATTCCTGTGTTGCTAATTGGGAGAGGAAAGGTATGTGCTGTTTTCTTGAAAGTTGACTTCAAAACTGTTTTCCTCGAAACTTTGACACTAAACGAATGTTAGCAATCTTTTTTCTCCCAAAAACTTTGAATGGGTGAAAAAGATCCCATTAATAAAAAAAACATATGGGCAAAGCTTTGATAGTTATGGGTAGTAACTGTAGCATTTGCAAGAACTCCAGAACGTTTGTGAAAGAAAAAAATGCTCGTCTCTAGCTTGGTAGTGGGATTTGTGGCCATGTAACTATGCAAAGACAGTCAAATAATTCAGACTCAAGGTATTTTTATAGTCTGCCTTTACACCTACCTCATATCCATCTTACGTCCTCCAACTTGGCCTCACGGCTTGTGCAAGGAGTGAAACTAGAATGGTAAGTGCCTCGGCTTGAATGCATATTGGGCTCAAACCAGATATGCATCACTTTCATGGCTCAACGTTAGGCACACTTTTAAATGTAACATATTCCCTTCATATGTATATTTTACACTACAAGTAATGTTGTTTATTTGAAGACTGCAGTGATTACATCCTTGTCCCAATTTCAAAGATGTTTATTCTCTACATATGATTCTTCTCTCTACCTCTAAGTCAACTCAGTGTCTCAGTGGCATCGTGTCCCTCTCCGCGCGAAACCAAACCTCTCCAACCCCAAAAAGCTCCTCTGCATAATAATAAAATGCATGAAGATATTACCTAGAATTGCATTCCATTTTGCAACTCAATAAATGCTGATGTCACTCTTTCAGTGGGGTGACCAGGCATCTTGAATTTACCGGGAAATCTCCAGTTTTCCACCTCTTGACCCGGCAAACCCGTAAATGTAATGAATAACCTCGTTTTGAGGTTAGAAGGACCATCTCACTCCATGTCATTTTGGGCACTGATTCAACTCCTGAACTTTTCGCATATACATCTTTGATTTCAGGTGTGTTAGTCTAAAAGCTCAATGGAAGCACAACAAGGGTACCTGTCAATAGACCCAAATTATGCACCAATTTTATGAAGCAAACATGGGTTTATTTTAGCTGTCTCCCACCTGAAATTGCCTAAGTTTAAAAAAAGTCAATGGGGCGAATGCATTCCGCAATATCTTTTCAAAATTTCCTACTTTCTGTTTTTTAATGTTTGCATGTATGAACAAGACTACAACACCCAGATGGCATTTCCAAACACAGAGGGAAATAAACATTCCCCATATGGTACAAAATTAGTTAGCAGCCCTTATCAGGGAGCAATTTAGTTAACATCAATGACACTGCACGTATTCCCTTTACTGTCTGCATTTTCTATGCTGGTGAGTGCTGTAAATTAAGCAGCGAGTGGCTTTCAGGTTTCCGCCTCCATTTCTGGTCAGCATTCGGTGAAATCCCAGCAAACCAGAACGTAGTTGGAAAAAATGGTGAGTCCCAAATGTTTCTTCTGTAGTCGAAAAGCAAGATAAATATTCAACAAACGACTGAAATCCCAAGTCTAGATAAAACACAAGAGTGAAAAGACAAGGAACCGTTTGCAACACACGAAGGGAAAAATAAAGCCAAATGTAAACTGAAACCAAGGCTTGCCTGCAAAATCCAGTGAGCGTGTACAACTCCGACCAAACTCACTTCTAATATAGGAAATAAATAAAATGAGGGAGGATCAAATACTTGGAGTAGGTGAGAGATAGTACCTCAATCACATCGGGAGCAGCAGACGGGCACAGAATTAATTGAAATATTCTGTGCTTGGTCCCAGCTCCACAGAACTGACAGGAAATTACGTTACATCTGCACTGGCTCATTAAGGAGGCTGTAAAGAAGACTGATGAAAAGCCAACACATGGTAAGCCATGGACGGGCTCCAAGCCCTTTTCTGTATACAACATTGTCCAGCAAGTAAGAGGAATGCGCTAGAGCGTGCACTCGCAGTCTTGGCCCTAAAAATGCCTGTGTTCTTGTCCCAAGAGTATGCAGCAAATAGTGTGCAGGCCGGCGGAGTAAAGCATGTCCCTTAAGTGCAAGTGGGGCATCACCAGTCTGGGAGTGAGAGGACATTCAGCAGAAGGCTAATGAAAAGGCTAATTAATTTCTCTTGCATATGAGAGCAGGCCCGGTTCTAGCGGGTGGGCCGGGTGGGCCAGGCCCACCCAAACATGAGCCTTGCCCACCCAAACATGAAACTTGGCCCACGCAGCGAGTGGAGACTGCTCACATTTTAGTTCTGTGCAACCTGTGAGAAGTGGCATGTCCGTCACTCAATGTTGGGTGGTTATTTTACAGACAGAGTTGAAGCGCAGGACAACCCAAGTGGTGTAAAAAAACATTAACGGGTCTTCCTGAAAGGAATGGTGATAAGTGGGAGGGGGGGATCCCCTTGGCGACTCCTTCCTCTTTCCAAGTGGGTTACCGCCTACTTGAAGTAGGTAGTAAACTGCGAGTGTTTTGCAACTGCAATTGCGGTTGCAAACCAAAGATACACACAAATGCGGCTTGCTATTAGGAAGGGACACCCTTGGAACGCCCCTTCCTAATACAGTCTTGCACAGTAGTGTTTGTACATAACAACACCCTTTTTGGCAATCACAAACGGGCCAATTGCCCGTTTGCGACTGCAAAAAATGGTTGTACATCTGGCCCTTAGTAAGCTAAAAGGCAAGTCTGTTATGTGCGCCTTACTTGTGGCTTAGATTCTTAGTGCAGATGAAGAACTATTATAGTAGACTAAATCAAACAGAACATGTTTTTTAAATAAACTCCGTGTTGGGTGATAGGGCCCGTGTGGTGTTGGTGCTCACTCTTAGCGGTATTATCCTAATTCATAAATAATTGCTATGGTGCTCAAGGGAGGGGGAAATCACCCACCCCCGATATGTGACCCCTAGGGACCTACCTTACAAGTGAGAACAAGCCCGAGCACTCATACATCAAATGATGTATGAGTGCTCGGGCTTGTTCTCACAGAAAATGTGTTATGTACAGTGCACATCTAGAACACATGTATTTGAAGGTGCCCTCTTATGTGATGATAAATAAAGGAGGCTCAGGGAAATAAAGGTTTGGCTAGGATCACACAATGTGGTCAAGCATGGAAGCCAGGATTTCTAGTTTCACATTGTGCAATTCAGCAACTAGATGGGTGTCTCATTCTCCTGTATTGCATTACAGATTAATGCTGCTTTATCTTTCATAATTTGACTATTTTAGCATACGAGAAAGGAGCTCACGGAAACCTATGTATGGATGAGTTTATAAGGGAGTTTCCAAAGAATAATAGAAGGTTACTTCTATGACTGGACTCCTAGCTTTGAAATGGTCATTGTGAAAACTGCTGGCAGTTTTCATAAAATACTCCTTTCTCTTTTTTCAAATGCGTTACTGTTTTTCAAGAATCTGTATCTTTGAAAGTACATCGCAAAAGAATGACAAGAAAGTAAAATGTATCAAGTTAAATTTGTGCAGCAAAATAAGTGTTGGACAAATTGCAACAAGTAAATAGCCAGCCTTTCTAATACAATGATGTCAAGGCTTTCGTGTGGTAATAGGGACTTCCTTAATCTTAAACTATTATAATATGCTTGGTATTCAAGTACTTGTATTGAAGCCTGGCCTGCTGGAATTCGAGGGTTTGCAGTTAGGTCCAGACATTGCTCTCACTTTCAAATAACTCTACACATGCTCTGTATATACACAGAAGCAATCCGTTGTATCATGGTGACTGTTTGCAAGTAGATATGATGTAATCTAGGGCTTATAGGCTACCTCCAGAAGCAACAAATTGGGTCCGCAGTGCAGGGGCGGCTCCTACACTAGGGCGGAGGAGCGTTGCCCCACTGCTTTCTCGCAGTGCGAGAAGCAGAAACATAAATTGGTAATAACTTTCAGTTATTACCATTTTATGTTTGGTTGCGGGTGGGCGGGGCTGCTCTGCAAGCAGAGCAGGGGAGGAGTGGTGTGCCTACTCATGAGTGCGTAAAGACTGTTTGGGCGGCCAGTCATGCACACTCTGTCCTTCTCCATGATGATTAATTAAAATTAGTATTACAGCCCCACCTCCTCCCAGTCATGTTGGCCGTGACTGCGGCAGTGGCCCACCCGAAAGCACCCTTGGCCCACCCAAATAAAAATTCCAGGAGCCGGGCCTGTATGAGAGTCTAAAGAGCACCTCACCACATTTTTCAGTAAGGCCCCAACATTGTGTTAAGCCACTGGTGCAGGCTAAACGTACTGCTGGAGACTTCAAAGTGTGAACATTGATTCAACATAGTGTGACTATAAATATCTGCTTGTAAATATAAAGTAAATTGTACTAAAATCTGAAGTATTATATTGCTATTATATATTCCAAAATGGCATTCCATAACACCGGGTCTTGCTGAATTGTATTGGCTCCCTATTCGGCACCGAATCACCTTAAAAGCTCTCTGCTTCACACATAAGATATTGAGTCAGAGGGGTCCTAGCTACCTCTTTCCTTTGATTCAATCCTATATTCCCTCCAGACACCTGAGATCCAGTGAAGCAGCTCGGGCAGTGATCCCTAGAGTGCGTCTAGTGGGCTGCTCTTTCAGACTACGGGCAGCCAAGCTGTTAAACTCAAAGCCACTGAACCTGAGACTTGAACCTTCGGAGGCACAATTCCGGAAAGACCCTAAGACCTGGCTATTTAGGCAGAGTCAGCTGACTGAGCCGACCGTGCCTGTTTCTGACTGTCCGAACCCTACCTAGTGCTAGTGTGTAGTATTCTGATGTTATGGTTTTTCTCCTATGTTATCCTGTCCCTAGCCTGTGTGAGTGTTCTGAGTGGAATGCTGGTATGTGGGTTATGAGTGAAATGCTTGAGTGTCTGGATGAGTGATGACAGTTGGTGGATGGGGCTGAGCAGCTAGCAGGCTGCTCCTGGTGGGGTTGTTGATATGAGCTTACAGGCTGCCTTATAGGACTTATATACTTGTTAATGATGACTTGTCTACTTACCTGAATAAACCTACTTGGATTACAATTTACCAGCGCGTCATCATTACTACATAGAGCTTAGCACGGGGACACTCCTTGCAGTAACCAGGCGCTCTATACATCTATAAATAAATAAATAATTGCAAAAGAGGACACAGATAGTCGCGGTACACACACACACACACATATACCTCAGGAGCTGAAACAGTCAACTACTACAGACACAGCCACATGAGATTACTGAGAGGCCTTGGGAAAGCCGACACAGCCAGAGCACCACAAAACTTGGGATGAGTCAGCAAACTCACTGCCGGAAATACATTCCAGAGTAAGAAACTCAATACGTTCCAAATCAACACAGATCCGACAAAGCAAACCTCTCACAATTAGTGGTTAACTAATGTTGACACCGCTCTTCATAGGAATGTACCAACTGCCTCTGTGCACCCAGTCTGAAAACTGAGAGGTGCAATAAAAATGTTGAAAAATGTGTAATGCAAGATTGGACTGTCCACGCCTTTTAATACACTACATCATTAAACTGGTCTATCCCGGAAATGAAGTATTGATTTACGCTACAGAGAACCACAAATGGAATGAAGCAGCTGCCAAAAAGTCTACTGTTTCAACAACAAACATTGTTGAGGTTCATTTAAACGATGAATGGCTTATCTACGTGCTCCAATGGTGCTCGATTTCTCAGTCAAGTTTAAATGAGTTATATGTGAGTTAAAACAAGGTAGCAATAAAAAAAATTATACAAAACCCTCAATCCATGTAGCGTGACAAACAGCAGGATGTATACACCATAGCACATACTGAAATCCCTATTAATCGAACTGAGACTAAATTATGCACAGAAACTCCGACGCAAAGGTGAGCTCACTGTAAACAGGGTCCCTGATATACAAGAACTTGTTTTGCTGGCAACAGTTGATGAACACCAAAAAAGCAGCCACACGAGTAAATTACCCCAACACTTGAAGGAAACCAGCAGCGAAATTTACGCATGCACGCATATGCGATTATGCGTAGTGCATGCAACTCAGGCGTTATTGCACAGTTAGCTATTCTAGAAAAGTGACGATGGCATGGAAAGGAAAATTTCAAACTGAAAGCGTGCACAACTAAAGAAGAAGGTCCCACGCGTGTTCCTTAGTAATAATGCAAGCCTGGGGAAAATGGAAGGAATGTAATGTGGCTTCTTTCAGTGAAAATGTTTCTAAATGGGGACAATTATCCCGTGCAAATTTGTTTTAATAGTGCAGAATTAATACAGTTATTTAAATCTGGCTTAGATACACTTTTAATTGCCACCATGGCTCATGTAACGAACAAACACACATTAAATCGGGGGGCGCTTTGGGTTAGCGCCCTCGTTAGACATTGATTGATTCAACCCAGCCCATTCTGTCACTTGCTGTATAAAGGGAACATTCATAATTTGCATCAGCCCATATGAGAATTTTCTCTTCACTGTTATGCCACTGACCATGAGGTGTTTTAGTTAGAACCTCCAGGAATTAGCGACTTTGCAAACATATCACATAATTATCACTTTTGTTATTCATCACAAAACTCATAGAAATATTTTTTTTCTTGAAAAACTGTTACCGACACACCTGTTATTGACTCTACGCTAATGCTTGGCCAGTAAAAGGAGGCTGAGCAGCAGACAGAGAGAGGTGTTTACTTTCTTTCTCTCCAGTGTGGGCTGTTATATCATCACAATAGCCTGATAGGGCCATCCGCTTGGAGGCTCCAATCATGCCAGCAGAGATGGAAGGAAGGAGAGATTGCCCAAGACCAATCCTCCATTGGCAGCTTCTTCAGCCTCCCTCGACGGCCACTGCCACAAGTTTCCCACTCCCCTGCCACCACTAGCTTCCAATAGCCCCAGCTGCATCCTCTGACCCCTTACAGTACCTGGCCTCCTTCGCCTTCTTCCCTTGCAGCACATGCTCTCCTCGGTCCCTTTGCTCCATCGGCCTCCTGTAGACCCCTGCCCCAACAGCCCTTGTTCTTCAGAGCTCCACTTTCCTCCGTCACAACATTTCTCCTGTAAACCCACACCACGAGGCATCAGCCTGTAAGTGCTTCCCTTTGCAGAAGCACTTGGTTTCCTGTAGCCTTTCTTTCTCAAAGCACCCAGATTCCAGTGTTCCTTGAAGCACCCCAGCTGCATCTCCTCTACTGCGTATCCTGCATCTCCCACCCCTATTGTGCTCCCTCTGCTAAACCTGGCCTGTATGCTACCCCCCTGCCGCCCTCTTCCTCCAATGTACCCCTCACCTGCAGCATCAATGCCACCTGCCTCAGGCATCTACAGGAGGTTGGAGGGGCTGCAGTAACAACCTCCTCCAGATGCTTTGATGTCAATGCTAGGCCACTGAATCCTGTGTGCTCTGGCACCAAACACCCCCCTTCCAAGCTTGCTCCTGCCCGGCACGAGGTCACAGAGACCGAGTGGTATTTTTGTGATGGGTACATTTCATGCATGTCTCATTACACATTTTTCTCTTTTAAAGATTCTAAAAGTTTCCCACAAAGCTTGCAATATCCTATGGACTTAAGAGCAAAAGGAGTGAGTCTGCCTAAAGAGCGTTACAACTGCAAAGTTTGAAAAAGTGAAGCAATATGTACAGTTATGGAGATTAACCTCTTTGCCTACTCAAATATTACACTTGCCCTTACTCCTGCCCCAACTCCTACTGAAGTGACTGATCATTCTTCCACCAGACATCTACTCCAACCACCTACTATCCTTACTGCCTATCCCACCCCAATGCCTTCTCCCATCTATCCCTACTACTATTATTACCCATACTCCTACACCACCTGTTTCTCTCTCTTGCATGGACAGTGAAGCATCCCCATATTGCAATGGAAGCACACCTGTTTGCCAACTCTCAACTGACACCCATCCTCCTTTTCCAAAACAACCCCATCTCATATCACTACTCCAACACCCACCTATTCCTATTCATATCCCTGGAGCTACTCTCCCTACTAGCATTCTCCAATTCCCAAGCATACTCCTATGTATACTCCCACTAGTACCACTTTTATCCTTTCTCTCAATGTTCTCTTTTACTCATTTGCTACTTACTCCTATTTACACCTAGTCTTAATGCCACTTCTGCCCACACTCGCTGTCAATTTAGGCCTCCTCTCCCTCTTATTCATACACCTGCTCTTAAGCCTACTTAATCTACTTATAATTTCACTCCTACTCAAACACTATCTCCTACCCGCTATCTAATTGATCATCGTTTCCTCGGCCTTCTGCTTCGACTCATTTTTCTATGTACTGGCATTGTCTTATTTTTTTTTGCATCCCCTGCTCATAAATCTACATTCCTTTAGTTTTGGCAACTTCTTCTGCCTGTCACCTGTACTTCTTCCTCGATTATAGATGCCACCTGTTGTGTTCAATGCCGAATCAACTTTTTATCGACCTGAAGTTAACCTACAGAATTGGAAGAAAAATGATCTCCGGCCGCCTGTTTCTATCGGACCTAAAAAGATACTGAGCCTCTTAAGTATGTAGCCAACAACACGCCCATAGCACTCTCAAGTTAACTCTCCACTGCTCTAGTTACCCAGTAACCGCTCGTAGGCGCGGATATTGGATATTGGTTGCTGAAATGCTTCATTCCTCGCACATTAAGGAAGTTACCGGGACCTTGTAACCAGCGCTAATCACTCTGTTTTAGTTGGAGCCTGTTTTTACTTGCTGGGACTGGGACTGCGAGGTCCAGGGTGCGTAGCTACAAAGCCAACACAGCGCACCTGGACACTTTTCCCGGCCCCTCCTACTCCCACTATTTGAACCCAGCCCACAACCGCGTTAGCGGGACGCGTGCGGGCGTAGTCCGGGGCGAAGCCCGGGCCCGTCTGAGCCCGTCCGAGAACGCCAGAGAACGGAACGGGACCCCCCTCTAACAACTACAGATCAAGGTCATCAAACCATCGAGGGTAAGCCCAAGCATTCAGTGTGTACCCCAGAGATTCCTGATAACCGAGATTGCTAACAATATCTAGCAATGGACAAATTTGCCAAAAAAGATGGCCCAAGCATGCAATCGTCCGGGGGAGCTCTATTGGGAACTTTAGATAACTTCTTAGTGCGAGTACAAACAGTGCTTGCCAAGGACATAGAACTAACTGAAAAAAGATTATCTCTAGATATCCTCTGTGACAAGAGGTCTTCACTGGGAAACATGGCCAATGCAAGATCGCCACCGTGTCGCCAGTCTATCATGTCGAACTCTCAGGGTTCAATAATTTCTCTGACGGAGGAGTGTTCTGGCGGAACAACGACATGTTCCCCAAAAAAAGCGGGTGAAACTGAAGAGATCTTGAATATCGATAAAACGGTCCCAATCCCTAAGCCTCTACCAAGCATAAAGACCCGCTCGGCTAGTAAAGGGAAAATGGTCCCTGTCCATCATCAACAATTAGCCCACACCTTGAAAAAAAAACGTGGGGGAAATCAACAGTCTGCAGCTGGGAAAAACGCTAATCCTGATATTAGTTCTGTTTTAAGGAAGGACATCGTTCCAGGCCCAAAACCTACAACTGCTGAGGCGAGGACAAACACATCATCGCCACTGGGGATACAGTCCATGGGAATTACAGACGCAATGTTTTGGGAAAAGCTGGAAAGTATTGTTAAGAATTTATGTGACCCAATTTATGAAAGGTTAGGCTCCATCGAAAGTAGGCTTGTATGTATGGAGCTCTCACTTGCATCGGCTCAGTCACGGGGGGGGCAGAGAGGGTGCGGGCCTGCAAAAGGAATGTCCTTGTGGGGTAGGCCAATGCCCAGAGATCAAATCTACCACTGACAAATTAATAAGTGGCATTGTGGAAGATAATCCCCTTATTTTGAAGGTGCCTCAAATAACTCCTGTTGCCGATAATCAACCAAGAGCAGAACACCTTCCCCAGCGTGTTGTAGCAAATAGTCCCGGGATGGGTAGGGTCAGAAGTGTTAAGCAATCAACGCCTGTACAACCCTTAGCGCAGGCTTCATCAGGCTTAATTGACATTCACCTATCCCCCGAAGCAGCCCCCTATGTGGTGGTTCTAACAGGGGTTCCACCATTGGCTAATGGAGCAAGGGAACCCTATAGGGACCTAAAGAACAAATGTACATTTTGGCTTAACGCCAAGCGCCCATTGCCGGCCCATATGCGTGCTGAAATTTTGTACGCTAGAAGAGTAAATTGGGTAGGCAGAAGACCTAAGACGACAAAGGGGGATTGTATTATTATTAACTTTAGGGACAGGCATTGTGTGGAATATATCTGCTCTTGGTTTCAGGATGATTCTACCTCTTCAATAAGCACAATGCCACTTCATTATTTTTATGCTCACCCATCTCAGACCCTAGGAGGGGTAACACAAGGGGGACACCAGACAAATGGAAGTCCCTTGGGGGACATCAGATCCACCAATAGATTTGATGTGTTATCCGGGCTGGCGGATTGTGATTGACTGAAAGATGGTAGAGGGTATCCCAATCACGAAAATCCACCCGTAGCTCCAGAGACAATGGAGGATATTATAAGTAGTAACAGAGGTGAATTGGAGTTTTCTGCCCTAGTAAATACTACTGGGGCTGGGGAACAAGGCCTACAAGTGGTGCCACAGAAAGAAATGTTAAGTAATGTGGGTAACCTTTCTAGGTTTGTTGCAGTTGTTCCTACTACGTCAAATATAAGAAGTGACGAAGGGAGTATTAAAACCACAGGTCATATTATGTTTTTATCCTGGAATGTGGCAGGCGTGGGATCCAAACTATCTTCTCCCCTCTGGTCAGATTTTATTAACAAGCATGACATTTGTCTCTTTCAGGAGACATGGTCACTAGAGCCCGTGTTTATGCTGGGTTATCTGAAACTTCTTGTCCCAGCTGAAAAAAGGGCCAAGGGCCGGCCAGTAGGTGGACTGATTATTTGGATCAAACAAAGTCTGGAATGTAACATACAACCTGTCCCAACTCAAAATAATGATATTTTGGGAATCAGGTTGAACTTCCTGCCGAATTTTAAAATTGTTATATATAACGTGTATGCAAGGGGCTTACCAGGAGGGAAGCGATCGGAGGTAGTTTTAGCATTAAATACCCTTGTCGAATCCAGTACCACTGACGTGCTCCCATTGGTTGCGGGAGATTTTAATACGACTTTTGAGCCACTGGGGCCTCACGATATGCTCTTAACAGAGGAGGAAGATCTTAGATGGGGCGTCCCACAGCTCGAGGTTAAGTCAGCCAGCAAATGGACAGAGGCGGCCCTGTATCTGAAAGGGTTCTGCCTGGGCAACCAATTGAGGGCAGCTAATGGCAGAACCATATCAGATAGGACATGTAGTAAAACTTATGATAATGGAATCAGGGCAAGCAATATAGATTATATTCTGGTCTACCTGAAGATGTGGTATACCCTAGTGGATATGGTGGTTATGCCACGGATCGAAAGTGACCACAACCCACTAGTTGCTACCTTTGATTTGGGTTTAGGAGACAGAATGGATCGAGCTTCTGAAATGACTTGTCAGGTTGCTGTTTTATCAAATGACGAACGCCACCTTAAGTGGCATAAAGTTGCAGAGCACCCTGACCTCTTAGATAGCATCAAGACTAATGTTGAAGAGGCGCTGACATTAATAACGGCAGGAGGACCCAAAAGCCAACCTCCAGCCTCCGTAATTGAGGAAATACATGAAAGATTATTTACTAACCTTAAATCTTGCTTTTGTAGAATTTCCTCAGGAAAAAAAGTCACTAGAAATAAACAGGAGGAATGGTATAACGCCTCCTGTAAACTAGCTTGTAGAGATCTGGGACTTGCTCTGAAACTAAGAGATTCAAGCAAGATTAAAAAAGCCCGCAATACCTATAGGAAGGCCCAATGGGAAGCAAAAAAGGACTGGGAAGAGAGCGAGTGGCAAGAGTTAAAGATAGCATGTTCGGACAAAAACCAGAAAAAGTTCTGGGACATATTTAAATGGAAGAGGGGTGAAATTACTGATAGCCCTCATAATTATGTCCCCCAGAACTCCTGGGTCGAATTTTTTAAGCCACAATATGCTAAAGGTGCTGAGGAGATCAGTATGCTTCATCAGGAGAGGGTGTTTTATAATAACCTTGTTTTTAATGTTGAGGAGGTTGACTTGGCGCTTGATACGGTAACTCAGGGACGTGCACCTGGCATGGATTGTATCCCGGCCGATGTATTTTTGAACGATAGACAAAGATGGCGCCAATATATCACTTGTTTAGCCAATGCTATAGTCCAGGGAATGGCCATCCCCCAATCCTGGAAAGGTGCGGAAATTGTCCCGATATATAAAAAAGGGGACAAATCGCTGGCCAGCAATTATAGGCCAATCAGTTTGATTGACGCCATGCAAAAATTTTTGGCCGGCTGGTGTTGGGCAGAATCCAGACCTGGATGGAGGATAACAACATTTTAAGTCCTCTCCAGGCTGGATTCCGTCCAAAAACCAGCACTATAGACCAGGTTTTTAGGTTCATTGTCCTCTATTGGAGGACTGTGGTCATAGGAAAAGGGGCTCTGTACGCAGTGTTTGTCGACCTGCGGGCGGCATTTGATCTAGTCCCGCGCAACAGACTATGGCAAGTACTGGAGGGGCTGGGGATGGCACCGGAGTTGTTGGCATTGGTCGTTCGTTTGCATGAGTACAATTTTGCCCGGGTACGGTGGGGACGGCAGGGAGAGGTCACGGAGCCTTTCCCCGTCGAACGAGGAGTACGGCAGGGTTGTGTCTTGGCACCGACCCTGTTCTCACTCTTCGTGAACGGGGTGGCCGAGTTCCTCTCCCAGGTCCCCTCGGATGCCCCGGCTATGGCAGGTAGTCGCATTCCAGTCCTCATGTTCGCGGACGACACCTTGCTGATTTCTAAAACTCCCGAGTGGCCTGCAGCTTACCCTCCGGCGCTTCGAGGAGTTTTGTTTGCTGCGTGGACTGGAAATAAATGTCGCCAAGACCAAGTTTATGGTCCTTAATGGTCCTAATCCGTGTAGGTCTTACAAACCTTTTAAAGGCGTAATATTTATGAATGGCATACCTTTGGAGCAGGTTGATGCATTCACTTATCTGGGAGTCACTCTTCAGAAGAATATGCGTTGGAATAGTCAATTAGACTTGTCCATACTAAAGTTCCAACAACAGACAGGTTTCCTTCTGAAAAGATTCAAAACCTCGCGGACACAACCAATTGGCCCCCTCCTAGAGATTTACACGATGAAGATTCGTAGTTCGTCTCTATATGGTTCTGAGCTATGGGGGTACGGCAATAATCCACAACGACTGAATGGTATGGAGAGTGAGTTCATTTGGAAAGTTGTTGGTGTGCCGCAAAGTACCCCCTTGTTACCTTTATTTTGGGACCTTGGTCTGAAAACCTTACAAGATACAGCTAATTTGCGGCCTTTGCTGTATTGGCGTAGGGTATGGTCAATTGAGGAGCTTAAGCATTATGCTATGGGCCTAAAGGAAATTATGGAAAAAGATCTTTTTCATAAGATAGAGTGGCTGAGGTCTATAAAATCATTACTCTACAGACTGGGATGGAATAACCTATGGGATGATCCCCAAAATGCGGTGTTCCCTTCAAAAGAAACACTCAAGGCTAAGTACTGGGAACTAATTGGCTTAGAGTCATTAGCTAAGGGGAGTACTTCCCATCTAACAGCCAGATACCTAGAAATCAAGGCCTACCCTAGACAGGAACCATTCTGGGGTTTGATTGAAGCTCCCACTGACCGTAAACTTTACTTTCAGTTTAGAATAGGTAACCTTCCGATTCGTATCTTTTCATCTAAATGGGCTAAAGGGTCTCAGGATAAATGTCCCAAGTGTTTGGATACGATAGAATCTTTGAGTCATTTTGTGTTTTTTTGCCCTCTTTACGTGCTCCCACGTAAAAAATGGGTACTACCTGTCTGTCGACTATTAGGCTTCCAAAGGTATGAGGAGGCCTTAAGAATTCTGCGTACAGACCCGAGCCCGGTAATTGCAATAGCATTGGCAAAGTATATAAAGTGGGCTTGGATAATACGGTCCAGACAAATTAATACTAAAGTGCCCCCTGAATAGGCGCCTATACTTATGTATTTACTCATTTGTTGATTTATAGATTGGCTTAACTGTACAAAATGCTAGCCCGGGATATCTAGCTGTTTTTATTGTATATTTTAGATGCGGACAAAATGTCGTTCTGCAAATATGAAATGTTCTTATTTATTTGGATGTATAGGCATCAACATTGTGTATGAAACATGATGAACAGTGTAATTCATGGTTATCACTTATAAGGAGTATGTTGATAACTAAGTTTTGGTGTAACCTGTATTGACGCAAATGGTTGATGTTCGATACTTTTATGACTTAATTGTCGAATAAAGTTTTTGAAACTGTTACCCAGTAAACTCAACAACGTCCTTACATCAACCCTGCTTACACATTCCTACCATCCAACATTCTTGTTGTGTAATTTCCATGAATCAGTAGGAACCAGGCGTTTGCGGACGACATTCACTTAGGATGGTGTCAGACTGATTCCATGCACCCAACAGGATGTGGTCCCTTGGAGCAGCTAGCTCACAGAGCCACGATTAGCCCCCCTAAACCTAGACAGGTAGTGAACAGTTCTGGCAACTACTGATTAGTGGAAACTACACGACATGGTGCCCCAAGTTGGGGGCCATGTTGTGTAGTTTCCACTAACCAGTAGGAACTGCGCATTTGAGGATGACATAACTTAGAGTGGTGTCAGATTGATTCCATTCACCCAGCAGGATATGTGGTCCCTTGAACCAGCTAGCTCACAGTGTCACCATTAGCCCCCCTAAACCTAGACAGGGAGCGGACAGTTCTGGTGACTACGGAACATGACAACCCTGTTCCCTCATGAATCGTGGTGACAGACCTAGAACTTTTTGCTTGGTCACTCGTGCTCTCTTTCGCTCAGAGAAATATACAAAAAATACACAAAGGGACGTTTTTCAATATTTATTGAACCATAGTGATTCTTGTACATAAGATATGTGCTGCAATGAATAATAGATAGAAGCATACAAAAACAAAGAGTTTAACCATCTTTTTGAGACAATTTACATATGCATACATATGCAGTAGTTATAACATTCTAGCGTACACTTACGATGCTAGCCCTAACCTACGTTTCTTGTGTGTGAATGTATGGTCTGCCAAGAAACCCTCTTATGGATGGTCTAAACCATTTACCTGTTGGTTAAGAATTTAGGACCCCGTCTTGGTCACAAACTGGACACCCCTCACAGAGATGTTAGTCAGCTACTAGGCAAAAGCTTCAGCATTCAGGGACCCCTCAAAGTCAGCAGAAGTGTCTCTATTTGTATTTGGAAACAAAAGGATATATAAAGAAAAGAGCATCCTTGACTCGGGTCGTGATTGTGATCATCCTGCCTATTGTTTGTATTTTGCAGATAGCTGCGTCGCCATATGGACATAATAGTAAACTCATTTGTATCACGCATGTGAAAACCTTGCACATAATGCCAAGGCAGTATGGTAGTGTTCTCACAAATTTCTTCTGTGTTAGCAAGTTCGGTGTTTTTTAGAAACGTAACCCAAGTGTCGTAGATGCAAATGTGTGTCTAAACTCAATGTGACAAAGGCAAAGCAACTTTAGGAAAGAATCGTGTGCATGTAAATTGGCACTATTTCCTACCAGGCCTAACTCGGGCACATGACATACTCCCTTTCGTCCCACAGGCTCTTGTTCTAAATATGCTAACACAATTAACGTCAACCGTATCAAATGCACTTGCCTGAATACACCTTCTGGGCTAAGTACCAACTCCTAATATTGTGCATTCAACTAATTGCCAGTGCAACCAACCTCATTTACAACCATGATTTGGAAGCTCTATGCATCACTGAACCCCCTGCTTAAAGCACACTCCCAATGCGTCAATGATTCATTGGTTCCCCAAGGATGCAAACTCAACTGAGCTGAAAATGAACATAAACTAAGACATACAAAGCAGTCATTCACAAACACATCTTCAAATTCAGATGTATACCAACTGCAGTCAATGGTGCATTTGAATGCCTGAAAACTACTATTCCCTGACCCAATCCAAAACTAACTTACTACACACCATCTATCTCTACCAAACTCAGAAGCAATTTCTCTGGCCAGTTCTCATAATATGTTACCTCAAATCCTATGATGTCTGAAAAATATCTTTCTAGAGGACTTCAATCTATTCTCAGGCAACACAAAAAGTAATCTTAGGCATTTTTAGATAGCCTAGTAGTACTCCATGACTTATACCAGCATTCCTCTCAGCATATATAATACAAACAAAAAAATATTTGTTCTCTTCTTTAACGTTCACCGATTCAGACATAATAATTTACTGTTCCCACTTAAAATTAACACATCGCTTCCACACTCTTGCCTCTACATCAACTTTGTCAAACAATAGCAATGTCACAATATATGGATCTGCTGAGGAAGAAAATCATCACCTTCTATAGTCTAAGAAGTCATCACTCCTAAAACTGGACCTATTGCCTGACATCACCAACACAGTCAAGAACTGTATTAACATTCATACATTAGACAAAAAAAAAAAAAGAAAAAGTGAACTATGGCTTTCCAAATACCCATGCACGAAAAGAAGACTGAACGTATGTTGAAAATCAATATCCAAACCCCAAGGACCCTATATTTTATAACAAAGAAAAAAAAACGGAGAAAAAATTGTCTAAATTCAACTTTACCCCCCAAAAATTCAAGACCTTATCTTAACCTTCTCCTACCATCTTCTGGAACATTTGATCCAATCCTATCTATTGTCTCAAATCCATACTGCCCCCCCCTCCCCCAACTCAGGCATGCCTCTGCTACTTTACCAACGAGATACATTTCATCAAAGCAAACTGAGTTATGATCTGACCCCTCTTCACAAGACGTTTGCCCATCAAAAAGTAGAAACACACAATATGAACACTATATATTCTGAATCGTAGAGCAAATCAATGTCTCCATACAACAGTATGTGAACCCTCAAATGCATTACAACATCGACAAGTGAAAGCATCTCCACTTTTTGCACTTTCCTTCTCATACTCCATATGTGGTTGTCAGAGAGTAGCATAACACCCAGCCTGCAAATGGAAAGTTCACCCTGTTTACACAGCCTAAAAGGAATCATTTGGATCCCTGTCTACTGAAGATATTAAAATGAGACAATCCCGCCCCCTCTTTCACACTGTAATGATGCTCTGCTTCAATCTATATTGTATTCTACTCATATACTTTATATGAACGCATTGGCCCAGATGGCAAATATTTGCTTTCAGTCCCTCAAAAAAGATTAATCAGCTCATCTCCTCAGAGATCTCCTCAAGTACAAGGTGGCACCATTTATACTGGTGCATGATGTTGCTACATATCACAATAATCTTCTCTCCTAGGTCACGAATGAGCAAGTTAGCTGATTTTCAAGCCATTTTATTTCTGTCAAAAAGAAATTGAATTTTGAGGCAATAGAAGAGAGAAGTAACAAGAGCTTGACTGGGGATACCACAACATCTTACTCAGAGCGGCATACAAACACATGGGTGTGCATAAAGGTGGGGGACGGGAGCACCGTCTCTAGAAAAATCCTTCCCAACACCAACCTGGAGCAGGTAAGAGTCCCATGGCCACTTCTTTTCAAGCTCTTCTTGGCAGATATGGCAACCTCCCAAAATGACATCACTGCACATTCCCCAAAATGGAGGAAATCATCTGGGATGCCTGTGCTACGCAGACAACTCACTTCTTATAAGCCAGACAAAAATAGGCTTCCATCGTTTGCTAAACACCCTCCAAGCATATACTGACAATACCAACTGGTGGTGAACTTGCAAAAGACCAAAAAAATTATCATATGGAATTTTTTTTTAAAAAAGAGGCAGAATAATTCTTAAATGGAAGCAAAATCTCCAAAGACAACATCTATATGTATTTACGCGTTTTAATCAACATCCGCGGTTTTTTCCTGCCACAAAAGAAATGCATTAGGAATAGGGCTGGAGCCCTTCTGAACACTTTTGGAAAGCTGGTAAACCGCCAGTCTGGGTCCTCATTGATGCCACCCACAGAAGTAATAAAGGCAAAATTGACCCCGACCATCTCATATGGGTTTGATACCCTGAGTGGCATGTATGTGCTGCCTCTTGATAGCCTGGTTTCAAGTTCATATAGGAAGGCCTTCAGGCTACCACATAGTAAGTCCCAGACCCAAATATGGCTGGAATTTCGGCTTATTAGCTCAAATATAATGCATCAGGGTTCATATGCAAAAGTCTGCCACAAACTCCGCAGCTCAAAGCCTGACACTCTAAACCACTCTAATGGTTAGTTTTAGTAATTCCATTGTATTGATCTGGCCTTCAAAAGAATCTGTACAGCATCAGAGTGAGGAGACATCTGAACAGAAATAGGACACCATTGGTTGCTATCCCACCTCCCTACTAGGCTGGGACCAAACCTACGATATGAGCTGCACCATCATATAGAGGTTAGGCACTACCAACCTAGAGAATTTATTCTAAGGTCAGCTGTTGGAATCAGTGTGGCGGATGACTCACAGACATAAGTTTGGCCTGGAGCCGGCTGTCCAGCTGACCATGACAGACCCCACACATCTGCTACATGTGAAGGTCAAGAATGTGTTGGGACAATCAAAAAACAGCACAATTCTGAAAATATCACTGTTCAAAGGTGTGGAAGTACCCAGACCATCAATTCTCAGTCCTAGGTTTCTAGTGGAAACTAGTCAATCCAGTGGGTGTCAACTCTCCTATAGGTACGACTTTCATTCGCCAAGTTTGACTGTGATCAGCCATTTAGAAGATGTGGCACCTGACGTTTGGCACCCCAGTTGCATTTAGTGTGAATAAGTACATTCCATCACCAGTAGGCCCCCTGTTTGAAAACTGAATTTGAGATGAGTTGAAGTTGTAGCTGTACTCTCCAATAACTGGTGGCCCTCATTAACCCAGCACTGGAATTTTTAAGTACAAATCCTTGGGTGTTTGAAACCTGCTGATGTGTCCCTCCTTGAAGAGAACAGGCCTCGGTATCATAATATAATAGTTACAATAACTGCCAACTGACTCAGAGAGGAACGTAGCAGCAGCGTTTATAATTTTTATATCAACGATTATGAAGTCACTACTCTTCGTTTTACTACTCTGGACAACGCCGGTCTCCTTCTCATGAAGTGATGCACCGTTTTCCAAGCCCCAAACCTTGCTCATTTTTCTTCCTGGTCCGTAAACAATTGGAGGAAACTATAATATATCTTCCAACAAATAATTATCAATTAATTAAATGAGGTGATAAGTTACATATTGACAACACCTCACTGGGATGAATTTGTGATTGTGTAGCCATTTATTTCGGCGTGGCAATTCATCTACGCAAAGAGCAGGAGTATTAGATATTTCACTAGCTACTGAAAGCAGCAGTCTCTGTATTACAACCACTCCCATGGCCCGGTGACACCACACGCTGGTTGCATTCTAACTCGATTGTCCTCCACCTACAAAATATTAACTCTAATTTGTGAAGATCGTCTATCGTAGGCTTACGAATTACCAGTCATGACTTGCAATCAGATAACCAGAACTATGAATCATAGATTAGGTTATTTACATGTTAGACATGGCATCATTGGTGTGTGTTTCTCCTGTATTTTTGCCTCTACCTTCTGTGTTTTTGCTGTGTATTGGACTCCGGTTTTGCTGGTCTAGATGCTTTGGGTACTTTGCCACTGCTGTTCAGTGCCAAAGTGCAAGTGCTCCCTTTGTAAATTGTTGATATGGATTGCTGATTCCATGATTACCATATCTGATTTACTAGTCAGTCCCTAGTACAGTGCACTGTGTGTGCCCAGGGCCTGTAAATCAAACGCTGCTAGTAGGCTTGCAGCACTGATTGTGCCACCTAAACAAGCAGCCTGCCATTGCAGAGTCTGTGTGCAGTCTAGTACTGCCATGTCGACCTGCCAAGTGCACCCATTTGCCAGGCCCTTCCCTTTTTTTACATATTAGTCACCCCTAAGGTAGGCCCAAGGGACCCCTCTTGGCAGGGTGCAGTGTAGGTGAAAGGTAGGACATGCCCTGATGTGTGTAGCCTGTCCTGATAGTGAAATACTGCCAATTTCATTTTTCACTACTGCAAGGCTACCTGTTCCTATAGGATAGAATGGGGAGTTTGCTTATAACATCTTTATAAACATAACTACCACTGGGAACAAGGTAGGAAAATAAAGTTTAGTATGCCTGAACTCAGAATTTTAAAATGCATCTTTTAGTGAGGGTGATTTTTACATTCTGTGTTTAAAAAACCCCCTTTTACAAAGTAGGTATTTTCTTGCTTAGCCATCCAATGTGCCTCTGCTAGTATGTGTATTGACTGTCTGGCTTTGGAGTGACAGGGCTGGGGATGCAGAGTAGCTCCAGAGAGTCTGGATGAGTCGGGGCTGGGCTGAATAGACCTGGGCTGCATTTAGAGTAGGGGGAGATTTCCTTTCACCTGAATGTACCGGGTCTGCCTTCCACGATGCTGTCTCCACCTCCTGCCGGGAAGCTGCACCAGAGAGGACAGAACTGGTTTTGACTGAGCACAGGGCTTCTGTGCCACCAGAGAACAGACCATTTTACTGTTTAAAAAGAGGAGCCCACACCCCAGACTTTTAGATCACTTCTGGGAAATCAAGAGGAACCTTTGCCAAGGAGAAGAGCTGGAGAAACTGAGGAGGAATATTGCCCCTGTGCTGTTTGCTGTCTGGGGTTGGTCAGCACTGGCTACTTTCAGCCAAGAAAAGGGAAAATGACTTTGCTGTTTGCCATGTCCCCTGCTTGAGAGAGATCGCCAAGGGCTTGAAACTGAGCTTGCCTCCTGTTTTGATGTCACAAAGACTTCACCACCAGCCCCACTGAACTTCCTTGCAGGGAGTTCTGATCTGCTTAGACATTCCTGTTGTTGTTTTGGACCTCTGAAGGCTGTTTGCCGCTGGGAAAGTAATACAACTTCGAGAAGCGCAATGCATCCGCACCTGTTTCCGACACATCGCCAAAGAATCATCGCAGCGCCTGCCCGCGGCTCAAGAAATCGCTACATGCCGCATTGAGTGCACTGATCTCCGAAGTCAGAGATCACCTCACCGATTCCGACGCAAACCCTGCTGTGCGGCTGCAAGAACCCACGCTTCGTCCCGGATTGTCGCATCGCATCGAGGCGCCAGGTCTGTCACATCGCTGGAGGACGTAATAAGAAACGGATGCATCACCTCCCCTCGCAGTAAGAAACCGACGCATCACCTCCTCTCCGGTAAGGAACCGGGAAATCACTTCCCCTGCGCAGCAGTAAGGAACCGACTCATCACCTCCCCTGGAGCAAGGAACCGACGCATCACCTTCCCTGAGTTTAAGGAACAGACGCATTACCTTCCCTGCAGCCCTTTTTAGGTCTCGCCTAGGCAGCGCGCATGCGCTGCCTAGGAGATGACCTTTAGAAATTGGTCAGCTCTTTTCAAGCAATCGTGCTTGTGCTGGCATCCACATTGCGGGAGTGAGCAGCAGCGCACGTGCTAATTGAAAACAGATGGCCCGTGCGCCGCTCCCACAAGGTGGATGCCAGCACAAGCATGAGTGCTTTAAAAGAGCTGTTTGCATTTGCCTGCTCTTTTTTTCACTGCCTGTCTTGCCCTCACTTTCCCTTCTCAACGTGCTTTATTTCAACTTTTCACAAGCTGTTTGCATTTGCCTGCTCCTTTTTTCCCACTGCCTGTCTTGCCCTCGCTTTCGCTTCTCAACGGGTTTTATTCAAACTTCTCACTATGTTTTTTTGTTTCTTACTTGGGTTATTCCATTTTCGATTTCCCTTGTCAACGTGTTTTTTTTTTTAAACTTGTCTGCCAATCTATACGGTGTCTTGCGAGCAGTACGAGATCAACAGTGCTGCTCGAGGCAGGAGCCGAATCCGGTTTTCAGCTTACTCTGAAACTCAACTTTTATCCGCTGCTTGGACATGCGCAGCACTAGGCCAGAGGGGACTATAGATCGGCTGAAGCAGGGGAGCTGATCGGGGCAGGTCCTCAAGTCTGTGGAATCAGCACAGAGCGACTCAAATGGCACGCTGAGAACTGGAGCGAAAATACCCCGTGGAGAACCTCGGCATAATCAGGTATTGTAATAACGAAACCAACTGCGATGGTGTTAGTTTCGTTATCACTCGTGCATATGCCACCATGCTCCAGAAGTCCCACAATGTCCAAATATCCGTAAACCCCTCCCCTACCGACTTCCAAGGGCACTCCCACCCACTTCCTGAAGTAAAGTTGTTAGTTACCTCTGTGCAGCACGCCCAGCTCAGAGGCTGCAGCTGGGTGTTTTGTACCTGTAAAAAGCATGCGATTCGGGGCAAAAGCGGCTCCATGCCACTTCCTGAAAGAAACTTTTTATAACTGCACGCAACACTTCACATAGCAGCCGGCAGCTGTCAAGTTATCATATCGAAATCCGCTAAAACCCATGCCACCTTCCCTTCTGTGAGGGCTGCGGGGTTTGTTATTCCGCTGCTTCTAGTTCAGAGTTAGGCTAGTGATCAAGCAATCTTATTTTTCTCTCACTTGCGCCTCAAATGGTTAATATGTATGATGTACAAAGAAAATCGCACCGTGCGCAATTACTGACCCAGGTACGTTTCCACCTTCTCCATCATGTCCGGTTTTGTTTACTCTTATCTGGTGTCAAGTGTTCCCTTTCACGCAGGCTGTTTTACTTTCACCAGCTCTGGACTGAGGTGCTCCACTGCTCGCTGGGGCTGGGTTCGAAGTGGTAAATCAAATAACTGAATAATATGACTCGGAATTTAATTTTTGAGGAGAGAAAATGACCACAATAGTAATGCATAAAGTTATAGCAAGGGAATATGTAGAGCTCAAATGGCAAATACTGTGGAAAAAGGTATTAAAATTTTTGGGTCACACTGGTGTAAGTGAAAGGGAAGGCTCGCATGACTCAATAACTTCAACTGCACTGCAATTATTATTTGATCTGAACCCTCTACTTTCAGAGTAGCTTGAAGTTTACACTCATTATGTATGTGGTTGTACTGAAGAGGACACGTAGAAATAGTAGTAAACGTATATGTATTGCCTCCCTGGTAAACACGCTTGGTCTCTTCAGCTGCTCCAGCTCTAATGACAAGTCACCCCTCTAGAACATGTATATGTGGCATCATGGCAAGGCAGAAGCACTACCAACGCTGCAGTGGTCAATACGAGTGGGTCTCATGCATAGTGGTATCCAAAGTGGATTCTGCAAAATTTTAAAAATGTTGGCGACCTCCATCTCTATCGGGGTACATGTCATGTTAAGTGCATTTGTAGCATATCCCCACCAAATACATGGTCTTACGCGCTTTCGCAGTTCTGGGGTTTCTCACTTGCTGGTGTCAATGTTCTCTGTTGGCATTTATTGTTGCTTAGATGTGAGGGATATTGGAAGTTATTGGCAGAGTTGGGTGAAACTAATGTATAGCTCATTGATGAAAAAGGATAATAACAACAACTGGCCAGGTCCTGTAACGGACCTTTGTGCCTACATACACTGCTGTCAGTTTCATTCTACTCGGGCTTCCAGCTGCCATTGCTCAGTATCAGGATGTTAGGTTTCGAGACATCTGTGTCTAATATGTGGCTTTGATGTCATTCTATGCATAGGTGATGTGCATGTCTGCATTTCAATGTACAACAGATGGCAAACGCTTAGCCAACTATAGAGGTTGGAGTTGTGTTGCATCCTGTGTGCATGATGGAGCCGGGGTTCTTGTGTAAAATATACATTTTTGTTCGGACGCAGGTGTTCTGTCCACGAAGATCTACGAGATGTAAGGCTGCTATGTCCTAGAGAAGCATTGGTAGCAAGAAGTGTCATCTCTACAGTTACAAGATGCAGAGCCCTAGCTCTCATACTCCAGCACACAAGAAAACTAATTGACACAAGCAGACACTCACAGATTTGAACTTTGAATGCAGCTGCTCCGCAACTGTCGGCAAACTTACCATGCGCCAAGGCTGACTGCCGTACTTAATAGGGGCGTTAACATATTATTGTCCCTGAGTACTGAGAACCCTGCAAACAGAGCAGATGATTCTCCCCTGAAAACACAGGCAGTATATATGCAATCTCCATAGTCAAAGGTCATTTGGTTCCCCGTGAAAAGAGACCTTTACAAACCATGTTTTCCGACTTAGCAGGACTGCAACAGAATTTAAGTAAGGCTTCCTGCAGTTTGAAACGGTCCCAGCTTCCAAAGACATGAAAGCAAGTGAAATGCTTAAAGTTCAGCCTTGTACGGTTATATATGGTAAGCAACGTGCGGGGATAGCAAATGTCTCAAAGCAGAAACTGCTATTTTGCATTTTTCCAGGTCAAACAGGATAAAAAGTGGCCTGCACCGATATTCTTGAATGTCGTGATAGCCTTTCTTTGCTGCCACAATTGCAATTGCCAGCTAAACCACTAGTGGTGCTATTTTGACTTGAACCCAGTAGAACTCCTTTCCAGACCACTCATTCCCCTACTAAATCACCAGAGAGTCCATCAAATATGTTCAGGTGAAGGGCAGAGAACCTAAGGGTGTCATCCTGTTATGTCTTCCCTCTTTGAGTCTGAATCCTAGTTGTACCATAAGTGTGGTTATCCCCAGGATATTTGGTCACTATCTTGCTTCCGGGCAGACAGGCTATTTCCCTCTGCTAAGCTCAGCCTCTTGTTGGGTCACACCTTCTTTTGCTCTTGGGGCCCTCTGAGGATTCCAGAGTGCACTGCATACATACACACACTGTACTCAAGGCCTTCATTTTTAAGGCTGTGCTTTTACCTGGTCACGCCAAAAGATTTCTGCTGGTTGTATGCCCATTTGTTGGTGGTGAAAGCTTTTGATATTTGAATTTGTCAACTGTGATAGTGTTATAAACACCCTGGCAGTAGATGGAAATATTAACTAAGGGTAAGGATTATTAATATGGAGATAAAAGATGTCATTTTGAGTAGTGAAATTTAGCACACTTGTATGCATGTGTCCATCATTGTGTTTATTTGTTGTATAGCTCAAAATTTCCTGGTGGCACACCACCCAAAGATAATATCCTGCATAGCTAAACACTTATAAGGTCCTAAAGGCGAGACCTATTGGCTATGCCAATGCTTGTTGTTTGTGTGTGCGACGCATCCAAGGTACTTTGTGTGAAAAGAGTCGCATCTGCAAATTGCTTTGAACTGAACTATTTCTACCATTTGAAAGTCATATTTTTATTACTGTATTGTGGATTTTTGTCGTTTTGGTCTTGTTTGGTTTAGATAAAGATTACTTATTTTTCTAAACTGGTGTGGTGTCCATTTGGATTGTTTTCACTGCATTACTGTATGTGTTCACAAATGCTTTACATACTGCCTCCGAGACAAGCCTGTCTGCTCATGCTAAGCTACCAAGGGTTTGAGCAGGGGTTATTGTAGAAGTGTATCCCCCTTACCCTGACTAGAAAGAAGGGTTCCTACTTGGACAACAGTGCAAACCATTGCCAACTACAAACCCCCATTTCTAACATGTCTAAACCAACTGACTGTCAGCTAAACATACTCCAGGTTACCAAAAAATGGCCCTTGGTTTAATGAGAAAGCTAAGTCATTAAATAAAAAGGAAAACAAGCTGAACATGTATGGTGATCTACCTACAATGAACAGGATAAAAAAACATTTCTCCATGAGCCTGATTCACAAAGTTAAGCTCAGTGGCGGCTCCTCCACTAAGGCGGAGGAGTGTCGCCCCACTGAGCAGGTCAATGAGGAAAAAATAAGGAGACTGGGAGGCGGGTGCTTCCTGCCCTGGAACAGGGCTAAGAGTGAAAGGAGGCGGGAGACAGCAGACAGGTAAGTGTTTATTATTTTTTTCCTGCATTCCCTACCCAAACCCCTCCCCCCTGACCCCACATCCGGCCAGGCTACTGCCATTAAATACCAGCCAAAACTGTGTAAATGTACACTTTTGTGTAAGTTTAAAATGTTTGGGGTTTTCACAAACTTTGAGTTTAATTTTACTAATAGTATATTCCTCAGTTGAGGCGGAGATCTCCGCACAAAAAAAGATAAGACAGACCTATCTTTTTATGTCCTGAGTCTCTGCCACGAGCGTGAAGTCCCACAGTCGTAAAATTACTATTGATAAAATTAAACTCTCAGTTTGTCAATACCAAAAAATATCAAACTTAGACAAAGGTGTAAGTTTACCATTGTGAATCAGGCCCTATATGAAAGATACTAAAAATAAAATGATAATAACTTCCGTTATCATTTTATTTTTCCTTTTATACAGCTCTGAGGGCAGTGGGGCGACGATCCTCCCCCTTAGTGGAGGAGTTGCCACTATTCATGGTGGCTGATCGTCGGTCTTGGTTAATATTGCTAAAGGGTAGTGTCCAAGTCGTCAGTCGCTACTCTATAGCACCCCTGCTGTCTGCACTGTTTTAGAATTGTTAATAATTCAGCTCAGTGAACTTGCCACCCTTGTGGCTTTACACTGCATTGCAATATTCATCCAGCAATTACCACTGCCAGGCCAGTAAATGTACGTGTATGTTTGGTGAGTTTAGTTCTTGGCATGTTGCCCTGCAAGCACACTAGGGAACTAAGATATATGCACTTGCCAGAGAGAGACCTTTGTTATCAGTGTCTGGATACCAGCCCAGCATGGCTTTACCTGATTACACTCCCATTCCATGCAGTAGAAGTCCAGCTTAACATAGCCCTAAATCTCCAAACAAAACCCCTTCACAGGCATTGTCTTTAGACCCATTATTATTCCTTCTCCCAGCCAAATCATCAGGTAAATCAATTGGGCTTCCAGATAGCACCCTTCCAGGCTGTGTATGCGGAGGCCTTTCTTATGGCAAGACCTTTATGAGCATTGTCACATACAAACCCTGATAATAGTCTCTGTGACTCTTTAAAGAAACTCCCCTTCAGTATCATCTGTGCCACCATAAATAACCCAAGCAATATTAGAATATTCATTATTGCCACCTGAGAGAGTGAGTTTACACCAGTGATTGTCCAATTCTCTATATTATTTTATTGTGATTGCCTACTAATAATTTCCCGTACAAATAAATATGTACAAAAAGGACTCCCATTGTACTTAGGCCCAGTGTGCTTCCAGTCTGTTGTGGTCAGATGTCGGGTGTATTGGGAAAAGGCAGGACTTATTAAAATTGATCCGCAGCCCAGGCAGTCTTACATATTCAATTATTAACTTCATAATTCCAAGTAGGTTGTTCTGCAGGTCAGGCAAATAAATCAAGACGTCATCCGCAGAGTGAGACCAATTGTACCCCTCCCTGCAGCTCCAACCACCACCATTCCAGAACCCTTATGAGAAGTATATCTGCAAGAGGTTAAATTGGGAGGGCAACAGAGGGCACACCTGCATTTGTATAGGCTAAAAGACAAGACAACGCTCCCTGCTCAGACTCTGGCTTAGGGCTAGCACAGAACAATTCAACCTACCTAAGGAAGGATGGGCCCATTCCCAATCTTCTTAGTGCTGCAAAAATACTTGCCAGAGTAGTGTGTTGAACTTCTCTGTATCTAAAGAGGCAACTGCTTGTGGAGAGGTGTGGTTCAGCGGCCAGGGCAGCTGACTTCAGAGCACAGTGTTCACAGTTCGATCCCTGGCTCCGGCGGCAGCTCAGCTCAGCACCATGTGACTCTGGGCAATAGCTCACTTAATTTCCACGACGGCTCCCAGCGCCCTGAGACCTGTAAGGGTGAGTAGTTCGCGCTTTACAAATACAGATTTTTTTTCCCCTTGTTCATGTGGAGTCATATCAACTAACACTAGAAAGTTGCCACAAACTGACGTGGGTAGTTTGGCCTGGAATGAACCTGCGCTGAACAGGGTGTACCAGAGTCCAAAGCACAGGCATGAGCCTGTCAGCTATTAATTTGCCTAAAATCTTGTATTCAGAGTTTAGCATAGACTGTGGTTTATAGAACTGAACCTCTAGCAGGTTTCACCCAGGCTTAGGTAATATCATTATTATTGCTCTCTTGTGGACGCAGGTAGGATTTCCCTATCAAAGACCCTTGTGTACATGTATAGTACATGTATAGTAATTTATGAGTTAGTTTCAGTTTGCACGTGGCACAGAATTCAGTGGGCAGTTTGTCAGCACTCTGTTTTTGGCAAGCTGGTCAACTGCAGTCCCTATTTCTTGCACGGATAGTGCAGTTTCATGTTTCGTTAAAGTAAGAGTTTATCTGCTTATCTATTGTGACAGGGGAGGGGGGTGCCCTTCAGAACTTCCACTGAAAGCCTTTAGGTTCAATCAATCAAAGTTTTGTTTATCACGTCTACTAACCCGTTATGGTCTCAAGGTGCTGTGGAAGGACCTGTGCGGTTCAGACCTGAATTGAGGCAGAAATGATGATTGCCTAAGGTACAGAGGCAGTGAGTTTCAGGTCTTTACAGCGAAGTAGGAGAAGGATTTTCCTCTAGCCGAGGTCTTGCGGATCCGTGGGATGGTGGCCAGGGTCAATCAGGTGGAGAGGAGATGTCTGGTGGGTGTGTAGAAGTAAAGGTATGCAGGTCCGGCATTATCCAGTGCTTGATAGGGGTGTTTGAGGAGCTTGAATGTGATTTTTTTGTAGATCAGGAGCCAGTGAAAGTCTCTCAGGTGCCCGATGATGTAGCTGCGGTGGGGGATGTTCAGGATGAGCCTGGCAGCGGAATTCTGGATGTTCTGCAGCTTCTTTTGGAGTTTTTGGGTGGTGCTGGCGTAGAGTGTGTTGCTGTAATCGAGTCTGCTGTCAACGAGTGCATGGATGAGATTTGTTCTGGACTCAGTGGAGTTCCACTTGTAGATCTTCAGAAACAGGCAGAGTGTGTGGAAGCAGGAGGACGAGGCGGCATTGATTTGGCAGTTCATTTTGAGCGAGGAGTCCAGGATGATTTCGAAGTTTCGAGTGTGGTCCGTTGGTGTGGGGGGGGGGAGGGTACCGAGTGCTGTGGGCCACCAGGAGTCATCCCAGGTGGAGGGGGAGTGGCTCAGGATGATGACTTCGGTCTTGTCTGAGTTGAGCTTGACGCAGCTGTCCTTCTTCCAGGCGGCGACTGCCTTCATCCTATTGTAGAAGTGGCTCCTGGCGGCTGCGGGGGTCGTCGGTGAGGGAGAGAATCAGCTGGGTGTTGTTGGGGAATCAAGCAGCAGCAAAGGTGGGAAAAGGGAGGCATATAAAGGCGCAGAATAAGTGGACAGGGGAAAATAAAGAAAATAATGAAAAAGAAAAAAACAAGCGCAAAGGCAAAGAAATGCAGAAAGCAGGAGATGACCAGAGAAACTCGCCCACTCGACCACCAGGGATGAGGCACAGGGGAGTGCCTGCAGATTGAGGAAGGCCTCGAACACGCGAACCTGGAGGTCAAGGTACAACAGCTACCAGGTGGGTCTGTGCGGTGGGGGGGAGCAACGCACTGCTAGGTCAGTGATATTCCTCCTTCACAGCGCAGCAGGCAACATTAGGTAGTGTTGGGAAGGGGGAGGGCTGATCAGCTAGCTGGGAGACGGCGTTGGAGGGGGTGGGACCGCCGGGAACAGAGCAGCTGCAAGGGCGGGAAGAGGGAGAAACAGAAAGGTGCAGAATAAGGAGAAAGAGAAAATAAAGAAAATAACAAAAAACAGCAAAAAAGAGCAAAACGAGCATAAAGGCAAAAAAGCTAAGAAAGGCAGAAGCAGGAAAAGACCAGGGAGAAGAGAGGCTTACCCACTCGTCTGCCAGGGATGAGGCAGGTGCCTGTGGGTGGAGGAGGGCCTCGAACATACAAACCTGAAGTTCAAGGGCCAACAGCTACCAGGCGGAGCTGTGCGGTGGGGGGAGCAATGCACTGACAAGGTTGGCAATGCCAGAACCAGCCTGCCTCAGTGAACAACCATCAAGAGCGGGTTATGGCGTGATTTGGTACAAATGAGGTTTTTGGTGCTTGTAACTATATGTCCTATCCTTACAAATAGCAGGAACCTATCTACCATGTGTGAATCCCATGAACAGGAGAATCAAAGGTCTTGGGGTTGCTGTTTTCTCCAAAAATCAACTAATTGTCAGCTTCGTACTCAAGTAGAGAATTTCTGTAAACCTCGCTGCTGTCCCTTGTAGGAAAGGAAGCAACCTATATTTTGTTATATCTGATACTGTATTATAGACACCACCCCACACTCCAGGGACATCCCGGGACCTAGCTAATTTAGGTGACAAAGAGTCAGAATTGCTTCTGGTCGTGACTCAGTACATACACACTTGCTAGCATGAGGTCAAGTGCATCCAACCTTCCTTCCAGTATAATCTACCCTCATTGTCTATATGTTATGTCAGTGTTATACATGGCACCCTTAGTGCATTCCATATGAGTGTGCCTCTACAGTAAGCAGTTTCTCAATAATGATGTTGGTGAGGTGGGTTTCCTGCATACATGCAATGTGTCTTTCAGCGTTTCAAATATACATACACCTTGTGTGGTTTAGTAGGTGACCCTAATTCCCTCACATTCCAAGTAATGCATTAATAGGAATTACACACCTGTGGCATTTGTGTAGGGTTACAGCAAAATGTCTTTCACTGGTGCCAGGGACAGCTCTGAGCAAGGCAGGACTGGGAAACAAAAGCAGCCCAGGCAAATGCTGTCCGCCCATCCCTAATACTACATGTAACAAACAAGCAAACCTGACCACCGTAAAAGGGGCTTGGGCAGGGTTCTCCACCCAAGACATTTTTGGGAAACAAATGCATTTATGGTGCATTTTACAACCCATTTTGCATTATAGAACCTTGTCAAATTGTTTATTGGATGACTGGAGACATGGCTGCATGGCACAATGAATGACTGAATAGTTGGATTGGTAAGGAGTGGGCAGAAGAATTAATTCAAGAGTAAATGACCATATATCCAGAATTGTAGCTAAATGGAGCAAATGCACAGGCCAAGGGTGGGTGCTCTGGTTTTTATTTTAGCTTCTGCACTAAACTTTGATCTAAAACTGAGATACAAAGAGCTAACCATATAATCGCCAAATAGCACCATATGTAACCAGAAAACCCTGCATCAATCAAGGTTTCCAGTTGACCGCATTGTGTGATCTTATGCAATTCGTTTTTTCACAGTATCTTCTTTTCGTACAGCACCATACGAGAACACCTTTAAATGTATCTGTTCAGGGGCGAGCTGCACAAAACAAACGACTGTAATGTTATTCTTGCAACCAAAGCCTAGAACGACCTCCCCCTCGACCTCCAGTTCAGGAAGGACCTGAAGACCTGGTCTTCTGATGACCCCAGCACTCAATGGAGCTGCCCCAATTCCCCCCCCCCCCCTCCAAGCGCCTTGAGACCCTCACGGGGGAGTAGCTGCGCTTTACCAACCCTGATTGATTTATTGATCTATAGCAACACCCTGGGCCAGTGGTTCTTAACTTTTTGACTTTTAACGACCCCACTAATCATTACTGTAAGCCAGGGACCCCATTTTCTCTATCTAAATCACAAAACAATATACAAAAATACAAAAAACAAACATTCCTAAAAAAAAAATACACAAATTATGAAATATTTTATTTAATGCACACAAATAAAACAATAAATCACATTTTAATGGGAAGGTTCAAGCTTGTCTAAATTTAATTGAGGCCACCCCTTGCCCATACTTTAGTCTGCTTGATGCAGCTACACCGCTCCCATTAATCAATCTGAGGATACCAACTTCATTTTTAGCCAACTATTTCAAATTACTTTACATTTACAGAACGTTTTAAAATGTGTGGGGTTTGGGAATGTTGGCTTAGCGGTCTGACCAGCACTCATCCCATTCCAGTTTATTATCTTGGCTGTGTCTGCTGGCCTACATTTATATGATGCCCTCTTGGTTGAATTACAAATCCCTTCCCATGCAGGAGATTACAAGTAGTTATCAAGAAAACAACAATAGCCATGTCAGTCCAGACAATCAAAGGTGCATGCATCATAAATGATTTTTATTATGTATATTCAAAACGTGAATAGCTCTGTGTGCTCCCCTGTTTCATATTTGTGTGCCAGTGGATGTTTTACCCTTAACTCCATTTAACTCCTAAAACCTACATTGGTCCATAGTAAAATATGACCTCTTATCCAACAAACTAGCCACCTACTAAACATTAAACAAACCACAGCTTCATGCAGTTTTGAAAAGCTATGTAACTGGAATCACAATTGGGTACCCGCTATGTATCTCCTTGTGGGATGCAACATCTGAGTTACTCTCGTCCCTGGCTGATCCACCGTCCCTACCTCAGACTACCTCCCACAGGTCTTGGTATTTTGCAACATCGGCGAATTGTTTGTGGTCTTTTTGTGCTGTTTGCTCTTTCATCTGTGTGCCTGTTATTCAGTTATTTTCCCTACTTTGCGGTCAGCACTTCGGGTCACCTATGGTTGGCTACATCTCATATCACTCATTTGATGATGCCTAAGACTTAACCTGTGCGGTGAAGAAATGCGTGTTCCCTTCTAATGTCACTCTCAGGTTTGTCGAATATAACAATGCATACTTAATTTTGTGTTTAAGCAGCAGGTGTCTGGTGTCCACAAAAGATCTTCGCAGCTGTTATACAAAGGCGGTATGCTCGGGGAATAAGTTCACCTTGGTGTATATCCTCCATGACCCATGTTCTTGTGCCACTTGTATTATTCTGTCTCTATCTCGAAAATCCAACAAGGGGTCTTTGGGAGGAGCTCCAGTCATCAGTGGTCACCCCAAAACTCTGTATGCCCTTTTAACTACTAGGAACTTTGAAGGTGTGCCTTTGTAGACATTGACTACTTTTCCATGCTTCTACTTTACTTCCATCCGTACGTTCAGGTACTCCAACAAAGCGTATGTTGTGTGAGTGGGAGCACTCCTCAGAGTCATCCACATTTTGTTGCATGTTCTTCACTTGTGATTGTAGTACCTGCACTTAGGGTCCTAAGGTGGCAAGTATGGATTCTTTATCTATGACTATATCACTGGGTTTTTGGTGATTTGCTTGCAGCAAGTTTACTTTTATGGCCACAGTCTCTATCTTCTTTTCAAGAGTGGTTTTGGTTTCCAGTATGGCCTGTAGTATATCGTTGAAAGTTTCTGTGTTTCCCATTAACAAAGTCTCTAATTTTCTTATTATGATAGCATTATCTTTGTTACCCACAGCATGAGAGTCAGGATTGAGTTGCATCTTTTGAGCTTTCGGTTTACCCGTCCTGTCGTCAATCAACTTGAGTCGTATTCTTGGTTGTGTAGTGTGGCCGGCACTATGGTATCAATAATCCTTTATTGTTGCACTGCCCCCCGGAGTTCCATACCTAGGAAGAGTAACTCCAGTCCATCCGCGGGGCGTTGCAATGACCTTACAAAACACAGACCTCAGCCGCTGCGGAGCATCTTTACTCACTGGATTCATGGGTGCGTAGTGAAGCAACAAAACCGACTCAAGCATCCCCTTTGGTACAGTCAACGTCATGGGCGGTTTCTCCATTAGGGCTGAGGAGCTGTGGCCCTCTGAAATTCCTACATATAAAAATATAATAAATAGACCAATTTATTTAGAGATACGATTGTATATCTGAATAAATAAATGTATTTAGGTCTGGGCTGTCTGTTTCAGGCTGCCTTCCCTGCCTCACTCTGAAGCAAGAGACGGAAGCCAGGCAGTAAATCAACTTTTGGTACTTTGACACAGGACGCAGAGCTTTCTGTTGTATAGCCCTTCTTTGCCATTGTGGTCTGGGTTGTATGCACTCTGTAGGCCACTGACGCCACCAGCGTCATGGGTTCGGGTGCCGGAGACTTCATTTCTCCGTGACTTCAGACGTCCATCATTCAAAGGCGTAGATCCCCCCCTTTCGTAATAGTGAGAGTGGATGCAAGCACATCTGATCTGGTGCCTTGTTCTCGGTAATGGTAAGTGTTTGCATGCTAATGTTATGTTATGTATATTGTGCTTAGACCCCTCATCACGCTAACCTCCCCCGCTGTGACACCCTAGGCCCTCGCTGCAGATTGCTGGCCCTGTTAGAAGTGGAGCTGATGTATTTGTTAATTGTTCACCCGCGAAATGGATCCAAATGACGAGCAGGGTTCGTTCTTGTTCCCTTATGAAGTTGGTCCATATATCCGAGTCAAGCAAGGCCAGAAATATGTGCCTACAGTGGACAGTTCTCTGATGAGTGACATTAAAAATGGCCATGTCTTTGTGCCCCTAAGTTAACCCTGATGCCAAAAACATGAATTCAATTGCAAACAATGAATGTTAAAAACGTTAACGGAATGCATTTATCTGTATTTCTTTATGTGCTTTTTTGAGGCTTGAGCCTTGATTGGCAGGTGTTTATAAGGGGGATTTGATTGAGCGCTCAGGCGCTAAGGCTGAAGCTAAAGAAAAGTGTTCACCAGTGGGCTGGCCTCTCTGCATAGCACACACAACTATATTTATGTATTCCAATTGCAACTGAAATTTTGTGGATGTTTTTTTGAGGGGGTACAGAGATATCAAAATATTTGCAGGGCTAAAGTAAGAGAAATTAAAAGGAGGGGGGGATCAGTCAAGCTGCCCATTCCTGTCTCCTGCAAGCTCCCCACCTCATGGGGTTCGCCGCCCTCCTACATGCAGGATAAATAACATGGAAGGAGAGATTGTTTTGCATTCATCATCATGTTTGGGTTTCACAGAAAGCTATTGCCAATACTCCATAAACAAAGGTCTTTCCTCTCCATGAATTCCATGTTCATATGTGCGATTGAGGACTTCTGTTGACTGAAAACCTTTGCTCTCAGATTTTGATTCTAACTTTTTCAAGGACATTGCCATTTGTACTTGTTTTTTAATCTTTTGCATTCCTATTCTCATCGAGAGAGAAATACTTAATTAGGTCACATCTCCAGGTAGTAAACATATTGCGTCTATCTTATGTTTTCCAGATGAATAGGACACGTTACAACGCACACGTTTACAATGCATGCCATTACAACGACTGCTTTGTTACGACGAATACCATTGCAACGCAAGTCATTACAATGACTTGCTGTAGGGGGGTGCTGGAGTTTGGAATAGTATAATTTACTATTCCAACTCCAGTCTGTGAAACAGTAGGGAAGGTGTTGGATTTAAAATCCAACACCTTCCGCCCCCTACAGCAAGTCGCTGTAACGACTTGCGTTGTAATGGTATGTGATGTTACAACGCAGTCGTTGTAATGACTGTGTTGAAATGGCATGCGTTGTATCGTCTTTGTCGCAAACGATGTTTACCTTTCCAGATAGCTTCATCAGACATTAAGTAAGTCCATCCGAATGGCAACTTCACAGCATCTGTTCACCAGGAACTATATTAAAGAAGGGCACTTTGATATTAGAGAAGGGGTTTCAGGCGCTTGTGCAACCCCTTCTGTAATACGGATAGCACTGGTGCATATCTAGCACCAGCACTAACTCAAGATGACATTCCGTTATTTGCATAGGGGCATAGCCCCATGCAAATCAGGGAATCAATTTGCCTCTTCGCCCGCACTGTACTATGGGCGCAGAGAGGCAAACATTCCTTCAGGAGGCACATTGCAAGTGCGCCACAAAAAGGTGGTGCTCTTTTAGTGCACTTCCTAAAAGCAGCCCTATGGAGGGGAGAATAGAGGGTCCCACAGACCACCGCAACCCCCCAGACATCCTTGCAGGTGGGTGCAGTCACTCACTGCACCTGCCTGCAAGAGGATCTCTTTCCCCTCCTGAAAGCGCAAGCAAGTTTCCACCTGCACTGTGAAACAGGGAGTCGTTTTGAAGCAGCCGCTCCATATTTCACCTGAATGCGCTACCCCCAGGGCAGCACAAGTTTGCGACTGCCCTGAGAGCAGCGCATGCACCATAATAGGGCACACTTTCCCTGTTTCGACCCGAGGCACCTGTTTTAAAGTGCACCGTGGCATAAATAGGGAAAGTGCGCCCTATTCCTAATACGGGCCCTGTTTGGAATTTTGGAATACAAGACTCAACTAAATAATTTGGCTCCTCCATGCCTTTTCTGCTACCAATGGAGTAGACTTTGTCAGCCTAAAAATGTTATATTTGCTATTACTGCTTAAATTAATCTTTCCCGACTGTACATTCAAACATTTTATTTTACCCAAATACCTTCCCATAGGCCACAGTTCTACATAGATAACAAACAATCTGATTTTTGCAACTTAGGCACTTGGACGCACGTTTGAAGAACTGCAAGCCAAGATCTATAGAATGCTCCAAGACCTTGCACTGTATTTTGTGCTATCCTTAGGGTTCCCTCAGTATGTGAGGTCCAGGAGCATTGTTAGATGTCCAAGAACATCGTTTATAGTTAAGTCCAAGCATGGGTATGCTATTACTCTCCAAACACAAGGAGATGATGGACGGAGCGTTGAACCTTTTCAGACACTCACCCACAGTCACTGATCTGGGTTGAATCCATCATTGTTCTTTAGCTCACTTTGCCACCCCAGCTCAGACCCAGCCATATGCAAATCAGTCTTGAGCCTGAAGTAAGCTAAAGAACAATGATGGATTCAACCCAGATCTGTGACGGGGGTGAGTATCTGAAAATTTTTAGCACTCCATCCATCATCTCCTTGTGTTTGCTTTGTTTGCTCTAAGTTGGCAGTGTATTTTCAGACGTGGGTCACCTGATCACTCTGCCACTGGATTCTAGCTAGCCTGGCTGATGAGGGGGGTTACCCTGAAACCGGTCCCAGGGAAGACCTGGCTTCGCAGTTCGGGCTGGACTGTTCCCATGAGGCACAGGGTCAAGATTGATGTGCATATAGCTGGGTCTGAACTGGGGTGGCAAAGTGATCTTAAGCACGATGATGGATTCAACCCAGATCTGTGATGGGGGGGGTGGAGGGGGAGGGGGGAAGAGTGTCTGAAAAGTTTCAGCGCTCCGTCCATCATCTCGTTGTCTTTGCTTTTACTCTCTCCACTTTTTCTTTGAGCTCATGCCTACTGGTATTATTTTTGGCTTGTTTTCTTTCATCCTCAGCATGTCTCTGTTGCATTATATAGCTGTTTAAATGCAGCAGAGGTTCCAGAAATCACCACAAGGTCGTCAGCAAACATGCATGCTCTTCCATTTACACCTCCACCATCTCTCTTCTCTCAGGGACCTCAGAAACTACCAAATTGGGTTTCTTCAAATCTCGATTTTGAGAAATCTTAAAGTTCGTCATGCAAAGGTATTGGAGAGACGAGTCTCGATGCCCAAGAAGGGCAAAGGAGGTTTTGGTGGTGGGGTGTACAGCTTATTGAGTTAAACGAAAAGGTATGGATTAAAGATTGCATTCCGTTAAGGCTTGCCAAATTTAAGAACTTTTTATGTTGCCTTTTTTCTTGCACTTCTCTTGTTAGGCCTGGATCAGGCCAGGTCAAAGTGGCTTGGCAAATGATTTTTCTCTCTAAGGAACATAGTTCTGTGGAGACAACGCCGTATCCAGTGCTTTAAATGGGCCGGTACTCACCGGTACTGAGTACCGGCACTTCTTAGATTTAGCACTCGGAGTACCGGCACTTCTCTACTGCCGAGGAGAGTACCGGTACTCATGAAAAGCTGGTCCTGGCGGCCTTTCTTTGATAGCTAAGGCACTTCTGTAGACCTGCGCCAGCCCAGCTGAACAATTCAGCGTGGGCTCATTTGCATACCAATCGGGTGTTCACAGACATCGAGGCAGCCCAGTGACGGCGTAATTAAGAGAGCCATGGGAGGTAACCAGGTTCAAATGGCTTTAAGCCCACCTGATTCTTTTGTTAAGTGTCTGCTAATGTTTGTCTGCTTGCCTGTGATTGTTGAGAAACACGAGAGAAGGGGGGGAGGGGGGAGACAATAGAGACACTCTTGGAAGTTATATTAAAAGAAATGTGTGGACTGCGTTGTGGGTGCATGTCTGCTTGTTTCTTTCTGTGTCACTGGAGAACATATAGAATTGTGCGGAGCAACAGCAATTGACAGAATTGATGTTGCACATATTACAAAACAACGAAATGTTGAAATATCGCCGCATTTGGGTTTCTGTTGTTTCTAATGAGTAAACAAACCTGCTTTGTTTATTGAAAGACATTTCTCATGTGTTTTGGTATGTGCGGCAAGTAGTATCGAAGTCAATAAGTATCGGCATGACTTTTAAGCCCTGCCCCCAAACCCCACCCACTCGCCACATTTAAATGAGTACCTGCACTATTTTTCCCCCATTTAAAGCACTGGCCGTATCTCAGGAGACACTACACAAGTGGGAAGTACTCCCGACACAAATATATGGACCTTGTCATCTAACACACCCCTCTTGCTCCCTTGTGATGATAGCAATATGTGTTCCCATGTTTTGCTGTTCAGTGGAGCTTCTGCTGTGCTACGCCTTACTAGCTCATCGCTGGCTTTATATTTCAGACCTTCTTTAAACTGAGTTAATGTTTAGTTCCTGGGGACTGAGCCTTGCACTAACAGCGCTTAGAGGTACTGATGGAGCGGAAGTATGGGTTTGGCCACCCCAGGTCACCGATGCCACTGAGCACCTGGGCTCATACCCTCCTTTCAAGAGGCAAGACCCACAGCAGCATGAGGACACACCACACTGCAGGACCTAGCTGTCTCCTCGTGTGCCACTGGTTCCCACTCTGTAAACCCTGGGATGCAAGCACACGCACTTTCAAATTTAAATGCAACCCACAAAATGGGTTTCATTTGTGAATGGACCCAGAACCTGGCGTGTTAATAATCCATGTATGGCTTTTAACAGCTAGAGCTATGCTCCTACAATGTATTCCCTCTCTCACAATGCCAACATGTGCTTTATTCACTAAGTCTGGGATAGTGAGTGAGTAGGTTGTTAAAAGGCTTGGGTAAATAAATCAAGACATTTACTTTCAAATACCGATTAGTAAAATTCAGAAGAATTTTCTTATCTTTTCCATTATTTCTGCATATTTTATTAAATCACCTAAATACTGGGCGGCTAGCAATATGTTTGCGTGCTTTGTACATTAATAAAAATATAAAACTAGCCAACAAAGCCACTGGAACATATATCCAGGTCAATGCATTATGCAAAAGACAAAAAAGATAATGCATATGAAGACACTGCTATACACCGTGCCATAATTATGCAAAACATAAATGAATCATCCTTGAAATTGTTGCTGGCATCCATGACCTCAAATGCAAAGTCAGCCACCTGAGTAATGTGGGAAATGAGAATAGTGTAAAAACGTGTAACACAAATGGTGCTTGCATGAAACGCTATAGAACTACGTTATTAGCAGATTCAAAGCCGCTTTTGTTCTCCCCATTCCTTGAGTGCCACCGCCATTTTTTTTTCATCTCGTCAACATTCCGCTCTCCAAGCCTCCCTCTCAAACTGGACATAGCTGCCCGTCTTGTCTGTGCTCTGAAGTCTCTACTCCGGCATATGGCACAATTTAAATCAAACAAATAAATAGACAAAATTTAGTTGAGTAAATGCAGATCGATAATAGTCCGAATTTACCTGCATTGACAAGTTGGGGGGAAGCTCAGCTCACCCATCAGCCGGAGCGGAAACACTAATTACGTAAATAACGAGAATAATACTGTAAATTAGTCAGATGGAAAGCAGCTCCAAGAAAACATGACCTAAAGCCCCGCCAGATGGTACATTGTGCCACAGTAACACATTGCGCTGCGTCAGTCTGACATGAAGGGGGTTCCCATTGCATGACTGCACCAATGAGGGACTATGGGATGAAAACATGTTCTTTAGTTATAACTGTCTCTGTAGCCCGCGAATCTAAGGCGGACTCAAGTATCGGAGCAAGACGGTCCCCGGCTATCTCTGAATTCCATCGGCCACGAGCCGCCCACGAGCTCTAAATGCAAGCAGTGGGCCCTTCCATGGCACGCTCTGGAGTTATTTACGCATCGTGGTAGCAAAACAGCGACAAACAAAATCTGGTTCTACTCTGGAGAAGAACCATGCCAGTAAATTCAGCAGCATGTTGCAGACTCCATGCCAGCTGCCCCTTGCTGAAGGACTGAAGGCATATGGTCCCAACATTGTGTGGGAAACACAGCGCTGCGCGAGACGCAGAAGGAGAAGCTGCGGCGGGAAAACAACTGTTCTGACAGGAACTAAAAATCGAATTTCACGAATGGGTGCAATTTATTAAGCAATAAAATAAAACTATAGGAAATGACTACCATTATACATTTTCGAACCACCTTATTACTACAAAACCGTAAATATTTTTCAACTGCCCTCGGGTGGTCATAAAGCTGTCATGTCCAAAGTGCAAACACGCTGAAGGTTTAAATCCAAAATGAATAAAGTATGTTCGGCCGAGATAGCGCACCTGTGTCCTATCTGGCTGATATGAGCAAGCAAAAACATGCAGAAAAGTTTTTAGAAAGGTTAATTATATAACTTTATAACCACGTTTCAATCAAAAGTCATGCTAGATTTGCTCACTAATACCTCAAATACAGCTGAAGGAATCCGCCTCAAGTTTGCCATGGACGTCATGAAAGGACCTTACCAAAGCTTTAAGGTTAGAACTGGTGAGTACAGTCTCTGCTCTTACCACGCCTTCAGTTTTACTCAGCAGCTACCACTGCAACGCACAGAAGAGGGCACACCTGCCTGGCCACTGATCCAATGGGTCTAGCTTCAAGATGGAAAGCAATAACATACTGGAATGGCCACAGTCGAACACTCACCACTGGCTCAGCATTCAACCACGCACATAGGCAAAATCACACTGCCAATTTCAATCAATGCACAGGGGTGTAGCATAAGGGGTGTATGGGGTATGACACCCCCAAATAAATGCAGTCTTGGCTTGGTAGTTGGTTTTGGAGGCTGCACTAAGTTAGGTCTGCTATGTCTGTGTCGGTTTTCCCACTGTTCTAATTTCACTGAGCGTTTTTTTGGATTGGGAAGTCGAATATATATATATTGTGACAGTTTAACCTAAAAAAGTAGGACATCTGTGCCCACAGACTTACAACTTGAAAGGGTGCACATTTTGTACTTTTCGGAATTCACAAACATTGGTAGTGATAGGCTTGGAAAGCTGCACCAGTCTGAGATTTCAAAGCATACTACTGGCAATCAAACACCCAAAGGTGATGAATGCTTGCAAATAATCTAACCACTGGCAATCACTTGGGGTAGCATTTCAACCAGTAATTTTTCACCCACTGTGCAACTCTAGACAGAGGCCCAGCTAAAGTAAATCACTGACTCGGTTCCTCATGGGAGTAGTCCATTCCAAACCTTGGTCATCTCACCGTTCACCTTGCAGCCCTTCACTTCTTTTAAATAAAAATTGAGATTCCCACTTCCTGAATCTCACTTTCTAAGCTAAACCCCTGTCAATGCAGTTAGGAAGTCAGGAGCTAGTTAGCAAACAGTGAGCTCTGGCCTAAAAGAGGAAAGTTAGATAACCATTCATACTTCCTGTTAGAAATGGGGCTCTCTAGTTGGCAGAGGTAGGTACGTTTGTTCAAATGGGGACCCTTGCTTCTAGTCAGGTTAAGGGGGATACACTCCTAAAATAACCCCTGCTCACCCCCTTGGTAGCTTGGCACGAGCAGACAGGCTTATCTCAGAGGCAGTGTGTAGGACTTGGCCCTTTTTCCCTCAGTTGTTTTCATTTTTCGTGTTGCTACAGATTCAGGGAGCCATGTTATCTACCCCTGAAACTTCTGTCTGAGGGCCTGGAGCACAAAATGGTGGCCACCTGTGACATCACCAGCATCCACTGGAACCTACCAGCACTTTCCAGAACCTTCCAGGAGATTCCAGAACTGTGTGACAGTTGGAAACCGTTTAGAATGTTGGGAGGATAAGAGAGTGAGTTGGCAGTTGGAGCTGGCAGTTGGCACCTGACTGGTGAAGAGAGAGGAGCACAACAGTGAAGGAGGAAGGAGTGAAGCAGCAGGGGTGGAAACTTGTGCCTGGAGTGGGGTCCATAAACCCACCCTTGATACTTGTCCCTACTGATGGATCCCAGCCTATAGCCCTGTGTGGGAAGAAGTCAGAAGAAAACCATCCTAAGGACCTGGACAGCAGGAACAGGCCTTAGAACCAAGAAAGCAGCAAGATTCTGACCTGAGAACTGGTTTCCCTGGAGCCTGGCGTCGAGTAGCCGAAGACCTGGAGCCCGAGGTGGAGAAGCGGCGCTGACTGAGGTAGCAGACGTCGTACCCGGAGCCGCCTGAGGTCGTAAGAGGGCGCCGGCGGAGGTCGAGAGGAATACCAAGGGTCGAGAAGGAGGTGAACCGAGGTCGAGCGAGCGGCGTCATCGGAGGAGTGAAGTCCGCCCTCCGGAGTCGTCGGAGACCGAGGTAGAGGAGCACCGGAGGTCGGGAGTGAGGATCGCACTCCGGAGTCGCCCGGAACCTGTGAGGAGGAACACCGGAGGTCGGGGGTGAGGATCGCACCCCGGAGTCGCCGGAAGTCGACAGCGAGGCCAGGCCGGCCGACGTCATCGGAGCCGAGTGCGCCATCGGACCGGAGCCGCCCGAAGTCGACATCGTGAGGAGACTGCCCGACGCCGTCGAATCGGAGGTGGAGATCGAACCGAGGCCACCGACATCGGACCGGAACCGCCTACCGGCGTCGTCAAAGAACTGACATTGTGCCGAGGCCGCCGAGACCGAACCGGAACCGCCTCACGGCGTCGACACGACTCCAGCGGCGTCGGAACATCAGAAAAGGGCAGTAAGTGGAGTAGAGGGCGCCTTAGGCCCTGTGGAGACCTGAGAGACTACTCTAAGGGGCTAGGGAGGAGCTGAAACCCACCTGACTGTGCCTGGGGTGAACTGGGACTAACCTAGAGAGGTTGTGTGGAGAGGGAAGCCAGGGCATTGGAATTTTCCCCCCTTTGATCTACCTCAGATTAGGCCTCAGCCTTTGCCTCAGCCAGGGAGTAGTACCCCTCAAGCCTTCCACACCCTACAAGCTGTGCCTGGGCCAAATCAGCCCTTCAGAATTGAAGTGTCATCTGATTCATGAGTGTTGCTGTATACTTCTAATTATTTATTGGGGATACTGTATTTATTAAGTTCTTATCTATTTATTGCTGCACTGTATTTATAGGTCCACAGGACTTGTTGGTGTACAGTATTTATTGGTACAGTATTTATTGGTACAGTATTTATTACCTCAAAGTATTTAATTGTCTGTATATATTGCACTTGTATTTATGCCCTGTTATTTATGATCACCCCTATTTATTTCAGCAAACAGCAAATATTTATTTGACCTGCTCTATTTAAGAATTTGTATATTGAGATTGTTATTTATTTTTCCAATCAGCAACTAAGAGAAAAAGATAAAGAAAGAATATTTTCATAATTTTTACGGTGTAGAGTCGTTTTTGGAACGGATGCACGCATGGTTATTGTATGGGTATATTGTATGCTTAGCACTGCGCCTGATTCCTGACCACTCGAGCCAAGCTACCCCATTGTGTCGGGAAGGTCCACCACCACCCTGCGGAGTGGGAGTGGGCTGTTTCCAACATAAATTGGTGTTCAGTGGTGGGATAGAGCTGTGCCTACGTATACTCAACAATAACTGTGGGTAGTCCATAGGCCTACACCGGGAGTTTTCTCACAGCGGCCTTCCTAATTGTGGGTTTTTGTTTTTTTCCAAATTTACTCTGGTGGTGGGAGGAGGTATTACTAAAGGTACCACCCTACATTGTTACTGCACAAAACCTGTCCTCTAACCTGAGTGGGCAAGATGGAGTTTGTACTAGAAGATTTAAAAACGTACACTGTGGCCCAAGTCAGGAAGTTAACAGACCGGAGGGAGGAAAGACAGCTCACATGGGACTTAGCAAGGCTGGAGAAAGAGATGGAGGAGAAAAGGATGGCGCACGAGCTTTGGATGAAGGAGATGAAGCTGCGTGCCCTCCAGATGAGTGTGTCCAGCGAGGACACTGGTGGCAGCATACCAGAAGCTTCACAGGAGCTAGAAGTATATTTACCCCAGGAAGACATCACCAGGGTGTCTGAGGAGGCATTGGGGTGTGAACCTGAAGGGGGTAGTGCAGGGATCTTCCAACCCAGCGAGGTGAGAGAAGTGGCAGATAGCCCAGCTAGGTCCCAGGGAGAGAGGGTTGTAGGGCCTCACGACCTATCTGTAGGAAGGCGTGAGACGGGGAGGTGTCCCGAGGTGCCCCAACCGAAGTCTCAGGGCCTGGAGAGTTCCGCAAGGGAGCCCCAGGTTGGGAGCCTAGGCTGTCCCGATGTGCCCTCCAGTGCAGGGGAGCCCCTAGTGTCAGGAGGACCCAGGGCGACTGTAACTAGCGCGCCTGAGGTTCTGGGGTTGGCCCAGTTTCAGGGTTTAGGTTCTGGGCTGGGATGCCAGGCTCAGGGGTTGCCTGACCTGGCGGGTGGGGCCTCGGTTAACCGGGTCCCCCCGAAATTGACTTCCAGGGGTACTTTTCCCGTTAGGAGGGTGCTGAAATCTGGAAGGGGGTGCAGAGGGAGGAAGGTCTCGCCTCGGGCACCGACTCAGCCTAAGGGTTTAGACCCTAGGTTGAAGGATCAGTTGAGGGGTCAAGGCCCTAGACTGAGGAGGAAGTGTTGGTCTGAGGGTGCCTCGCAGGGTAGGATGAGGAACCCCAGAAGGAGAGTTAGGGGGAGGAGAGCCTCGCCCCGGAAGGCTGGTCAGCCTAAGGGTGTGAACCCCAGGAAGAAGGACCAGAGGCAGTTTAGGACTGCAAGGAGGAGGACCGGAGTGGTCAACGGGCACTACAGGCCTGGGGCTACTGCCCCCCACTCCGCGAGATCACCCGGGCCAGAGACATCTGGATGGCCCAGGGGCCGGTCCTGGCCACAACTAGCTAGGGAGCCCCCGTGGGGTGGTTTTGTTGGTCCAGGGAGGTTTGTTAGGGAGCCATTGGGTTCCAGAGCGGAGGAGAACTTGCGGGTGCTCCTGCCGTAGCGGGCCTGCGTCCACCTTTTCTCGCCCCAAGCAGGGAAGACCATCAAGGCATTGATCGGTCTACCCTGGCTTTTGGCTGGAAGGGGGTTATGTAGGACTTGGCCCTTTTTCCCTCAGTTGTTTTCATTTTTCGTGTTGCTACAGATTCAGGGAGCCATGTTATCTACCCCTGAAACTTCTGTCTGAGGGCCTGGAGCACAAAATGGTGGCCACCTGTGACATCACCAGCATCCACTGGAACCTACCAGCACCTTCCAGAACCTTCCAGGAGATTCCAGAACTGTGTGACAGTTGGAAACCGTTTAGAATGTTGGGAGGATAAGAGAGTGAGTTGGCAGTTGGAGCTGGCAGTTGGCACCTGACTGGTGAAGAGAGAGGAGCACAACAGTGAAGGAGGAAGGAGTGAAGCAGCAGGGGTGGAAACTTGTGCCTGGAGTGGGGTCCATAAACCCACCCTTGATACTTGTCCCTACTGATGGATCCCAGCCTATAGCCCTGTGTGGGAAGAAGTCAGAAGAAAACCATCCTAAGGACCTGGACAGCAGGAACAGGCCTTAGAACCAAGAAAGCAGCAAGATTCTGACCTGAGAACTGGTTTCCCTGGAGCCTGGCGTCGAGTAGCCGAAGACCTGGAGCCCGAGGTGGAGAAGCGGCGCTGACTGAGGTAGCAGACGTCGTACCCGGAGCCGCCTGAGGTCGTAAGAGGGCGCCGGCGGAGGTCGAGAGGAATACCAAGGGTCGAGAAGGAGGTGAACCGAGGTCGAGCGAGCGGCGTCATCGGAGGAGTGAAGTCCGCCCTCCGGAGTCGTCGGAGACCGAGGTAGAGGAGCACCGGAGGTCGGGAGTGAGGATCGCACTCCGGAGTCGCCCGGAACCTGTGAGGAGGAACACCGGAGGTCGGGGGTGAGGATCGCACCCCGGAGTCGCCGGAAGTCGACAGCGAGGCCAGGCCGGCCGACGTCATCGGAACCGAGTGCGCCATCGGACCGGAGCCGCCCGAAGTCGACATCGTGAGGAGACTGCCCGACGCCGTCGAATCGGAGGTGGAGATCGAACCGAGGCCACCGACATCGGACCGGAACCGCCTACCGGCGTCGTCAAAGAACTGACATTGTGCCGAGGCCGCCGAGACCGAACCGGAACCGCCTCACGGCGTCGACACGACTCCAGCGGCGTCGGAACATCAGAAAAGGGCAGTAAGTGGAGTAGAGGGCGCCTTAGGCCCTGTGGAGACCTGAGAGACTACTCTAAGGGGCTAGGGAGGAGCTGAAACCCACCTGACTGTGCCTGGGGTGAACTGGGACTAACCTAGAGAGGTTGTGTGGAGAGGGAAGCCAGGGCATTGGAATTTTCCCCCCTTTGATCTACCTCAGATTAGGCCTCAGCCTTTGCCTCAGCCAGGGAGTAGTACCCCTCAAGCCTTCCACACCCTACAAGCTGTGCCTGGGCCAAATCAGCCCTTCAGAATTGAAGTGTCATCTGATTCATGAGTGTTGCTGTATACTTCTAATTATTTATTGGGGATACTGTATTTATTAAGTTCTTATCTATTTATTGCTGCACTGTATTTATAGGTCCACAGGACTTGTTGGTGTACAGTATTTATTGGTACAGTATTTATTGGTACAGTATTTATTACCTCAAAGTATTTAATTGTCTGTATATATTGCACTTGTATTTATGCCCTGTTATTTATGATCACCCCTATTTATTTCAGCAAACAGCAAATATTTATTTGACCTGCTCTATTTAAGAATTTGTATATTGAGATTGTTATTTATTTTTCCAATCAGCAACTAAGAGAAAAAGATAAAGAAAGAATATTTTCATAATTTTTACGGTGTAGAGTCGTTTTTGGAACGGATGCACGCATGGTTATTGTATGGGTATATTGTATGCTTAGCACTGCGCCTGATTCCTGACCACTCGAGCCAAGCTACCCCATTGTGTCGGGAAGGTCCACCACCACCCTGCGGAGTGGGAGTGGGCTGTTTCCAACACAGTGTGTTAAGCATTTGTGAACACATACAGTAACACAGTGAAAACACTACAAATGGACACCACACCAGTTTAGAAAAATAGTAAATCTTTATCTAAACCAACAAGACCCAATACAATAAAAATCCAACATACAATACTCTTGAAAAATAGTACTGACGAATAATAACCTTTAAATTGCAGGAAAATTAATAAAACACAGTTATTCCGACTCGGTAGCTCCTCCTGGGGCTACAACGATACTGAATACGACAGAGGCTAACAATTCCAGCCAACCGCGTCGATACAGGCCAGCTAAAGCATCGACAGACTCTGGCACAGTACCTTTCTTATTGCGACCAACACGTCGGTGCGAGTCATTCGGGGCAAACGTCGCGGTCGTGTTGTGAAGCGGAGCGTTGCGGCGGACAATATCCTCATGATTCAGTGCAGGCAGCGGCACATTGACGGACTCTGGGAGACCAGGACTTGCGTTTAAGGGTGAGGCGGTGCTCGCTGCGGTGCTGGCAAATCACGGTGCGGCGACGGAGCCGGTTGATTTTCCGGCCTGGCAGCGACGAACTCGGCGACGTCCTCGCAGTGTGTAGCGAAGCATGGCGGAGTGCGGTGCCCACAGAACATGGTGCAAGCAGCGGCTCGTTGATGGGGTCAGTGAGACCCGGGATGCGTTGTGAAACTAGGTGTTGCTCTCGGTGGTGCTTTCAGGACACAGAATCCTGCAACTGACTCGATGACAGAGTCGGTTACCCTTTTCTTCTGCGGCGACGATCAGAGATGGTGCACACAGACACGGTGAGGTCTTTGCTGTTCCTGAGAACTCTTAAACAGGGGGCAAGCTCAGTTCAAGACCTTGGAGATCTTTTCTTCAAGCAGGGGATACAGCAAACATCAAAGTCCTATTCTCCTTTCCTTGGCAGCAAGTAGCCACTGCAGGCCAACCCCAGACAGCAAGCAGCACAGGGGCAGTATTCCTCCTCAGCTTCTCCGGCTATTCTCCTTGAAAAAAAATTCTCTTGATTTCCCAGAAAAGATCTAAAAGTCTGGGGTCTGGGTCCCTCTTATAATACACCAAAACCCTTTGTTCTCTGAAGGCAGAGAGTGTCTGTACCTAGCCAAACCAGTTCTGTCCTCACTGGTGCAGCTTCCTGGCAGGAGGTGAATACAGCATAGTTGAAGGCAGACCAGGCCCATTCAGGTGAAAGGAAATCGTCTCCCCCTACTCTAAATGCAGCCCTGACTCATCAGTCTTCTGGATCCACTGCCCTCTAAAGCCCCTGTCATCCAAAAGCCAGACATGCAATACACACACCTAGCAGAGGCAAGAAAGACCTACTTTCTAAAAGTGGTATTTTCAAACACAGAATGTAAAAATCACCCTCACTAAAAGATGCACTTCAACACTAAGTTCGGGCACGCTAAACTTTATTTTCCTACCTCGTTCCCTGGGCCAGTTATGTTTATAAGATGTCATAAACAAACTCCCCATTCTGTCCTATGGGAACAAGTAGCCTTGCAATAGTGAAAAACTAAATTGGCAGTATTTCACTATCAGGACATGCCACACACATCAGGGCATGTCCTACCTTTCACATACATTGCACCCTGCTCACAGGGGTACCTCGGGCTTACCTTAGGGGTGCATGACATGTAAGAAAAGGGAGGGTTAGGGACTGGCACGTGTTTGCACTTGCCAAGTTGACATGGCTGCCCCAGACTGCAAACAGGCTCTGCAATGGCAGGCCAGAGTTGCATTTTACAGGCTGCTTCTGTGGGTGGCACAATCAGTGCTGCTGCCCACTAGCAGCTTGATTTACAGGCCCTGGGCATACACAGTGCACTATACTAGGGTCAGGCAACTACATCAAATATGCCAATCATGGAATCACTAATCCATAGCAACAATTTACAAAGGAAGCACTTGCACTTTGACACTGAACAGCAGTGGCAAAGTGCCCAAAGCATCTAGACCATCAAAACAAAGTCCAACACATAGCAAAAATACAGGAGGCAAAAGCAAAAAATGCAGGGGAGACCCACGCCTATGTTGCCAGGTCTAACACTTCCTTGAAGTTAAAATACAAGTTTAAATCTGGAAAGCAGCTCTTGTAGAGGAGGGGGGACCACTGGCAACTGCCACAAATAGAACGTAGCGTTACACACAAACAGTTCAAGGAATTCTGACAGTAAACATTTTCCTTCTGTTTTCAGACCAGCTGAAAACTATGCAAATCAATGCAATATAGCCTTATAGCCAGCTGCCAGGGGTTATACTGGCTGTTGACAGCACTGAACCTGATTTATTGCCAGATCCACAGGTAAGGACCAATTAGGGCCTTTAATAACCACTACTGCCCTCAGCAGAAGAGCTATAAGGCTATTAGAACCACTTAGGGTAAAATGTTTTAAATTAAAAAGGGAAAAACTGAAAGACAAACATTGTAATCTTGGAACAAAAGTCTTATACCTGCTATAGCGACTGCCATCGACAACTGGCAACATGAGATACACTCTTTGCGGTACAGCAGAAACAGCCCACAGTCACTACCTGTGCAAAACTCCAGCACGACCGTCTCAGACGCCAGACCTGTTCTTTGCACTACAGCGACGACCACCTGTGATGCTCTCCCTGCTCCTCACGTCCTCCTCCCCAGCGAACTGGACTCTTCGTGATGGACTTTGAGAAGGTAACTTTTTCTGCATAACTAACCTGGTCCCTGTATCTGGCCCACACTCCATCACAATCAGCCTGAACTTGTGAATTTCCCTCAGTCTAGCATGACCAGGAGTGGTGCTTGGTGCTTTTAGGTGCTATAATTACCTGAACCTTTGAAACAGCATAGCTCTGGTTCTACTGATTGAAGTTTTGTTTATTTTTTTTATTTTATTTATTAAAATGTACTCTATTTGTCTAAATTGGGGTGGTATTTTTCTTGTGTTGGGTTTTCACTTTACTACTGTTGGAGTGCTGCATAAATACTTTACACATTGTCTCTAAGTTAAGGGTGACTGCTTTTGTGCCAAGCTACCAGAGGGTTAAGCACAGGCTAACTTAGTGACTTTTGTGTTTCACCCTGACCGGGATTGTGCTTGCTGCTTGAGAAGGATCCTCCCCCTCTCAATCTAAAACCCAATTTCGTACCCGGATAATACCTCTCATGTTCAAGTTTACAATTACTAAACAACACACTATCCTCCAGAAAATATGTGGCATTTTCAAACAAACTATGCACAGTAATACCATGTAACACAACAGATACAGACAATATTCCAAAAAGCATTTGCTCACACTATATGCCCCCTCTGATGCAATGAATGTTGTTGATAATTTTAATTCATCGTGCAACGTTACCTGGTGGTACACGGGTACCAAGTGCAGAGTGTGAAATACATTACCTACTTATGTTCACAGTATTTCCTCAGTGGTCAGCAAATGATGACTATTAATCCTCTAACATTTACGCAGAGCCTAATCCTGACACTGGGTTTACGAGCAAAATAAACAAGACCGTTCTGTTGCAAAATACACAAGTGAAAATTCCTTTCCCTTTAAATTCTAATGATGAATTAAAATATCATATAACCTAAATGGGTTTGTTTCACAATTCCTTCAACCAAATACCGGGTAAAATAATTCTTTGTTACTGAACTTGGTCTACTGGTTATCTATTAGGGTGTATCTCATACCACAACGCACATATCTATTTTACCCATTTTCATGGAGAAATATGCACCATCTTTGCTATTTTGATTCATCGTGAACACTGCCAAAATGACCTTCAGTGGTAAATAATCTTCTGCTACCTGACTAATGTGTGTTCTTTTCTCATATTTACTTCCTTTTGCAAATACTTCTTTAATACCCCTTACCAAATTTGCCGCAGAGCAGTAAATGGCTTGTCAGTTGCTGCATGGGCTTCTAACCCACACGTAAAATAGGGATATTCTATGTTTCCCCTATACACATTGTCCTTATGCCCATCTTCATACCTTTTGGTCTGCTCCATTATGTTATTTCAATTAGTCACTTGATTCATTTCTTGAACACTCCCATGACTTCTCTCGTCTGTAACTAATCAATTCATACCCCCATCAGTCACGTCAAACTGACTAACAATTATGATGGCCTTATTCAACGTCAGTGTTTTAGCCAGCAAAAACTTCTTCTACGTTTTGAGGTTGTTAGGTTTGTACATCATTTAGTCCCTCAACATCTCATTGAGGGAAGAATGATGATTACAAAAAGAAGCAAGCGCCCTCATGTCAGTAACTGTATAAACAACAATGGTTCCTACAGGATAATTTAAAACACATTTAGCAACTCATGTAAACATATGAATGCATATCTAGTAGAATAATTCATACCATAAAAAACAATAAAAACTTACAGCCAGAAAAAATACAGCCAAACTATATTGCTATATGAAGTGCGAGCATAAAAATATATATGATAGGGTGATCCAAGTAGGTGATATGGTGCCATGCAGATGAGTTGTGGAACGCAGAAAAGATGACAATTATAAACAACTCATTCTGAAACAATAGGCTGGAACAATACAAGCTAGTCATTGACCCATTCACTGTTGGGCTTAGTGTCTGGCTAGCAGAATATAAAACTATAATCCAGAAGCAAAGCTGGTACAGTTTCAGCGTTCCAACCCCCCTCAGCTGCTCAGGTCCTTATCAGGACAACAGAAAGCTCCCTCTCGCTATGTGGAATTCAGTGCATCACGACGAACGGTGTGAGCAGCCGTCAAACTTCTTAAGAATGGCAAGGGCAGATGACCAACTTGTTGACCCAAAAAAAGCATTGTATAATTCACAAATTTACTTCATTGGTATGGGAATAGGGGTAAACCAGTTCCTCGACTCAGTGTGTCTGAAACAAGAAAAAAAAGACGACTGGCAGACTCAGCAAAAACTTTTACCATCTGTGACCAGTGAAAAGCTGGCCATGCAAGTAATAACCTCATAACATGACCTCAATATATTCGTTCTAAAAGGCTTGCTTGGTGCTCATCACGGGCGATGCCGGTTCCAGGTATGCAATCAGAAAAGCTACAGTGGTTCTGTTGGGAAACGGATAATTCCTTTACAAAGACATGTATAATTCAATTGGTATCATTCAATTGTGATACGCATGGAACACAAAATAAACAAGAATGTACTTCTGAGCAAAGCAATTTTACTTCTTACTGAATAAGGCAATCAGGGTATACATTTATAAAGCTGTCAAGAAACAAATGTATGAAAATAATGACAGATTACAGTAAGGTAAAGTGCTCAGTGACTGTAGTGATGTGAACATATTATATACAGGTGTGGGAATAAAATATTTACAATTGATCAAGACGGATTTACAAATGAAAAATGGTCAGAACAACATTAATTAATGTCTCCGGTAGCTGGAAAAAGTGCTCATTATTCACAACCATGAGACTTATTGTAGCTGAGCCAACAGTTAACGCTGACGTTTCGACCCTGGCAACAGCCTGATTGATTGATGACAAAGCAGGTCTTCTTCAAGGCCAAAGGTGTTGTAGACAACCTAAAAATGAGAGAAGATCTATCCGGGTTTGTGTTCCAACTTCCAATTGTAACCTACACAATTGGCATCAGAGTTAAAGGCGAATTTCCCACCCAACAAGAGGGGTGAATTCCCTCGGAGTGGCCTCTTCAGGTCGGGGCTAGCGGTGGCCTAAAGGAAATGGGGGGGGGGGGGAGGGGAATTAATCTACCTGTTGATGAAAAGGAGTCCTCTATTTAACGGCAAGGCGTTGGTGAAATTATCAGGGGGTCTTACCTGATGAAATTCAGGAAGACGCAAGAGCGGTTTAGCTGGATTTTTGTTGTGGAATCAACGTGGTCCTGTAAGTGTTCAAATAGTTGTATGAGATTGTAACCCTAAATTTTGAAAAACGAATTAAATAGTGAAGATCAAAATGGACCGCGTTTGCCTCGATCCTGTGAAAGCAGGCAGACGTAATTATTCATCAGCCGTCGTGAAGCAAACACAAGTTATGCTCCCCGGAAAGCAAGGCAGTCAAATTCCTGCAAATGACAGAACGCGAGTCAGATTGATGGCTCGGTTACGGGTAACTAAACTTCTGGAATTTGTGAAAGGGACCCACTCACCTAGTGACACGTCCTCCTCCAGCGGCAGTCTCGAGGCAGAATGCTGCTTCCCTGGCTATTAAGGCGCTGAATGCAACAGACGTGGTATGACGTGTGCAACGCACGTGTACGTTGCGGTGCTGCCGCTCAGTGCTGCTATCGAGAACTCATGGCATGACGTGTGCAACGCGCATGTCCATTGCGGTGCTGCCGCTCAATGTTGCTAAAAAGTGTTATGTGTCACAAGGGCAAGAATTGCAGAAATTACCAGTGACAGCGTAAATTGACCTGGTGAGGGTAAAACAGTCACAAATCAATAGCGTGAATATAGAGGCTCACGGTAGAAATTTAATTTAAATCAGGAGCAGCGTGATAGCCTGCACTAGATGGTTGGAACTGGTTTATTCCTGAATGTTATCAATTGGTCAAGAGTAGACAGAATGAAATATGGACATATATCAGCTGATATGCCCTGGGTTATGCCGTCCAGTAGATAAACCTCTCGATATTGGGGTCTGTCACAGTGAATAATGAATTTATATCTTCTGGTCGGTCACAGAGTGTGATAGATTTATATCTTCTGCAAGGATGCAGACGGTAAACATGAGTTCAAACTTTTCAGTGCAGTGAATAAGTGATCATGGTGGTCAACAAGATGTCATTATGTTCTAACAACCACATCGTTTAAAACAGAAAATATCGGTGTCAATAAATTGTACAAACCGCATCGTTTAAAACAACAGATAACAAAGGAAAATATAACCTCATCTTTCCAACTGCCCCATTTGTCTGAAAGTTTCTTCTTGTTCATTCAACCCATTCGCAACAGTGTTCAAAACATGTGTCCATCTACACTCTTTGAGATTCAAGGACATGGCAAGTGACCCGCCCCTTGGGTGTGGTCGTATCTTTTCAATTACTTACCACTTAAGGCTGTCAGGTTGAAGCCCCATTTCATTAAAGTCCTCAACCAATGGGGCCCCTTGTACTCTGCACCTCACTCTGCTCATATGTTGGAGCACCCTAGCCTTCACCTTCTGCGTGGTCTGACCAACGTACAATTTGTCGCAGGGGCATTGGATTGCATATATGACATTCATACTATTGCAGTTTGTATGTAGTGAGAGATCGTAACTCCTATTTTGGTAGGTGAATGTGGTACCTTCGACTGTTTGAGGGCAAGCCTTGCAGCGGTCACACTTGTAATGGCCAGTCAAGGGAGGTAAGTTAAGTTGACTCCTAATGTCTGGTGGTTTGGGTGGTTCTAAGTATGCTTTGACCACAACATTTTTGATGTTCTTTCCTCTCTTGAATGCGAAGATGGGTTCATCCATTGTACCTAATTCGCTCAAAACCAAGTTCCGATTTCAAAAGTATTTTATTGGTTGTTTCCAAATAAAGCAATACATACAATACTTCAAATGAAAGGACATAAGGAGTAGACATGCGAAAATAAACAAAGCAAAATAGAGACTGAAAAACAGCAAATGCATTAAGTAATCAGGTGAGTGTGGCAGTATATCACATTTTCATACACAAGTAGTGCTTGGCTCAGTGTCACCAAGCCACTGAGGGGATTAACAATATCACAAAGTATAACTATATAATCAGCAAGGAGTATCATAGCTCACGGATCAGAACGACTTAGGTATCGGTGTGACTCAATGATCTATAGAGTAATGCCATTAGCCTCGTGAAGCGAACACTTGAGAGTATTCCGTGGGGAGGATTAGTTTATCAGGTCTGCTGTGGTTCATGGCGGTCTGTGTGGATTAAAGTAGAGATCAAGAGTGTCCCACATGTGTCTGATAGGGGGTTTCCACGGTGAATTCTGGAGAGCTATGTTGTCAGCCCCCCTTAAGTTGGTGACCCAGTTTAACCAGCATTTAAAGGATGCTTTGCGCGTGTCTTTCCAATTGTTGAGTATGATCTTCACCCCTGTTGTTAGAAGTAGGTCCAGAAGCGCCCTATCCTTTTCATTCAATGACTCTGCTCTGAGGTAACCAAATACCAATGTCGATAGATCTCTACTAGGGGAGTATGAGAAGAGTTCAGATATGAACTTGAAGACCTTATCCCAAAAGGGTACCACGCATTCGCACAATATTAATAAGTGTTCCGGGTCACCTATTTTATCATTACAATTCCATTAGACGGGATCTTCACAGATTTTGTGTGAGCGTAGTCGGGCTGGTGTCCAGTAGGCCTTATGTAGTAACCAGAACTTCGTCTGGGAGAGTGCTGGGCTGATCTTATTTCTCATGACTAAGTTCCAAATTTGACCAGTCTGTCTCCGAAATCGGGAAGAAGTGTGACTCCCAGAAGGATGTAAGCTTCTTATTGAGGGCAGACTGCTGTGGGTGTATTAACCTGTAAATCCAGGAGACCTGGTGGCCTAAACTGTGTAATTTTGACATATAGTGTGGGAGGGAAGGGGGTAGGGTTGATAGTTTCGCTTTGGTTAATGCAGACTTCATTTTTAGGAAGTTGTAAAATTCGATTGGATCTAGGTTGTATTTAGCCTGTATTTCCTTGAAAGTTAGTGGGTAGGCTCCGTTGAAGAGTTGCTGGGGAAAATAGACACCCCTGTTAATCCAGGTTTCGTTATGTTGAGTATTCCCTTTATATAGAATTTTACGATTATCCCAAAGGGATTCAAGATTAGACCGTCTGATGCTAGTGTCTAACAGTTTATCCACCTTCAGCAGGGCAGACTTTGTGTTTTTGAATATGGGCTTCGAACAGGTAACTTTGTTGTGGTTTGCGGTTAGAAGGGCTGCTGGGGCAAGATTCTTAAGAAGTGATTTTTCAATATCCAGCCATACTGGGGTGTATCCTTCTGGTGGGACAAGCCAGTATGAGCCTTGTTTTGCTAGGAATGCCGTCTGGTATAGTTTAAAATCAGCTAGGTTGACCCCTCCCAAGGATTTGTTTAGTCTGAGTTTTTTAGGTCTCGCGAGCCAAAGGCTCGAAGAGACATTTTATAACTGGGCTTTTCAAAGTGCTGCCGTGGCCTAAAGCTACAGTGCACGTGAACGTGCACGCGCGCAGCGCCATGTGTCTTTCCTCCGTAGCTTACTTTCACTTTCGCTGCGCAGACCCAGCCTCCTCTGCCGGCACACCCACAACTGGCAATATTACTTTTCTACAGCTAGCGCTTTGGTAACTACCCATGGTAACTAGCTCAGAAATGTTAACTGCTCACTCATAAAATTGCTTTTTTGTGGGTTTTTTCTAAGTGCCTGAGGTTGCTTTGGTAGGTGGTCTGGCGTTATTTGCAGCCTTCGACACTATCTGGTAACATTTTTCTTCTGTAAGGATTTAGAGACTTTAATAGATGTGTGGGGGCCGTAGCAGACTCCCACCCGCACCACTGCAATACCCGAGGCACTGCACACATCATCTGGCTGCAGAGAGATTTAATAACTAAAGGAAGAACCGCAGCGAGAGACTAACAGCTCTAACACAACCAGCACTCTTCACCGGGAAAACCACAAGCCAGAACCGAGCACCTTTTGCAGCTGTTCCGCCCCTGTCTGTCTTCCTTCTTGTGGGTCCTGCCGACCACCGGACGTGGGTCGGGAACTCGCAACCGATTGGCGACTGCACTAAAGCCGGACCTTTTCAAGTCCTCCCGCCCCCTGAGTGTGTAGTGCCGTCCTTTCGTCTCGGGTGTGCTAGTTTGGTAAATATTGTCTTTCCGTGTCTCTAAGGTGGTTTAATACCGAACACAGCAGCTGCAGAGCCTCGCCTGCGTGTCTTGTGATCTTTCCAGCACGCTGATGCCAGCTCCCTGGCAGCAAGTACATAATAACTCACTTATAGGGTCATGGATTCAAATGAATAACCACATCATATTGCAGATTACGTAACTGTTAAAATATAGAGAATATCACGCTCACAGCATTACATAAAATTCTGGCACGGAAGGCAGGGCTTGGCGAGTGGCAGCCACTACCATCCTTCACATGTCACTCTGGGCTCCTCACGCTCTATTTTTAGGTCTGGCTGAAATCAGCTTTATTTGTGCTGCTACCTTTATACATACAAAACATAGGGAGCTTTTATGAACTCATAAATGTTTTCAGAAGAGGGCTGTTTGGTGTTGCCCTAAAACTGCTTTTTAGGTCTAGCTTAATAGAGAGTAAGGGTAAATAGTGTATGATAAAGGACTGTGATAACGACTAGACACAAATGTGCATGCGTCGTTCTGGGAATGTAATTGGTGCTTATTCTCGACTTGTTAATGTCCCGGCTGAAACCGCCTCGTTGGAAAGCGTAGCGCAGCCTGCATATGCCCCTCCGCTCAGTCATGCCAGCGGTACCACCAGCCTTACTACTTGCAATGCTATAGGTCTCGCATTTATGCGAGTTTGAGCTATTGCCATTGTAAATGACATTGCCTTTTATTTATGTTTTGATTTTAAAAACATAAATAAAAGGCATTGTTGTTTACAATGCCAATAGCTTAAACTCCCGCAAATGCGAGACCTATTGCATTGCAAATGCTTGTTCATACTGATTCTTGCTTTTTTCCCTTTCCATAGAAATTTTGAGAGCAGGATGTTCAATTTATGGTGGAAGTCCTCTGATAGAGTGAGGGGGAGCATAGTTATTAAATAGTTCACTAGAGGAGAGATCATCATCATCTTGATGGCCTCAATCCTACCCCACCATGTTATGAATCTTGGGGACCATGCATTAAGAAAGAGTTGTGATTTTCTCTAGGGTTCTAGCTTCGTTGTGCTGGAGCGTCTCTAATATAGTGCTGCCAAATTCAATTCCCAGATATTTGATGTAACCCGGCTGCAATGTAAGGCCAGAGTCACCCAGTATTTCCAGTGTGCAGTGAATGTTCAGGTGCTCGACCTCGGACTTATCACGGTTTAATTTACACCTGGAATGTCTAGAGTATACTTCTATGGTGGTCATTAGGGCCTTGATAGATTCCCTCGGGTTCTCTGTAACAATGAGGATATCATCCACGTATGCGGCTAATTTCACATGCGTTTCTCCAAAGGTTACTCCGCTTATTTCATTGTTGCGTTTGATATCCTGAATTAGTGGTTCCAGGGCCAGGAGAAACAGAGCAGGGGAAAGAGGGCAGCCCTGCCTGGTGCCTTGTTCTAGGTGGAATGACTCCAAGAGGGTTCTATTAATTGCTATTCTGGCAGTAGGGTCTGAATACAGTGCCATAACCATGTTGATATATGAGTCTCCCAAATTAAAGGATAACATGCAGTGTTTCAGGAATGACCATGATACTCTGTCAAACGCTTTTTCTGCGTCGAGGGTAATGGCGATAGAGGGGGCAGGAGTAATTTTAGCTTTCTCCAGAATATGACATAATAATCTAGTATTGTCATTAGACATATGATACTTGAGGAATCCTACCTGCGAGTTATTGATTAATTTTGGTAGGATCGCATTTAGTCTATTGGCTAGGATTTTTGCATAAATCTTACAGTCCACGTTGATCAGCGAGATTGGTCTGTAGTTTTTTGGTAAGAGAGGGTCTTTATCTTCCTTCGGAATGACAATGATATTGGCTTCCCTCATCGATTTAGAGATACAGCCTTCTTTAGCTATGGAGTTAAATAGTTTTAATAAGGTAGGTTGTAGCGACCTGTCAAACTCCTTGTAGAAGGAGGCTGAGAAGCCGTCTGGGCCCGGGGCTTTATTGTTCTTAAGTGATTTGATAGCAATCGAAAGTTCTTTTTCAGAGATGGGATTCCCTAGCGCTGATCTGTCTACCTCTGATAGTTTTGGTAGGTTTAGTGAATCTAAATATTTGGCGCAGTCTTCTGAGTCTATTGTTTGTTTGTTTTTGTATAGATCCTCGTAAAAAGAGTGGAAGGTTCTTAGTATTTAGTTTTGTTTGGTTTGGATGTCATTGTTGGTGTCTTTAATCAAGGAGATAGTAAACTGTCTCTGTTTGTGTTTGAGATAAGAGGCCAGTAATTTCCCCGCTTTGTTCCCTTTACAGAGTTTGAGTGCCTTGAATTTGTTAATCCACACTCCAGCACGTTTGCTCACAATTTTATTATATTAGTATTGCCTCCTAACCAGCCGATCAAGGACGTCTTTGTTATCAATCTCCTCAGTATGTTTTATTCCAAGTGATTTGATTTATCTCTCTAGAGATTCAAGTTCTAGATTTAGTTTTTTATTGATCTGTGCTTTAATGCCAATAATGACCCCTCTAATGGTTGCCTTAAGCGCATCCCACAAAGTGGAAGTGCTTATATCTGGGAGGTCATTTATTGCATTCCTTAATTGCGGTTTCGATTTTCAATTTGTTTACTGGGGCAGAGAGTATCTCATCGTTAAAGCGCCACCTTTTCGGGGGTAGGATGGGATGGGTACCTGGGAGTTTGGTGCTGATGCAGGATTGATTTGAGTCTAGTTTGGGAGCTATATCTGTTTGAGGAGTGTGAAAGTACTTGAGATTAGGATGTAGTCGATTCTAGTGTAGGAGTTGTGTGGGGCTGAGTAAAATGTATAGTCTCTTGTATCTGGGTGTTGGAGGCACCATGAGTCTTTTAGGTTAAACTTGGAACAGATTCTGTGAAGCACCTCGTGTGAGCGGGTGGGTTGGTATTTGCATTTTGATTGGCGGTCTATATGAGGATCCAACGGCAAGTTAAAGTCACCGCCCACTATGATAAGATCATCTTGAGGGAAGCTCTCAATTGAATTTGAGACCTTTTCCCAGAAATTGGGATCATTGGAATTATGGCCATAGATTTGGCCACATGGATGGGGTCGTCTCCTCTCTGCAGATGTGTAACTAATAGTCTCCCATCTTCATCGTGTGTGTGTGTGTGAGATAGTGGTGATATTGGATTTTTTGGCAATAAGGGTAAGGACACCTTTTTTCTTGTGGTCTGCCGGTGAGCATGAAATATGAGAGATCCAGTTGTGGTTGATAAAGCCTACATCCTCCTCTGATAATTTTGTTTCTTGGAGAAGAATGATGACTCCCTTAGTTTGGCTAAGTACTCAAAGATTTTCCTGCGCTTCACCGGGTGATTGAGTCCCTTGACATTAGAGATAAAATGTTAAGGTACTCTGCTATGGTTTTATTCTCAGTCATCTTTGGTTCTATAGGTTTACCTTATGGGGAATGTTTGCATGAAAGTTGGTGAACCCGGTATGTGCATGGTGACTGTATCGTATAATTAGGGTCAAAGTGAGCATCATTTGGAAAACATTTCTCCCGTTGGTGTCTGAGTGCGATCTGTCGCTGAGCAAATATTCAGCATAGTGTATACCTGATACTTCAACATAGTTTAAGTAACACAATGGACATACATAGAATAAAAACACAAAGGAAACAGCCATATGTACATTTACTCCTTGTCCCCCCCCCTCCTCCCCTTCCCCTCCCTGAGAGAATCGAATGCAGGAGCTGCAACGGCAGGTCCGTCTGTTGGCAACTTGGAGGGAAATAATTAAACTTCGTCTCATCAGGAGAAACAATTGTGAAATAACTATGAGAGTTATATAAACAGCAAGGAACTTGCGACTACTATTGTAGGTAGGTGGGTCATTGTGTAACACATGGTTGATTTTAGATGCTAGCAGTCGGCTGTCAAAATCTATGTCAAATTAGCACATTAACATATAATAGCTTGATAACTGATAGGACTGCTGTACCACTTGTGAGCGTTGAGGCACCTTACTTAGAATGCTTACTGAAAACCTTATTTAGAATGCTTATCAAGGTCATAGGGTTAACAGAGCTGAGAACAATAGCAGAAATTACTATGAAATGTGTCAGTCTCCATTATAACATCTGAGTTTGCTTAGTTGCTTAATCGCGCCTATTAAAAACCTCTAAAGTTAGATATTTATGGCAGTGTTGTTACATGGGTGTAATAGAATGAGCCATAGAACACAATTCAAAGGATACTAAGTATTTTGTTTGTTGGAGGGTCCCGCAGATAGGTCTATCTACTGGGTGTGGCTTGGACGGCAGCGGTAATGGCTGCCTAGACCCGTAGCTCGGCAGAATGGAGGAGAGATTCAGGCGATTTTTCAGGAGCTAAAAGGGGTGTACAACGAAACGGTGACCTGGGTTCTTCCCGTAATGATGTAAGGAACACTGTGACCGATTCCTAACGTGTTAACCACTCGGAAAGGTGATAAATCAGGATCGTGGTGAGCGGGGAACGAAGCTTAACCAGGCTTCACAAAATGGCGGCGATGTCCAGAACGTCCGTGACGATGAAGATCGACTCCACATTGTGATTTTACAGCTTCAATGCACCACCCTGCACAACCTACCAGCCATGAAGGTGGGTGATTCACACAAACATTTCAACTGCTTGACAATAGGAAGAGTAACCTGCTCAGCGTCGCAAGTTACCAACACGATTTGCCTGACCCTGTTATGGCTGTAATGTCTTCCCTCCTCATCGTCACCCTCAAATCATATCTCGCGCCAAGTGTTACAGCGCTAACATTCGAAGCACTTGGGGCGCAACTCTGACTACGTCAGTGCCCACATTGTCTGCCCGCTAACACCCAGCGTCCACTACTAACTGCGGTGCCTGCAGTAGAGGCAATTTCGAGCAACCGGATTCTAATCTGAAGGCTTGAAGATCGTAGGGGTAACGATGTGCAGCGATTCTGAAGGCCTGAAGGTATGAGGGGATAACGACGAGTAGCGTGTGACAAACGTCGAGATCTCTCCACAAGACACTGATCTTATAGTGGTACCCCTGGTCTGCTACCGACATGACTTGAACACAAGCTCTGTCTTCTACAAACAATAGCGACCACCTGCGGCAGCTGTGACATTTTTGGAAGGCACCAGTGGCGATTCTGGGAGTGCGGAGCACCTGTAGCGATTCTGTGGCGATCCTATGACGATTCTCTGGCGATTCTGGGGGTGTTGGGCAGTGCTTACTCATGTGCAACTCTGAATATGCCAGTGCCTACTTTGTCTGCCCACTAACACCCAGCGCCCACTACTAACCGCGCCAAGTGTTATTGTGTGGCAATTTCGAGCGACCTGATTCTAAGATGGCGGCGCTAAATCTGAAGGCTTGAAGGTCGGAGGGGGTAACGACGTGCGGCGATTCTGAAGGCCTGAAGGTATGACTTGAACACAAGCGACCACCTGCGGCACCTGTGACATTTTCAGAAGGCACCAGTGACGTTTCTGGGAGAGCGCAGCCCCTGTGGCGATTCTGGGAGTGTTGGGCAGTGCTTACTCATGCTCATTCACGCTCATTCGCGTTTAAATAGCGAGGCCTCACCAGTGCACCCATTAGGACTTCTGCAAACCTCCTGGTTTCCTCCTAGCTGCCTCTAAGTTGCTCCAGCTCCACAATGCCCTCCTGAAGTCCTCTGGGAGGAGGTGAATTGTGTACCATGTTGCACACGCACTGGCAATTACTGGATACCTGGCTACCTGCATCAGGTAACACGCAATACTTTGTGAATACTTTGCGAATACTCTGCGAATATCCCTGCCAATGCTCCTGCCAATAATAGTAATATCCCTACCTCACAAGCACCAAGCCAAACAAAAGCGGTTGCACAGATGCAAATTAGTAATTGTTCTTACGCTGCTGAGCACTGCATGTGTTGCGCGACACTAACCATCCATCCTGTAGCTACTGCTCAAGAGGGGACAAAGAGAAGGGACCAAGTGGAAGGAAAATAGTAATAGCAACAGATAAGCACCAACAGTGCCAAGTGTCTACTAATCATAACAAGGAAGAGAGATTGACGCCATCCATCCACGGCCTCCGTGACGAAGATGGCAGACAAAGAAAGCAGAGCTTCTTTCAAGAAAGCAAAACCAGAACCAATCACCTCGGACTCGCCAATCAAGGCCAAACCGGACCTAAGCAGCACAATGGACATGATATTAAAAAAACTAGCGGAGGTCCATGACTTGGCAAAATCTACAAAACAAAATACAGACTCCATGCAATTGGAACTCACAGCAATTCGCGCAGATATGAATACTATGAACAAGAAAATCGGTGACGCAGAGCAAAGAATAAGCGACGTTGAAGATGTGACCACCCAGGCTAGCAAAGAAATTAAACACCTCCGTAACGTCACTGGTGAGCTCATGAAACAAAACGCAGAACTGGAGGACCGTAACAGACGAGGAAATATACGCATTTTTGGTATCCCGGAAGACTCGGAGGCGGATGCGGGATCATGTGTGGCCTTTCTGGAGTCTTGGATACCCATGATAACCGGGATAAATTCCACCATGGCTTGGGATTAGATAGAGCTCACAGAACACCATTGTTTAACCCTTCAAACAGAAAAGGAACTCGCCCCATGAAAAGCAAACCACTTCGATACCAGCATACAGAAGCCATCAAGTAACCTGGGAAGGCCAGCGGATAAACTTTACACAAGACTACTCTAAGGACACAGTCGATATAAGGAAAGGCTTCCTTCAACTGCGTGACAGACTCGAAACCAAGTTACAATACTTTTTTACTATCTTCTTGATTTCACTGCTCCTAGGGTTAAATGTGGTGACGCACAAGATGCTTTCTTGTGCTGTCGCCCTCGGCTTAACTTGCAGCAAGAGTCATGGGGGCAATACCAGGCCCGTTTTCTCACCCGTTTGAGTAATCCCAATGGGAAGCCCCTTTCTTTTAGAAGGTTAGTGAGGATCTCAGTTTCCTTAATTAAGTCAGCCCTCCTGGGTTGAATGAACAGGAAGAAACTTTCAGACAAATGGGGCAGTTGGAAAGTTGAGGATATATCTTCCTTTGTTATCTGTTGTTTTAAACTATGCGATTTGTACAATTTATTGACACGTATACAGATATTTTCTGTTTTAAACGATGTGGTTGTTAGAAGATAATGACATCTTTATGACCACCGTGATCACTTATCACTTATTCACTGCACTGAGAAGTTTGAACTCATGTTTACCGTCTGCATCCTTTCAGAAGATATAAATCTATCACACTCCGTGACCGACCAGAAGATATAAATTCATTATACTCTGTGACCGACCCAAATATCAAGAGGTTTATCTAATGGACGGAAAAACACAGGACATATGAGCTGATATATGTCCATATTTCATTCTATCTACTCTTGACCAATTGACAACATTCAGGAATTAACCATTTCCAACCATCAAGTGCAGGCCATCATGCTGCTTCTGATTTAAATTAAATTTCTACCGCGAGCCTCTATATTCACGCTATTGCTTTGTGACTGTTTTGCCATCACCAGGTCAATTTACACTGTCACTGGTAATTTCTGCAATTCTTGCCCTTGTGACACAACAGTTTTTAGCATCATTGAGCGGCAGCACCGCAACGGACACGCGCGTTGCACACGTCATGCTACGTCAGTTCTCGATAGCAGCACTGAGCGGCAGCACCGCCACGTACACACGCATTGCACACGTCATGCCACGTCAGTTGCATTCAGCGCCTTAATAGCCAGGGAAGCGGCATTCTGACTCGAGACTGCCGCTGGAGGAGGAAGTGTCAATAGTTGAGTTGGTCCCTTTCACAAATTCCAGAAGTTTAGTCACCCGTAACCGAGCCATCAATCTGACTCGCGTTCTGTCAATTGCAGGAATTTGACCGCCTTGCTTTCCGGGGAGCATAACTTGTGTTTGCTTCACCACGGCTGATGAATAATTACGTCTGCCCACTTTCACAGGATCGAGGCAAGCTCGGTCCATTTTGACCTTCACTATTTAATTCGCTTTTCAAAATGTAGGGTCACAATCTCATACAACTATTTGAACACTTACAGGACCACGTTGATTCCACAACGAAACTCCAGCTAAACCGTTCTTACGTCTTCCTGAATTTCATCAGGTAAGACCTCTGATAATTTCACTAACACCTTGCCCTTAAATAGATGACTCGTCCTCATGAATAGGTAGATTAATTCCCCCCCCCCATTTCCTTTAGGCCACTGCTAGCCCCGACCTGAAGAGGCCACTCCGAGGGAATTCATCCCTCTTGTTGGGTGGGTAATTCGCCTTTAACTCTGATGCCAATTGTATAGGTTACATTTGAAAGTTGGAACACAAACCCTTCTCTCATTTTTAGGCGGTCTACAACACCTTTAGCCTTGAAGAAGACCCACTTTGACATCAATCAATCAGGCTGTTGTCAGGGTCGAAACATCCGCGTTAACTGTTGGCTCGGTTGTGAATAATGAGCACTTTTGCCATCTACCAGAGACATTAATTAATGTTGTTCTGACCATTTTTCATTTGTAAATCTGTCTTGATCAATTGTAAATATTTTATTCCCACACCTGTATATAATGCGTTCACATCACCACAGTCACTGAGCACTTTACATCACTGTAATCTTTGTCCCTATTTTCAAACATTTATTTCTTGACAGCCTTATAAATGTATACTCTGATTGCCTCATTCAGTAAGAGTAAAATTGCTATGCTAAGAAGTGCATTCTTGCTTGTTTTGTGTTCCATGAGTATCACAATTGAATGATACCATTTGAATTATACATGTCTTTGTAAAGGAAGTATCCATTTCCCAACAGAACCACTGTAGCTTTTCTGATAAATACCCAGGTTGTGATGGACACAGGCTTACCCTATTGTATTTGTACAGCTTAAAGGTATGCGGCTTAAAACCCAACCATCGACTGCACAATCGACTGATGTCACTTCCAGGTTCACTCATAGGTTGACTCACATACAGGGATGATAACAAATTCAGGCACACCTCGTTTACTTGGCTTTCGCCGTCATTCCAACTTCTTGACTCCGCTGTTGTCTGTTTCTCTGACTCCCTGCTTCCCAGTCTGGTCCAGGCACTCTTACACAAATATATTGTAACTCTCCCTCATGAGATCTAGTGCCTTTGGAGAATTCAGAGAAGTCCTGATCGCAGGTTAATGTTATGTCTTTATCTCAGGTACTTCTGACCAGTTCCCTATCCTTACTAACTCATCGGCAATTTAATAATCCGCACCGCTTTGCAATTCATATGGAAGTTAATCAACTCTAGAAGAGAGGGCCCACAGCTAACTGTCGCAAATAGAAAGTTCCTTTACGTATGACCAGTTCATGCAGTTCCCACAGAGAACATTCTCATTCTCTTCCAAGACCTTCTGGAAATTATGCCATTCAACACATTATGGAATATAGCAGGGGCTGGGAAGAAGGTGGAGATTAAACATGAATGTACATTACGTAGATTGTCATAACATTGCAATTATTTTGGACCAATTTATTCAGAGGAAGCAATTTTAGAAGTATAAATAACGGACCATAAAATAAGAATTATACGTGTTAAACAACATTTAGAGATGGCAATTACGGCTGTAAAAGTGTGGGCTGTTCTGCCAAAGACCAAGCAAAAAGCACAGCAAGCACAAAAGGTAGGGAATGCAGTATTCGGTTAGACACAGACTGATAGAGAAGACCCTGTGACATGCAAAATGAAATAAACTTAAGGAGAGGAAAAGTAAAAAACTGAGAAAGACCACATTGACAAGAAAGATGGAGAGGTACAGACGAGGAGATGAAAAATGCGGTTTGAGGAGCGAGAATTAATTGTGGGAAAAATCCTAAGCAAGGCAAACAAAAAGGGTTAAAATCGGGTGACTTAAAGTTTAAAAAGGATCCCAAATTTATGATCCGAGATGTATGCAACTTAAAGCAAACAAAAATAACACATACAAAATAGATCACAACGGTTTCAGCTGAACCTCTTTTGAAAATGTTTATTTTCTTTGCATGTAGCACTAAATAGCCACAAGGATTCTAATATGCATTTTAAGTCTTTGAGAATGGGGTTATGTGGTCTGTTGTAGAAATCCAAACATGGGAAGAAGCTGGGGTCTGGTTTATACATATAAGTGGGCAGAAGGGATGTTCTAGTGCAGCCATGTACAAGTAAGCAGGTGATGTGGTTTGGTGTGCACAAGCACATGTGGGCAAAATATATGTTCCAAGTACAGACAAACACACCTCAGGAAGAGATCTGATCTGGGGAGACAAGCAGACACAGGCAAGAAAGGTGGTCTGGGGTAGACAAGTAAACATGGGCTGGCAAAAGTGGTTTTGTGAAGACAAACACACTAGAATAGTAGAGGTGGCCTGGAGTGGGCATGCACATATGAGAAGGAGAAGTGGTCTGGGACAGAAAACCACAAGTGGGTGGGAAACACAGCCTGGTGTAGAGAAGCATGCATGGGCAGGAGATATGATCCGGTATAGACAACTTTGTTTAGACAGGAGATGTGCTGTGCTGTACACATGGGTCGGAGAAGTAGTTGGTGTGGGCACACACACACATGGGTAAGAGATGTGGTCTATTGTTAACAAGTATTCATGGACAACGATGCCATCAGGATAAGAGTAGAACAGCACATGTGAGTAGAAGATGTGCCATGGTGAAGATAAGCCCACATAGGCATGATATGAGGTCTGTTGTAGAAAAGAAAAGGTAGATAGAAGGTGTGGTCTTGTATGCATGTGCAAAAACGTACATCTTCAATTGATTGTCAGACTACTTCAGCATTGAAGAGTTAGACAATTGAGCATATGAACAAGGTTATTGTGGCAAGAACATCGATAAGTCCAGGACAATCAAGCAATCAATCAATCAATCAATCAGGGGGTTTATAGAGCGCGCTGCTCACCCGTGATGGTCTCAAGGCACTGAGGGAGGTGTGGGTGCAGCTCCAGGTCAGTCGAAGAGCCAGGACTTGAGGTTCTTTCTGAAGGTGTGCAGGGTGAGGGAGCATCTGATGTTGACTGGGAGCTCGTTCCAGGCCTTGGCTGCGACATAAGCTGTCATCACGTTGGACGCCACCAAGGCCTTCGACAGGGTGAATTGGATATTCCTGTCGGAGGTCTTGGGGAAGTTTAATATAGGTGAGAGATTCCGTGGAGCCGTGGGCTTATTGTATCGGAACCCCACGGCTTCTTTGTTGGTCAATGGCGAATTGTCAGACCCTTTTAACATCACTCGGGGTACCAGGCAGGGCTGCCCCCTCTCCCCTCTCCTATTTGATTTATATATTGAGCCCTTTGCTCAGCGGCTGAGGGACAATGTTAATATCAAGCCCTTTATTTATGGGGGATGGGAGAGGAAAGTAGCCCTGTACGCGGATGATATTCTCGTTTTTTCATCAGATCTGGGCACGGCACTCCCCGCGGTCATTACACTAGCTCATGACTATGGTGGGATGTCTGGATACTAGATTAATGCATCAAAAACGGAGATGATGATGTGGAATGGGGCTGAGCCAGTGGCAGGGGCTCGGCTAAGCCACTCTATGCGTTATCTAGGACTCACCATAGTTAAGGATATAGATAAAATTGTGCAGTTGAACCTTGACATCGTGGCGAAAGATTGTAGAAAGCTCATGAGGTCTTGGTCTCTACTCCCTCTCTCCATTTTGGGTAGAGCTAATCTGGTCAAGATGTTTATTTTACCTAAAATCTCCTTTCTGTTCAATACTGTTCCATTATACTTTGAGCCCTCTATTTTAACAAAGTTGCAAGGCCACATTAGTTCTTTTATTTGGAACGATCACATACCTCGGATAGCATGGAAAAAAATTAGGCGCCGTAGAGAAAAGGGGGGTCTGGCAGCACCTGACCTACAACTATACGCATGGGCTTTCCAACTCTCCCATTCAAGGATGCTGCTCAGGATGCCGACAAATGTGGGAGTAGGTAGCATGTTTGCTGCCTTACTGAGAGGAGAGGGAGTAGGCCAGCAGGGTTTTTTGTTTAAATTTGGGGATCCTAAGTTTTTAAAAAAAATTAAGCTGAAGATTTTGTTGGGTTTCATAAAGACATGGGTCAAATTAAGAGGAGCCATAAAAGTGGGTTATTTCACAAGTAGGTCGCCACTGTGGGACTTGCCGGGTAGTCCGGCATGGCTCCTCGACAGCTTGGCAACACCCTTGAGAGAGGCTGGACATGAGGTATGGGGCGATCTTTTTTTCGATGGTATCTTGTTATCTTGGGACAATCTATCAGCCAGAGTGGGGCGGGGTCTTTCGAGATTTAAATACCTACAGATAGTGAGTTGGGCCCATACTGAGAGCTTGATTAGGAGTAGATTCCAATTGGGAGGAGACAGCAGCATACTAACCCTGATGATGGACAAACCCCCAGCACCTAAGGAGATCTCGCTCTGGTATAATATGCTACTAGAAGAGGTTGATGGGGAGTTTGTCTTACCTGAGACTTTATGGAGCTCCTCTTTTTCCGGAAAAGACCTTGAGAATATTTGGTATTCCTCTTTTAAGATCTTGTGGGACACAGTGAAGCCGGCATGGCTGCGTAGGAACCATCTTTTTACGCTACACAGGGCGTATTATTCCCCACAGCGGTTATCGAAATTTTCTACTGACTCCACTGTGGCATGCCCTAAGTGTGGGCTGCTTGCAGCCTCGGACTTACACATGTTCTATGAATGTTCATTCTTGCTACCTTTTTGGGACTCCATCAGTACTCTGTTGTCAACATCTTTGGGGTATCAAATCTCAATTAACGCATTGCTTGCTATATTCGGGACATCACTGGAAGTCCAAGGTCCGGTTAAAAAACTCCTCTTTTATTGCATTTTATTAGCAAGGAGAGAGATCTGTAGAAAATGGAAGGATCCTTTACCTCCCACCTTGCTAGATTGGCGTATATCAGTTCTGCAAACCTCAAAAATTGACCTAGCAAGATCGGGTAACCCTGAAAAACGAGACTTTTGGCGCCTTTTGAACTGGGCCTAGGTGTCCTTTTTTTTTTTTTTTGTTTTTTTCACTGTCCAATGATTAACGCTGCTTGGTCGGCTCTCCTCCCTAAACTTACTCAAAATCAGGATTTTCCAGATTTTGTATTGGGCACTTATTAGCAGCTATATTGCTCTTTATGGTTGGTGTCTTGAGGCGCATCCTTGGAGAGTATGAACTATATTGAGTACCATTCTAGTTCGTGATGGCACTACCAGTTCATCTGTGACAGTACGGTTCATTTTCTCTCTCCTAATGCTCCTATGTGACCTTCCGAGGGCAAAATGAGGACACAAAAAAAATAAATAAAAAAAAATAGATCACAACGGTTTCAGCTGAACCTCTTTTGAAAATGTTTATTTTCTTTGCATGTAGCACTAAATAGCCACAAGGATTCTAATATGCATTTGAAGTCTTTGAGAATGGGGTTATGTGGTCTGTTGTAGAAATCCAAACATGGGAAGAAGCTGGGCTCTGGTTTATACATATAAGTGGGCAGAAGGGATGTTCTAGTGCAGCCATGTACAAGTAAGCAGGTGATGTGGTTTGGTGTGCACAAGCACATGTGGGCAAAATATATGGTCCAAGTACAGACAAACACACCTCAGGAAGAGATCTGATCTGGGGAGACAAGCAGACACAGGCAAGAAAGGTGGTCTGGGGTAGACAAGTAAACATGGGCTGGCAAAAGTGGTTTTGTGAAGACAAACACACTAGAATAGTAGAGGTGGCCTAGAGTGGGCATGCACATATGAGAAGGAGAAGTGGTCTGGGACAGAAAACCACAAGTGGGTGGGAAACACAGTCTGGTGTAGAGAAGCATGCATGGGCAGGAGATATGATCCGGTATAGACAACTTTGTTTAGACAGGAGATGTGCTGTGCTGTACACATGGGTAGGAGAAGTAGTTGGTGTGGGCACACACACACATGGGTAAGAGATGTGGTCTATTGTTAACAAGTATTCATGAACAACGATGCCATCAGGATAAGAGTAGAACAGCACATGTGAGTAGAAGATGTGCCATGGTGAAGATAAGCCCACATAGGCATGATATGAGGTCTGTTGTAGAAAAGAAAAGGTAGATAGAAGGTGTGGTCTTGTATGCATGTGCAAAAACGTACATCTTCAATTGATTGTCAGACTACTTCAGCATTGAAGAGTTAGACAATTGAGCATATGAACAAGGTTATTGTGGCAAGAACATCGATAAGTCCAGGACAATCAAGCAATCAATCAATCAATCAATCAGGGGGTTTATAGAGCGCGCTGCTCACCCGTGATGGTCTCAAGGCACTGAGGGAGGTGTGGGTGCAGCTCCAGGTCAGTCGAAGAGCCAGGACTTGAGGTTCTTTCTGAAGGTGTGCAGGGTGAGGGAGCATCTGATGTTGACTGGGAGCTCGTTCCAGGCCTTGGCTGCGACATAAGAAAAAGCTCTTCTGCCTGCCCTGGTTCTTCGGATGCAGGGGGTCTCTGCGAGGGTGGGGTCGGCGGAGCGGAGGTTCCTCTTGGGTACGTGGAAGGAGACTCTCTCATTGAGGTATTTGGGCCCAATGTTGTGGAGGGATTTGTAGGCATGGGTGAGCAGTTTGAAAGTTACTCTCTTCTCAACTGGGAGCCAGTGGAGGTCCCTCAGGTGTTGACTCATGTGTTTGTGCCGCGGGGTTTCGAGGACGAGCCTGGCTGCGGTGTTCTGGATAGTTTGGAGATTGTGTAGGAGGGTTTTGCTGATTCCGGCATAGAGGGCGTTGCCGTAGTCCAGTCTGCTGGTTATGAGAGAGTGAGTGACGGTATTTCTACATTCGGGGCGTATCCATTTGAAGGTCTTGCGGAGGATTCGAAGGCAGTTGAAACTGGTGGAGGCGATGGAGTTGATCTGGCGGCGATGGAGTTGATCTGGCGGGTCATGTTGAGGGAGGAGTCTAGGATGATGCCGAGGTTCCGCGCGTGGTCTGTCGGGGTGGGCAGGCTCCCGAAGGCGGAGGACCACCAGATGTTGTCCCAGGCGGAGGTGGCGGGTCCGACGATGAGGACCTCTGTCTTCTCCGAGTTGAGCTTCAGGTAGCTGCTTGTCATACAGGCAGCGACGACCTTCATTCCTTGCTGGAAACAGAGTCTGGTTTAATCGATAAAGGATGAGAGATCAATAATTGAAGAGTCATTGATTGAGCAATTGACAATTTTACCACTAGGGGTCATATTAAGTACAGTGTCCCGGGGTGCACCAGTTCTGTGCACCATGTTTGCGTACCCCTATCGAATTGTAGTGTCACAGAAGGGGCTGCAGACACTTGTGCAGCCCCTTCTGTAATACAGATAGTGCCAATGCACATACAGCACTGGCACGATCTTAAACCAAGACTCAGTGCAGCCCTACCATGAAATAATGGTGCTCAGCGGGAGCCACCGCTCAAGCTTCATCCACATGGTACGGCACAATCTTCACCTGGGAAAGCTTTCATGGCTCAACAGCACAATGGAGATGATGTTTGGGTGGCGGTACCACAAAGTACTATGGTACTGAACAAAAGAATGTAAATTTTTTTTAGTGGGATATCTACGAGGGTAAGAGCATCCGAGGAGCCTGAATGCAGGGCCTGGCCAAAGGACGTGCACAGCAGGGGTTGGCCACCACCATGGGGTTGGGTGAAGGGTCATTTGAAATGTCATCAGTATTGTCATCATAAAATGTTTAAAAACATTACAATTCACCAGTTATAGTTCACTGAGCTAACTATAACTTGCACCCCATCACCCACTGCTCATGACCTCACAAATTGCATCACTTATGACATGTGCAATTGCATCATTGATGACATCACAGTCACAGCCTCCAGCCAGACCCGGCATCCAATCGCATCAGGACTTCGGCTCTGTGCCCAAGCTCTGGTAAGGCCCTGCATGCCACCCTCCAAAAGCATTAAACCTTCACTTAACTAAATTTCAACATGTGTAAACCAGTTTGATAGAGGGCAACTGTGGCCAGGGCCTTCAGCCAACCCCCCACAAGCTGCCACACTACGTACAGACATTGGACATATATGGAGGAGGTTGTCTGTAAAGCACCAAACACTGCATCCAACAAACAATAAGGGATGGGCAGTGGCTTGATATCCTGCACCCAGATCTCCACATCTGGCCAACTCCAACTGTGCATGGCCTTTGGTTTTTTTGGGATGAACATCATAGCTGTACTGTTCGCGAAGATCTGTACCCATTTTGCCAGGGTCAGAGGGAGAAATGGTCTCACTGCCAAACAAATAGTTTTCAACTCCAAGAAACTAAGACAAATTTGATTCTGAAGTTGACTCTATAAAATATGTATTTCTATGTTGCCCTAGAGAGACTACCTGAGGAACAGGGTGAAAATGTATGCCCTTTCAATATACTGGGGAAAAATGTCCACAAGGCAGAGTTGGAAACAGGTGGCGGCAGTAGAATCAGGTCTTTTAGATAACTATACAACTGGGTCAATTACTGATCATGGTCGTACTGGTTTTCCACGAAAGCAGGCGCCATCAGTCCTAGGTGCCTCAGTCTCTCAGTGGATGGAAACGTTCAAAGGTGTTGAGTATTCATCACCACCACTCACCACACTGAGAGGGAATGAGAGAAGATTTATCAGCCCAGGCACATAACTCAAATTGTAGTTTGCAAATCAAAAGTGTGATTAAAGTTTCCAGACTGTGCATCATAATGTCCAGACAGATAAAGTCAAACTACTCGTGAATTTATTGTCTTCCAGCTGAAATTTAAAGAAAATGTGAGGGCTGTCTATACCTACATGATTATCATGATAGTAGAGAGAAAAAAGGGACACCCATACATCAGGCTCACTACAAAAGCATAAGAATATAATTGTGCGAAACTAAATATGGGGAAATGAGAGACAGGCCCATTCACCATTCTGTTTTATTCTATTCACCTGGAACGGGCTTCCCCGTGCTAACAACAACAGCTGGAGTGAGGGTAATTAATAAGATTAGGGAAACAGGTTAGTTTTTAGTTTATTTCTAAAACTCATAAAATTGTCGCCCATTCTCAGGCTGATCGGCATCCTACCATGTAAATGGAAGAAAGTAAAGGAAGAGTGCTCCAGGAAGAGGCCTCAAGTCATGAGAACCGGAAGGAAATTAATTAAACGGCAAAAATAGCTAAATCAAACACTGCATAAACCTTATGCTACAGAGATAGTTTTTTAAAGGTGCTCTTTTCCTCAAGTGTGTACTATTCTAGAAGAAGTGTGATATGGCTGGACAGGTCTGGCTATACTAGGTGCTCTAAACAGAAGCCCGCTTTCCAGATAAACTGACAGAGAGACGATTGGGGGAAGCAATTAATACAGTGGGCAATATATTCAATTCTATTGACACTGCAGGGGCACAGTGACGACATACATAGACTAGAGTCTCCAACTCCTGGACACCAGAACACTATACTACACTCAGGAAGATGCCTTGTGATACAGCAGGAAATGCCCAAGGCATCAAGAGTCATACCTTTCCCATTTCTGATCCATTATGATATGGGGCTACCTCAACTCACATGGTACTACGGTGTGTCATACAATGCCAGCATTCTTTATATGTTCCCTGGTGAAGAGCCGACATCATGTGATTGAAGACCACATGAGCTGGAAACTCCTGCAGAGAGTGGGTTTCCACTCATGCGTGGAGGTTTTCTACAGTTTTCTTTTTTTAACAAGTATTTTTATTGAGTTTAACAACAGATGGTGACAAACATTTTGACATAGCAAAATGTATAGTGCAGCACGCAAGAATGTCCATAAGGCATAGTTTGTGCCAAAACTGATAAAAAGGAGGTTAATAGGGAATGGGGGAGAATCGGATACCAGAGCGGTGTTGGACATAGTATGGAGACGATGTCAAAGTACATGGGAACTGGTGGGGCCAGACCACCCGAACAGAGATAAGGTTAGCGGGAAACCATGGGTCCACTGGGGGGAGGTAGAGGGCGCATCGCTGGGGCCCTAAATGTGAAGAGGAAGGCACAGCGCAGGGAGGGAGGTACAGCACATGACTTTTGGCGGTAGTATATTGTCCTTAATGAGGGTGAGGAAATGTTCAATGAGGGCATCCCACGCCGGGGACATTGGCAGCCTACGAATGCATTGATCCTCCTCATGGTGCAGCGCCTCACCCATGGCCTGTCCCTATTGCTGCACAGCTCCATGCCACAATGCCAACATGGGCGGCTTCGAGGAACGCCAATTAAGGGTAATAATGCGCTTAACCAGGAGTAAAGCAAGTCTCACAAAACGTGTCCTGACTGCTAAGTGCTTCCTGAGTTTAAAGATAATCAGGGCACAAGCTTCCCAAGCATTAATGTTTGGTAGTTCCGTTACCTCGCAAAGTGTGTTGTGAATAGCTTGCCAGTACTGTGAGAGAGTAGGGCAGGACCAGAGCATGTGTTGAAGATCGGCCGAGAATTCCTGCCAGCGAGGGCAGCTCAGGCGGACCTTGGGAAAAAACTATTCAGTTGGTGTGGTGTAAGGTATGCCCTGTGGAGTACAGTGAACTGTATGCTCTGAAACCATGCGTTACGGGAGACTGTTTGGGAATTCGAGGGCTCCAACCCATTCAGAATCGTGGAGTGCTCAGCAGATATCTGTATCCCATTTGTCCCGCAGGGAGGTAATCCGTGCTCCCATATAATCTCGTATGGCTGTGTAAGCTACGTGATAAGGCTGCATCCCATCCCCATAATAAACAGCATCTGAACGACTGCAGGTGTGGGATGCTCAGTGTCCATTACGGACCATTGGCTACAAAGGACATGTTGGATCCGATGATACTGTAAAAATTGACCCATGGGAAGGGGAACTCATTGACTAGGCGGTCACTGGGGAGAAGGTAGCCATCGAGAAAGAAGTCGACCACCGTCGTGAGATAACTATCATGCTAGGGCAGAAGACCTCGGGCTGAGCGAGAACCAGAAAATAGCAGAAGACTTCGCAGGGGGAAAGCAAAGGTGTATGGGACTATGTCGGGTAAGGGACAACATCCGTCAAATACATTTCTGGGCAACGTTCGCAAGGCGTGGTAAATGCCGATCAAAGGAGGCTGTCTTGGACTGCAAAATGCCCTGGATTTCGAGAGAGGGTGAGGGACCCTGAGACCGCTCGGAGTTCTGGCAGGTTGCGTTGTGCCAGCCACTGAGAGACCAATTGTATTTGGGTTGCTAGATAGAAAGCCTTGAACGAAGGTGAGCTCAGACCACCCCCTCAATGGATAGATGCAATTTCGGTAAAGTTATGCTGTGACAATTATTATTCTAGATAAGCCCTTACGGTAGGGCACCCAAATCATGAAAGAAACTGCAAGGGGAATAACTGGAAGATTGGTAAAGTGGTAAATAAGGCTGGAGAGCATGATCATTTTAGATGGGTGATCTTGCCCCTGGAGGCCAGCAGGAGTGATTTTCAGAACTATAAACTACCACACTGATTTCTATAGTGAGTCAGATGGCCTATTCTAAAATCGCACCTTTCAGTCTACTAAATCACAGAGTTAATGTGTCTGAATCCTTTTCCACCAGGATCTACGATTTGTACACGTGCTCACCTTGCATCTTGGAAGGCCACACTTCAGATTCAACATTCATCCTGAATCTTTCACTATCAAATCATATGATCATGCTGAACAAAATTATACATACATTCAAAGGTTTGAACAAGCTACTCTGGATTGTGGAGAGCAGAATGTGGCTGCATGGCTCTAACTTTGCCCCCCAATCGTTCCTATGCAGCCATCTGTTAAAGACTATCCACTGGCTACCTATTGAGCGGTGGGTGCAATTTAAGGCATTGAACTATATGCACAAATGCCTTACAAATACCTGACCACACTATCTTAGATCTGTGGTGTCTAGGTATTGCCCAGCAGGTCCGCTGCGCTCCAGCCATTCGAGGCTGGCTGTAAATCCCAGGATTAAGAATCTTGAAAAGGAGGACATGCATTCTCTTATCTCGGACCAAGACTCTGGAACAACTTGCCTACAAGTCTGAGAGACTGTGAGACATTCCTAGTGTTTCAGAAACTTTTAAAAATCTGGTTGTCTTTATCGCCAGATTCTTTTAGATAGACTCCCTTTTATTTGATACTCTGGAGTGACCCAGGCCACAAGTGAGCTAGTGCTGGGAAACCGTTTTTAGGTAGCTATGCACTTTATAAAACACGCATAAAAAATAAAAAGCAATGTTGATGGCAATTAAAGGACCTAAAAAATACGTCTACAGGACAGGGCTTCTCGCATGACCATGATGTGAAGACCTGAATAAGGATAGCTACTGGTTGTTGTTGCATCAGTAGGGAGGAAATTCAGTTTCAGAAGGAAAAGTGCAACGGTGACAAGTTTCCTATTCACAAAACAGGGCTTAGATGGGAGAAGCCTTATGACATACTATGGGTTTGGGATGGACAGAGGCGGTCTCAGGGGAGTCTTTAGGGCTTTAAATCTCCAGGTGAGGAGGAGTGTAGCCTCTATTTCAATGTGACAATTTTCTGGTGAGTACAGTCAATTGTATTGCCTTTTATAATAAATCCAGCAAACTTCATTGCCACTCTCTGTCTTTGAATAGGTAAAGGGGTTAATCGAATGAAGACCAGGTTTAGCTACTTTACTGTCTATACAGTTAAAGGAGCCATAAGTGAAATAACTAAATGGGGCTTCAGTGAGCCCCAATAATTAAAATAAATAAACACAGGGTAAATTACTTTTTCTCCTACATCAAAATAGCATAATACCACATTACAGACAAGGAGAATTTTCCAGCTGATGAAATGGTGGATAATGAAGAATTACCATGGAAACCATATGTGGTATTCAAGATAATCCAGTTAGCTTCTCTTATCTCAGTGGAACCTCAGGGCACCACCTGTCATTCCTTATTAATTCAGCCCTTCCACTGGAGTTACAGGTACGTCCAACATCAGGAATTATAGAGGGACGACTTAATGGGTAGAAATCCAGGGAGAAATCCTCAAAATTGAGGAAAAAACGGTACCCTCCTCTACTTTTCAGTGCAATATCTGCAATTCAAAGCATATACCTTGAATACAGACTTGCCAGTTGATTCAGGTTTGGTTGAGAGAAGCATGCCAGTGAATGCTATCACCCCGATTATGGTCCTGCCAAGTAAATATGGTAGAATGGGCAGGGCAGTAAAACCATTACAGGCAACTCATCCTGCAATTTTGAGAATTTGAGCTGGTAACTTGGGGAATAAATTGTGGAAATTCCACAGCCTAACCCCAGTAGCTAAAATCTGCCAGCTGAATGTTTGGAAATTATCAAGATGCGTAGAATTAGTCCTGTAAATCCCAGTATTACCAAACACGTTTTCTGCTGTACAAAGTTACTGACAAGTAGATTATAGGGGACTACTGGTCAATGTCTCCCTCCATTTTGACTTCAAAACGAAATGGCTTTGTCTGCTACCGGTCTCTAAATTTGAAATTCTGAGAATTATTTAAACATTCAGATCAGACAAATGAACGAATCAAATGTTTTACATGCTTTAGTTTTTTTTTTTTTTAAATAAATTGGCTCGGCGTGATAAAGAAACAATATTGACATTTGAAATACATGAAAACACTTATAGGCTTTAACACGGGTGAGCAATCAAATAAACACGTTAAAAACATTCAAGTGGATGTAGTGGATTTTAAAAAAAATGCTGCCCTGTCATCCTGCATTCTACTGAGCGTTTTGGACAAGTAAAACACTTCCATTTTTAAAACCCAAACTGTTTATTTTGATAGACAAATATTTCCTCACCAAGTGCTATGAACACATTTACAGTAATTGAACTGCTTTATAAATGAAACACCCCATTTGCATATATTTGCCAAATTCCTCATTACCATATTGGATTCACAACATAATTGTGGCCGCAGGTTATTTTCATTATTTTTGAAGAGAAAAAGTTAAAAGACTCTGGAGTAAAAGTTATTACTGCTCGCTTATAGTATATAATAAAGTATTAACAGCACAAAATGTTAATTAATTTCCAATTCTCTATTCTATTATTTAGACTTCAGGAAGGTTGATTGGACTTGAGCCATCATTTTACGGAAAATTAATTATTTCGAATACATGCAACTACTTAATGCAACCTTCCTGATTTGCATTGAGGAAAATTCAGCAGAAGTAATTGAGGCACAAGCAAATCCTGGCACTGAGTGAACTCAATTTTCATTCCGAATTTCAGAAAAATCCCAAGGCACAACAATATCAGATGCAAGGGGGAAAACAAACAAAAGCAATGTGAAAAGGGAACATGGAGAGAGAATATTACAAGAATCGCAGAACAAAGGGACGGCAAAACTGTTTTAGTGCCATAGATGAAGAGAGAGGGCTTCCATTCAGGTAAGGTGGAATAAGATATCACATGGCATCCTGACAATTGATGTCTTCATTTAAATGTAAGAATTTACATTCTAATTAGAAAGAATTTACATCTTAATCAGAGGCAGCTGTATTATCTTGTTACTGTTTTTTTCCAAAGGTAATGAACTAAAGTACTGCTGTGCCTCTTCAACCAGAAACTAAACAGACAGCAGAGAGTGTGATTTTATAGCTTACCTGCTGTAAGCTGTTATTAATATTTTTAAAGATTAAATTCAAGCGAGATTCCCTCTGAAATGGAAATTGTATTTGACACCACTCTGCATTGTGTGGTATAGACTAATGTAACATATTTAACCAATATTATACCAACCTCTACATGAAGATGTGCAGCAAACGCATATCAGGATTTCATTAGCATTGCCACAGCGAAGCACAATGTTTCCCTAAATTATGCTAATGCGATATATTATTGCATTAGCAGATGAAATAAAAGCAGCATTTCCAACAGCATAACCTCAATGATTGTGCCTCTTCTTTCCTACTACAGGTGGGAAAGCTATGGTAGTAACAGTACAGCATGACTTTATGCGCCTGATCAACCGGCCTCAACTTTTCCAGGATCAAGGTCTCTTAATGTCAACCTTGGTGAATAGCGCAATTCATTTTGAATTTGTGGTGCCCTCATCTATGCTATAACACGTTCCTTAAAATACAAACAAGGTTCGGAAGCAAAGGGCTTTATTTAGGCATATTAGAGCAATTCTCATACAAGCTCTCCCTTCTAATTTGAAGGTTCTTGCTACCAAGGGTTTTCACACGATGCTTCACATCTGGCCTTCTATTCAAAACGCACGCTAATTAAAAGCTAATGGCATTAAGGGATGAGGGCTCCATAGACGCCCCAGTAAAGTGCGCCCCTCGATCTGTGTCTGAAAGATTATGCTCTATAATGCATAACTCATCAATTGACTATATATACTATGGGCATCATATGCTAATAAATTATGGCCATTCCCTAAAATGAGTTTGCTTTTCACTACGACAAGGAAGGATCTCATATATAATCTTTGGAACCAGCATATGCAAATCCCCATGGTTCAAGTTTGCTAAATGTCTAAGTATGGTGTTATTTCTTGAAAACCTCACCAAAAATTAGGTGTGAAATCTAATTTCATATAAAAAACAACAGTAAGCATACTGAGCACAATACTGCAATTGCTAGTGTGCTATTGTTTATTCATTCAAATGTTTTTGTAAGGTGCTCTACGGTGCTTAGATGCCTACACAAAGATCCAAAAGGTAGCAGATACAAGTCAAAGAAGCAGATTCAATCGTCTCGGACTATATGCCCAAATGTAAACCAACAAAATGGTCCTGCGACGCAATGTATTCTTCAATGAGTCACCATGTATAATGGGGTGCTATCTTGAACAGGTAAGTTAGATAGAAAGCCTTAAAACTAGTTTAGGAGGAGTTGACTCATTCATTAAACTGAAAAAACACAATGTGAAATTAATCATGAAGTTAATAGGAAGGCTTTAGAACTAAGGGCTGTGCAGCCGTAGGGTGAAAAGAAAAGACAAATCATGGTACAGAGCAGTCGCGAAAGATTAGAATGTCAGTGCACCATGCACCTAAAGAGGAAAGTAGGTCTCTTAAGTCTGTAACTATGGCAGAGGAAAACACAACGGTGATGGGTGGAAAGCATGCACAAATCCCAACCACTAGCTACCACCCAGGCTGCCTTCTAGTACATTGTCTTCTTCCACTATGCTACTTCATACAGGGACAAGCTTATGCAAATTATAGTTGGTCTTGTTCTTGTGGACAAGTTACTCACCTTTGGCAATGCCTTATCTGGTAGAGACAGGACCTAGTCGTAGATTCCTTATCTTAGAAGCCTCCCCAGGCGCCAGACTGGATCCGGAAAATCGGTAGAGGGCATCGAGCCACTCCGTAACAGCTTAACAAATACTGGGGTCCTTAATCCCTACCCTGGGCACTCATCCCACCCTGACCTCGTACTGTTCTCCCCCCTCTCATCTTCCTTCGCCCACTTACTCCTCCCACTAGCCTTTCCCTTTAGACCTGCTTCATCCCTCTTGGTATTGCCTTAACTTCCCCCCCTCCTCAGCCTCTCTCCATTTCCATACCCTTCCCCCTCTTCTCCAGCCTTTCCCTCCCACGCTAGGCTAGTTTCTAAGGACTTGCAATTCATGTAATTTGATCGTGTAAAACTGGAGTCGTCTTTTTCCTCATTGTAATTCTGTTACACTACAATTATTATCCATATATAGCGGTATGATATTGCCTTAACCTACCCCCCTTCCTAGCCTCCCCCATTCCTATACTCTATCTCCCTCTTTTCCATCCTCTCCCTGTCTCACTAGCCCAATCGCTCAGAATTTGCTGTAGCCCATTGCAATTACTGTAATTAGATTGTGTAATATTTAAGCTGCTTTCTACCGTTTTGTATCGGTTTTTGGAATTCTACTTCATTGTAAATTTTGATTTATTGCAAAGAATTACCCATGTAAAGCGCTCTGATACCCTCGGGTCCAACCAGCGCTATATAAAACATTTAAAATAAATAAAATTAAAGTAACAACATCGTCTCCCGAATGTGACATCAACGGAATCCATATAAGCCCTCCCCCGAAACGCTGACGTCAGTTCCTTCTTTTCTGTGCTAGCAACGTGGATCCACACTGCGGTTCCTCTGGCCATGTGGTGTCTGGGTGAGCACCATGACTCTGACGAGGGCGATTCTTGTCGCCAGCTCCGAAGGAGAGAAGAGAACGCCGCATGAAGCTCCTTGCAGTTTGGATGTCACAGTCAAAGTCTTCTCGCTGTCCTCTGTCCTCTACGAGCTCTGTGGACTGACCACGCGTCCCCTCTAGGAGCAGTTCCTGCGGGCGTCATTCTCCTTCGACATCCGGAGGTGAGTCTCGGCGTAAGTGATCGAAGTCACAGCACCTCTCGTCTTCGTCGCCTACCGCTGGCCCCAGATCTAATTTCTGGAACCAGTCTGGCCTCTGGAGAGGATTCTAAGATAAGGAATCCTAGGCTGGATGTCTCTATCGGATAGGGAGAGTTTAGCCTGAATTGCTAGGCCACATCCCCAGACCGGTTTTAGTCTAGTTGAACCACATAAGGCTGACGTAGTCCTGTGGAAAACTGAGCACGGGACCCACATCTAGTCCATCATACCGCACTTTGTGCATCAAAGTGAGGAAAACAATTATGGTTTCCATCCCTCGCCATGGCCTGAACTCAGTTTCCCGGATTCCGTTAAATTATATGTAAGGATTTGCAGCTGTCGAATGCTCACTCCCTCCATGATCTTGCTAATAAATGAGAGGCTGACAATCTCTCACTAGTTCAAGTTTATCAGGCAGGGGTAACTGCCTTTTGTAGATAACATGTGGTTATACCTTGTTGTAGAGACGCCTTCTTGTAATTAATCATCCGCACACCGATTGGGATGAATTGCTCTTTTATCATGTTGACTGAACAGGTTTCTTCTGGTGTTTTCACAGCTTGCAGTTTACCTGACTTTTTGTCACTTGTTTGGGGTAGAGGATTGCTAATAAAGCAAGTGAAGGTACATTTATGGTTGTATCAATGAGTGTGCTTGGAATGGCCCCTGCTTTCTCCGATACCTCTGTCTGAATCTTTAAGATCTTATTATTGAAGGAGAACATCAGGTTTTTGCAGTGTTGGTCAGAGGGACCAGGAAAATTCTTAACTTCTTTTCTTCCATAACTTCTTCGTAAGTTTTCAATAGTTTTCTTGTTTGATGTGGCGCTTGATTTACCTTTTAAAACAATTAAACCATGGAGATTCTTTAAATCCAAGAAATAATTTATCTAGTTCCTAAACCACTCACAAATGTCCTGATTTGAATAATGGAAGGAAGGAAGGAAAGTCACAGTGTTGTGCACAGGCTCATGGATATATGTTAAGTATATTTCTGGCTTCGTTTAGTTTAAAAGGGAAAGGGTATTCCTGGTCTGCGTCAGTTCATTGGCTCCGAATTAGTGGGAGCACCGTTCACAATATCCACCTAGGTTCATATAACTTGCTGACCTGGAATGTGCGAGGGCTCGGGGTGGTACATAAATAACACCGAGTTCATGCCCACCTCCTTAGGCGGAAAGCACACATTGTCTTCCTCCAAGTATCATACCTTATGGATTCGGTGGCCTTGAAGACCTGTAAAAATGGAGGTATACACTATTCGCTGGATTCTGGGTGGCGACTGCAACGCTGTCCTCGATGTGGACTTAGATAGATCCCATCCCCCATTACATAGTGCTGGCGCCCGCAAACAAGCTGACCTTCTGAATACATGGTGGAATGGCTGGGAACTGAATGATGTATGGCGTCTACTGCACCCTACCCATAGGGAATATTCCTTTTACTCACTTGTCCACCAGCTCCACACCAGAATAGATAGGTTCATATGCTCCGCACCATTGCCACACAAATACACCAGTCCACCTACTTAGCTAAGACCTTTTCCGATCATAATCCCTCTGAGTTAACACTTACGTGGGGTAGAGTCCCCACCCCAGTCCCTACTTGGAGGCTATGGCCCCAACTCCTGGAGGATGCCCCATTTCACGCCACTATATCCACAACCATTACCAATTACTTATCAGAAAATTGGAATACAGCCTCCTCCAACCTCATAGACTGGGATGCGCTCAAGGTGGTGGTGCGGGGTTCTGCAATCGGGTCTGTGATGGGGGCTAGACATGAAGTACAGAAAAGCCTTATCAGTATAGATACCCTTATGACTGACTTGGAACAAGCAGCAGTGACTGACCCGGACAAATGGGAATCCCTGCGAGACGCGCGCATTAGACATGCCGAGACATTGGAAACTGTTCGAGTTATTGACCATCAGGCGTTCACACAGCGGAAGCATACCAAGGCTGACAAGTCTGGTACGCTGCTGGCCCGGAACCGCCCATCATCACTTGCATACAAACACCAAATAAGGGTTTAGAACACACGCAACTCGAGATAAACGAGGCCTTTTATACTTACCTTGGCAATCTATATGCCGCACCAGCATACACCAACGATATGCTAGTAGACGACTTCTTAAATGGACTGACATTCCCCTGTATAACAGCAGATGCATGGAAAGATCTCTCAGGACCCATCAGCCAGCACGAAATACGAGCCGCAATCAAAGGCTTAAACCACAATAAGGACCCCAGCCTAGATGGCTTGCCCACCAAATTCTATGAAACTTACTCAGACATCCTAGTCCCTAAACTGGAGGAACTATATAAGACAGCCTTCGACTCCGGTCATTTACCACACTCCACCATGCAAGCCTTAGTCGTCTTACTTCCCAAGCCCGGACGCGATAGCACGGACTTATCTATCGGCCCTTGTCCTTATTAGCGACCGAATACAAAATCCTAAGCAAGGCGCTAGCTAATCGAATACTGCCTGTCCTAAATACCCTTATACATAGAGACCAATGCGGGTTTCTTCCTACACGAAGCACTTCCCTAAACACTAGACGATTACATCAGATCATGGCGGCTAGCCCTGCGGACTATTTCTTCACAAAGAACATGTGTTTTAAAAAAAAAAATATATGATTTTATTGCCATTTAATAATAATGTTACATTGCTATACTAAGAGCAAGCTTTGCACATTATAGAACAGATTTGTACGTCCATCCTACGTTCAACTGTTTCATCAGTTCAAGGGATAGTATATGCTGCATATAGGCAATCTACATCACATGAGGGAATATTCATATCAAAGGCAAAACATCAACTCGGTAACATATTTTTCATCATCTCATGGGCTTAGGTTGACCGTATTTATCCCATGCTTCTGGAAAGTTTGCATCTAATCACCTATTCGTTATTATGGACTCCTCTTTGTATGCATTTCCTAATAGGAGCTGTAGGGTAAAACCCAGCAACGCCATAGTGTCAAAAAGGATAAACAATATGATCTAGGGTCAAGCAAAAATCATAATACAAAATATATAACTGTCCTGAGGGTCAGAACACCAGCGAAATATGTGGTGACCCACCGTAGATCACAGATATCAGTGGGTCGCAGAACTTGTAGTCTAATAGGTCAGGCAGGGAAGAGGGGTCTACAGGGTAGCCTATCTATCAGAATGACCCAGCAATCTATTGAGAGGTCAAAAGGACTCAGTTGCCCATTCATTCTGGGTTAATACACCCCACACCGGGGAGAGGCTCTACAAATAGCCCCCAATGTGCCCTTCTCTACTTCTCTCAGTCAAAAGTGCCTGGTATTCTCCCAAGCAGTTATGAGGTGAGTCCTCTGTTCCTCCTCCTAACGAAATTCTTGCCATTACTGGCAATTTCAGTGAACACCAAAACTGCACACAAGACTTGCGAGAGCAAATCGCTGGCCTCACATTATCCTGTTTAAGGTGAGTTAAAGCATGAAGCACCTGAATTTCCAGATATCTGAAGGACAGCAGTGACCATATCAACCCCTGGGGCACAGCAGTCGGTCGCATCGCTCCCGCTGTCACAGGGAACAAGCATGTTTTCGTTTTATTAACCCAGAGCCCGGCAAGGACCGCAAAATCACCTAGTAGAATTAGCATGTTATCAACCCCCCGTTGGCCATCTGCCAAATACAGCAACAGATCATTAGCATACAGAGAGACAACATGCTCCCTGCCCTCTACTACCACCCCATGGCTCACTCCCCTCTGGTGAAAAACTTCTGCCAATGGCTTGATGGCCAAGACAAACAGGAGGGGAGAGGGAGGGTACTCCTGCCTAGTCCCCCGGTGGAACGCATATTTGGTGGAGAGGATGCCCCCAGTCCTAACTCTCGTCGTGGGGTTAGTTTACAATAGTCAAACCCATTTTGTCCAACCCTCCCCATGCCCCATCTTAATGATAACTGCAAGGAGGAAATCCCACCTCACTGAATCAAAAGCCCTTTTTAGGCATACCAACATAACGAGGGCCTTTGGGCAAGAACTAATATCCTGATGGTATAGGATGTGATATAAACGATGACGGTTCAGTGAGGTGGACTGATTCAGAATAAATCCATCCTGATCATTATGAATGATGCTCAGCTTGTGAAGGAGCAACCGCAGCACCAACACTTTGCTAAGGATTTTAAAGTCCATGTTCCACATGGACAGGGGGTAAAAGTCGGATGTATGTGCATCCAATGTCTTCAACTTCGGGAGTGGTACCACCAACGCGTCCCTAGTTGATTCCGGCAACATTCTCAGGCGCATTGACTCAGCGTACATGGCCTCCAATCAAGGGGCCAGATCTGAGGCAAAAGTAGCATAACATTCCACCGGCAGCCAATCAGGTCCGGGGGGGGGGGTTCCAGTGGGCATGCCCTTATTAGCTGATCTAATCTCTTGTACAATAACAGGGCCTCCCGAGTTCTCCCGATTAGTAGGGTGGCGTGTGCACAAGGGCAGTGGGCTCAGGAACTCAGTCAAAGCCACCGGCAAAGTTACCTCCTGTTGTTGATAAAGTGTCTCATAATATTCCTGGAAGGCTGCATTAATGGTCCAAGGAGACTAAAGTAGTGCATCCTCGTTCAATAAGACCTGAGTAATGGGCATCCACCTCGACTCCGGGTGGACCAGCCAGGCCAGAAGTCGGACTGACCTACCATGGACCCTCGCAAGGTAATCTTTGTAATCATAACATGAGAGACATTCCACCGTGGCACTGTATTGGCCCCTAACCTCCGCTAGCCATTTCGGAGTAGTATCATCAGTTTCCAACCGATTACCAAACTCATGCAGGCGATGTTCAAGAGAAGCAAGTTCCTTATCCATTGTCCTGTAACCTCAATGGACTGCCCTATACAGTGACCCCTCAACACCACCTTGAGGGCCTCCCATTCACCAAGGGCACTAGTGGCAGAAACCTGGTTAAAATGAAAATATTTTGAGATGGCTGTTTGCAGGGACTCTCTAAAAGGCCTTCCAACATTAAAGGGTTAAGACTCCAGGTAGGTGTCACTAGGCAATCTGTTATGTGAAGGAAAGTCAACAGTAGTGGGCTATGGTCCGACAATGTTTGCCCTAAATACTCAGTATGAGACATGTATGGGCAACGGGCAGACGAAGAAACATATCAAGCCTAGTATGTAACCTATAAAGATAGGAATAATAGGAAAAGTCAAGTTCAAGCCCATGATGCACCCTCCAAATCTCCGCTAGGTCCCAATGCCACAATCAATTCTGGAAGCCCTCTGAAACCCTTCATGCTGCTGTCCCCAGAAGGGGCGGAGTGGACCTATCCAGATTATAATCTGCCACACAGTTGAAATCACCTCCTAGGAGGAGTTCATCAGTCACTAAAGAGGACAGGGGATAGACAGCGCCCGAAAAAAGTGCACTTGGTCGAGATTCAGGGCATACACACTCACCAGTGTGACCTCCTAGTCCACAAGTCTACCCCTAACCAGGACATATTGCCCTTCTTCATCAATAATGGAGCGTATATGTTCAAAAGGGGTCCCCACCCATTTCCACAGCAATGCCCCTCTGGAATAGGAAGAGTGAGCGGTTGTATAAAGTTGTGCCCGCCATCTGCACTGCAAACGGGTGGCTTCATCTGCTGTGAGGTGTGTCTCTTGAAGCATAACTATTTACACTCCCCGCTGTCGTAGATACCGATGAATATTGTGGTACTTGGAGGCAGGGCCTCTTCCCTTACCATTTCAAGACATCAATGTATTCTTATAATGAGAATCTTCCATAATGTAAGAAGAGATAGTTTGTCCGCAAAACAATCAACCATCTCACCGACCACCCGCCAGCAACATCAGGGCAATCCTCGACGCACAGGACACGTAAACAAAACCCTAACTACAAACTTTCTCACCAAGCAGCAGTTCAGCAATGGCTGACCGCCCAAACCTGTAAGAAAACAACCTTGTTAATAGAAAGCCAACTCCAGTCACCTAGTGGGTGCAATCTAGTTGGGGGCGGGTACAATGAGACTAAATTTTTTAGCGCTGCACCAGCCTAGTTGCCATCATATCAACCAGGTATTGCCCTCCGGAGGTCATGGGACGTCAGCCCGCCCCAGGTCCAGGGGTAGGATACTTGTTACAGTGGTGGCCCCTAGTCTAACCATCAGTGCTAGCAACAGAGATCGCTTAATGTTCTCAAGTGGCACAGTGAAGTAGCGGCTGCCTCTTAAGGGCTAAGGGGCTCTGCCCACCTTTATTTTTCTACCTCAAATAATAAGATATAGGAGGAAAATAATAAAAAAAAAGTACATGCACACTCTTGAAGCACAACTCTTCATCTGTCTCAATCACCCTCACGCCTCAAATACCGCTAACAATGTGCCGATGCACATGTGCAGATTCTTTAGGCTGCCAATAGTCAACAATTGCCGGGCTGAGTAATTCACAGTCCCAAGGTCTATGACGTCGTCTGCTTGGCTAAGTAATAGCCTCCTCGCATAAACTCAACTTATTAGTGATGACTGGGACTTCTGTTATTTCCAAAAGCAGTCCCAAAGTTTGCAGAACAATAGAAATGGTCCTGATTGTCTGTTCCGTGCTAGGGTAAGGTGGCCCTTCACTGCGCTCCTCCCTTATCTCAGCGCTGCACAGTCAAGGAGGTGAGGGGATAGTGGCTATCTTTGCCTGCTGAGGCTGGTGCTGCTATATCTGGCATGAACGAGTAACAACGTGGGGGTGTTAATCGCTGCGTAGCACCTGGGCATTTACTAATACGTCGAAGATCAGTAACTGGACTATTGCGAGACATAGCCACACTGGGAATCGTATGTTCTCGAACCTGGGGAACAGCCCGGCCTAATTAACTGGTTAAAGCACAAAAACAAGTCAACTAATGAGGTCATTTTAACCTTTTGCTTTATAACAAACAAGATATGACTCAGCTGTGTGAACTACTCAACATGCATGCAGTTTCAAAGGTCATATTTTGCTTTTGGAAATGTCTTCAATTAATATATGAATATGCAAAGGCTTGAATCCACCTGTAAATAAACTTTCCTTCAAGCCCAATCCCAAAGGGCAGACCTTGAGCCTGCTGACGTATTAACTCTTTCTACGAAGCCTCAGACACTTGCCTAAGCACACGCTTGTACCAGCCTTGCTGAAAATGTGCATTTGCAGCATGACATCAAATTGTTAAAGCCGACTTCCTTCAATATAAATTTTAAATAGCAGGAGCAAAATAATTTGCCACTAAGCCATCTTGCCTGGTTATGTGAACGAAGCTACTAAATGAATTGTGTCCAGTACAATAGTTTTGTGTCTTTATGTGTGTTTTCACGGTGTACCCATCAAAGTCACAAATCATGGTGTGCGGTGAACAATTACCTACCTTTTTGCCAGATTTGCAAACCTTAGTGTACTTGTTGCTTTAGTCAGTGGTGGTGTAGAGGGCAGGGTTTACCCAGCATAGTGTGTGCATCCTGATTTTTGCTCTGACACTCACATTCCCCAATATGCGCCTCTGAATGGGCATAGAACCCATGTCTTCTATTTTCATATTTGTTTTTTTGTAACTATTATACATAATGATAGTCCATAGTTTATAGACCTCAGAAGGAGGAAAGTCTGTCTAGCCAGGGTTTAAACAATTAATAAACTGCATAAAAACAATGCTCTTGCATGCTCAAACGTGTTATAAGTGCACAGGGAGTTCCTCTGCTGAAATATCAGTAAGGGGTGCAGTGCAATAAAACAAATGCTCAGAGAAAGGGGAAATGTTATGAATGTGGATCAGCAAGCAAGGAAACAGGCTGCAAAACATAACCAACACTATACTGGTGAACAGAAGGCCTAGTGAAGCGAGCAAAAAGGAAGCAGAGCACCAGACAATGGAGGGGGCCAGCATAGGAGTAGAAAACCCTCAGGGACGGGCTCCTAGGATGAACAGGGAGATGAGGGTGCTTTTACTTAATTTATTATTTTAGTTAGCATTTTTTCCAAAGAGATACAAACCTAGGTAAGGCAGACTCAGAATGCTTAAAGTACTGTGTTGGAAACACTGCACAACTTTACATCTTTAGAACGTAGCAGAAAATCCCTTTCAGTTCACTCACTTCAACACCATTCCACTCAGCAGGACTATACCCATCATCCTGGCAGTTCTAGTCTAATGGCATTCACTAGATTTGCATGTGTGCCTTAACTCTGCCACAATACTAAGAAGCCTTGACACAGGAGCTTCCAGGAAGCCCTTCTATCCACCACCATCCCTCTAGCCTAGAACAAACTCTGGCTTTGAATGTTTAACTCACAGGTGGCACTCTATATTCAACTGTAGCGTTAGTCAAAACTTTGATTTTGACTTCTTCCAAATACACAGAAGTATTTCCATCTGCTGCAAAATCACTGGCCCCTTGATCTGCAGTGAAGCCCTCTGAACTCTCCTCATGACTATCTTTCTCGCTAGGTAAATTCCTAATTATTTTTTTTATGCTCACCACTTTTAAGGTTTATCAGCCGCCACTGCGGAGCCCCACATCTCTAGTTGAGAGTCTTGGGCAAACCGGAGGTCACAGGAATTCTTCAAACTACAGAGTTCTTCTTCTGTTCTTTATTTTCATGCACAAGTCACCAACAATTTGACTCCTAGCCAACATGTGTTTCGTCTATGTGGAATGATCCACAGACTTCTTATGGGCTAGAAATTAAACATTAGAGCTCATATTATAACCCTAAGTAATGCTAAGAATAATTACTTTAGACAAACTAAAGATGGAGAGAGCAAATAGACAAGAACGAGAGGCAGAATCCCATCACTTGTGTTGGAACCAAAGTGTGGAAAAAGAAAAATGGTAATAAGCGTGAGTACAAGGTTGCGAAGGTTATCAGCCCGCATGTGAACTCATGAAAGAAAAGACACCACAATGTGCCAAGTGTCCAAAAAGAAAAGTGATCAACAACATTCAAAACCTAATCCTTATTGGTGAGTATATAGAGCGAAAACAACCCGTATGTTCTCCAGAAGGTACATGAAAAGATCCAATCAGCTTACCAAATTTGTATGCATCAGCTATATATCGCAGAAAATTGTATGTGAAATGGGCAAGAAACCCCAAATCAGTTCCAGTATCGTGTGCAACAGTCCAAAATTCCGAAGAAAACACAATCACCGTAATGGTACCAACAAAGCTATAATGAAATCTTGACAATACAGTAGGAGAGAACACTAATGGCATCATCTATAACCGGAAAGTTAACCGTACTCACTCATAATAAAGAATCAATCCTCAAAATAACATGTACAACAGCTCCATGAGTAATCGTAGCGCTTCCAGTCAGATTTCAGGCGTGGTCCTAATAATAAGTATAGCAAAAATAAACGTGGATAAACCAAATCCCAAGTTAACACGACATAATCGTAATCATGGCAACTCATAGATCACGCAATTGGACTGTTGCACACGATACTGGAACTGATTTGGGGTTTCTGGCCCATTTCACATACAATTTTCTGCGATATATATCTGATGCATACAACAGAAGAAGAATTCTGTGGAGATAAATTTGTGTGGACTTTTCTGATTACTATGGACTTGCTTTGCTCAGGATATTAACTCTTTGTTTCACTTTAAGTGTGGGCCCCTTTGCCTACGCAGCTGGTAACGGTAGGTGGCCGCTAATTATATCCATGAGCATTCCTACGTGATTATTAGTACTTTACACGACTCAGCGCAATTTATACCCTTCCACCTTTTTCACTCTATTGAACTCTTTAAACTAACTTGTCAGCAGACTGTGAAGTCACAACAGGAAGGTCCATCTTGCTCGCGGTCAAACCTCCAGAGTCAGAAATCAATGACTGATGATCAGAAGAAATGTCTGTGCCTGCCTCGGTCTTCTGTGTCAACGCTATCTCCACTACAGCAAGTAATGCTACTGCTCGCTCCTGTTCTATCTGAGAAAGAGAGGGGCTCCTCAAAGAGAACTTCCGATGTAGTCTTCTGGAACGTTTCTTAGGGTTCTGTCGAGCCACATAAGATCAAGTTCGGGATTTTGGAAGCGGTGCTGTAGACCGCCAACCAGGACCACACTGCTTCCGGTGTGTCACAGAAATGGTTACTGCCACCTAGTATGATCCGAAGTTTTGCAGGAAACATCAATGAATATTGTATACCTTCCTCGCAGAGGGCTTTCTTGTCTTCCATGTATGACGCACGTTGCGCTTAAACTTCGGCAGTAAAATCAGGGAACACTAGCACCTTACTATTGGTTAATGTAAATGGACCATTGGTACTGGCTCTCTGGAGGATAATGTCCCGGTCTCTATAGTGTAGCAGAAGCGCCACCACCGGGCGGGGAGGTTGCCCAGGCACCAATGGACGGGCTGGCACTCAATGTGCCCTCTGTAGGGCAAAAAATACTGCGTGAGGCCATCGGGCACTACCTCAGTGCAAAGCCAGTTCTCTAGAAAAGAAACCATGTCCGTTCCCTCAACTCCCTCAAGAAGTCCCACCACTCTAATGTTATTGCGGAGGTTATGACCTTCTGCATCCTCCGCCCACCTTTCCCCGTGTGGGGCCTATTGGAGGCCTGCAATCAGGTCCTGGGCGTGGGATCACCTCTGGGGCTGGGACTCCTAGTTGAGTGGGACTGGTGCATGAAGCCATCCAATGTTAATTTGTGACCTAGCTGACGGTTGTAACTGCAGACAGAAAGTGGTGTCCTGCAAGGCCATATCTGCTGATCACACTGCCTGTGTTCTCGGGAGGCCAGCTATTGCATGAGATGACTCCTGGAAGCCACTGTGAGCGATCACTCCTGCAGTTTGCCCTTCGAAGACTGGAACTGCACAGACCCCTTAGTATTGGAGGGCCCTTGAGTAGTGGCCCCTGTCTGGAGGACCAGAATAATCAACTGCTTGGGGTCCTTTCTACTGGATGTCACCCTGGTCCCTAGATGGGACAGGGATAGGGTGTGTCCGACTACCCGCACCGCGTACCTGGTGGGCCGAGATTTAGATGCCTATTCTCTGAAGGGAAGTTTATTTCTGTAACCGGAATTGTCTGTGACCCCCCCACTGGCCCACTATGAGAGGTTTTGGTCTGAAATTTGCACTGTGGCGGCAGTCAACATGGGTAAACCAAGGAATAAACAGGGGGCCACACAGATGGGGATGAGAGAGACTGCTCCAATCCACTCAGGCTCATGGACAATAGAGAGGTCTCTGATGGCTTGATCCACTCACATTTGGATAAAGTTATGGCTTCTATTGCAGACAATAAATAACTGCAGGCCGGCCACCAGTAAATCAGCTGTGCATGTTTAAACTGCAAATTCGACCTGTCAAAATTAAACCTTTTGATAGGCCTAAACCCTCCTTTTGAACATGATGAAGTCACCCATATATAGGCCTTAAATGCTGATACGGCAGCGTGCATGATATTTAAAAGTAGGACATGTAACATTTTATAATAACAATGTCCTTACAGTGGCAATGCCCTAAAAGCAATTTTATATTCACTGTAGCATGGTTATCTGTTCCCAATGAACACACTGGGATACACTATTGAAGTTAATAAATATATCTTCACATAGGAATCATATGAAAAGTTGAATCTTGGATTTAAAAAAAAATATTTATTACAAATCCATTTCATAGGTAAAGTCAGATTTGTACCAAAAAATGTATAAAGGGGATTTTGATCAAATCACCCTTAAGCTGTATAAACCATCTAGAAGTCCATTTGCATGCACTTCCAACTGTCACCCAGGGTCTAAATAGCTCCTGAACTTCCTCTCAGAGCTGAGAATAAATGCCTTGGGTGTAGGTAGGTGTTTTGTTTCTCCAACAGGATGACCATCAGGGATGTGCCCAGGATATTAATTAACTTTAAAGGATACCTACCCAGTCACTGGCAGATGTAGCTCACGTCTGGGCCTACCTCCATTGTGTCTTCCTAGCCAGCCAGGCTCTAATCGCAATAGGAGAGGAGTTGCCCTTAGAACCAGTTTTGAGTGACCAGAGAGTCGATGTAGCTCATTTACCTGGCAACAGCTATAGGGTGGGCACGGGAGCTCTGCACAAGGGGAGAAATGTTCTGTCATCTTGGGTTTTAGGTAGAAACATGCAGTGTGGAGTTGTTTGCTGTCAGGCTAACGGGGACTGCTGCAAAAGTGGGTAAGGTTGCCCCAAGGAACTTTGTCTCTATTGGTTAGGGAGAGGCCAGGAGTATCCCCCACCCACAGACTAGTCCGAGACATAAATGTGGTACCCCTGAGCACCCTCTTCAAAACACTATTAAACCTGTGAAAGACAGAAGAAGAATCTGCACCTTTCAGTGAGACCTGTGAAGAGAACCCGAACAGCTGGACCTTATCCCACTTGTACCCAGGACAAAGCAGTGGTCTTTAAGGCCAGTTGGCTGACCTCCCGTTAAGTTATAGGGACAAAAAAGCTACAAGAAACCCCTTTCTTAAAACAGCCCAGCTCACCAATTCCCACTAGGCCTGCCCTGGAGCCTGTTGATGGCTTCTGTTTGAGTGAGTCCTGATCCTCAAGTATAATCCTGGTCCTGGAATCCTTGGTTGATATCAGAGTGCACTCCTCCTGCCTAAACTCTACAACCTGGGACTTAGAAACTTTCTACAAACATTTCACCTGAAATACCATCGGGAGACTGGGATCACCGTGTCCTGCCGATCTGACAAGATTGCATCGCCACTGGGCTGGCCCTCTCCATAGTTTCCTCTATGTTCTTTTTCTCGATGCTGGAATCCATTGATGCTGAGCCATCTTCGGTTCCAATCTGCAGCTTCATCAGCACCACCATCATGGATAGAGAACCAATCGATACCGAAAAACTCCAGGGCACGAAAACCTGAACTTCTCCTACTGGAGTGGTTTCAGCCTAAAACCAACAGTTTTGCCGAGGCTCCATACAGATGCTGGAAAATCCATTGATGTCGAACCCCTTCACTCAATTCCAGCCCCAAAGCCTGCTTCACTGAAGGCTGTTGATGCAAAGAAGTAACTCTTTCACTGCAGTGGCGGCCGGCATGGCTCGCAGGTGGGTGGGTGAGGGAGGCATGGGGGAAGTGGTCGTGCTAGGGTGTGCATAATAAAATGAAAAAATATTTTTTTTTACTTACATTCCCCGCCAGGTCCCGCGTTTCTCCTCCTGCTCTCCTTGAGAAACAGGAAGCATAGCCAGGCCGCACTGAACAATTACAATGCTGCAATGCAGCGTTGTGATTGGTAGGCACCCAGGCTTCATACATGGTAGCATCAACGTGGACCAGTGGTCTGGAATTTGGATTCATCCATGTCTGTTTCCCCCAAAATGTAGGATGGACTGATCCTAATGATGAAAAGTGCTATTTTCTCCTCGGGTACAATGGAGTGGGAGGGGAAACTTACTGTTATATATTATATGCCTACTTCTGATGTCTATGTGATCCACAAATGCAAATAAAGGGAATTGAAAAAAGAAAAAATAGTTTAAAGTTGTGAAATCTTTACTGTACCTAACAAGGATAGTGATATTATTACGTGTAACGGCCTACCATCCACCCCTACTAATAATCCACTATCTCACAATCCCCAAATAAAGGAAAGTAGGAAATAGTTGGAGGAAAACATATTTAGTGTAAGGGTTCAGTGCAAGCAAAAAGGAAAAATAAACCCTAATAAGAGATCAACATGCTAGGAAAGCGTACAGATTGGCTTAGCAAACATGGATTTGTTGTTGAATTCAACAGGATTTTGATCCTGTTTCAACTGATAACTGGAATTTAAACAAAAGATATTAACAGAACTGAATTTTCTTGATTTCTTAAGGAGCCCATGATATCTTCAATAGAGAAAGTAGTTGCTTAGGTTGCTTCAATATTTTGCAAACTATGATATTTGCAGTACAATAAACATTCAAATGATAGAATTTTGGAAGCAATCAAGACGAGGCCACTAAAGTAAACTTTGGGTCCATCCTTATGCAGTGCACAGGTCTGAAAGAGATAGCCTGTGAACTTCTTTACACTGGGATTAAATTAGCTAAAGTATATTTTCCTAAATATATGCAGTTTTATGACGTAGGCACACTTAAGACTCACTCAGTGCAATGGCCAGTGACGTTAATCACTTTTTCTTCACGATAAGCCTTTACATAAGGACGTCTCTTACAATAAGAAGGAGACTGAAAATAAGGCACTAGCGTGCATATGGCTTGCATGAGACAGGATACAATCTTTCCAGACACAGATGGTGATCACGAACCAGTCGACAAGGTTCCATTTGCAAGCCTGATCTCTGTATGGAAAGGACTCCTTGATTTTTATACCAGGCATAACTGTAATTCCAAGCCATTTGGATGGCAGGCAGGCAGTCTTTCAATTACCTGAAGGTTTCTTTGTATGTGTGGACATTTTTTCTTGGACAATGGCATTTGTCACAAGAATACTTGCTGACCATGAGTGGGGGAGTGGTTGATAGTCTTAAAACTGTTTCCATGAAGTGAAGCACATAAATATAGATTTCCTAAACTGTTGCATGCTTGAAGGACAGGTGTATGACCCTTCGGTTTTCTTCAATTGACTAGGATTGTTCTATACTTTGGATGGAAACTAATTTTTAGTATGTTCACAACATTTCAAATTCTCTAAAATATAATCAAATATATATGATTTGTGAAAACTGTTAACAGTTATCCGGTTTCTGATTAAACTGCAGCAGGTAGTCACTGTGTATGTGCAGACGAACTGATACCAGGATGACATGCATATATTTGAAGTGTGACTTCAAAACTAAGAATGTTTAATACATTAGAATTAATTGTGACGTTTCAAATATTAATGACATATGGTGCATACTGAAGGATACTTAGCCACTCTGTACTACAAATTTGTGCAACTCATCATTGATGTCATAAAACATAAGTTCTTTAGGTCTTTGAATTGTGAAATGAAATTCATTTTGCAGACCAGCTCATTATGCCCATTATCCTTATTTCTGAATTCCTGATTTCCACTTTAGACTACAGTATAAACTATATGCATCTTAACTTATGGCAGTTCTAGGCTCCTTGGAAGACCATCAAATCAGTTATCGTATGCACAGTGGGGACTCTGGGAGAGGGGCAACCTGCCTTGAAAAATGTCACCCCTGCATGAAAGTATTTTGGCCCCCTGATGACGGTGAGAAAATGGAGATCTCGAAATTTAGCCCAGTGGATCTGTCACTTCTATCTTTTACTCGCCCTGATCGGAGGACCCCGTGTTCAACATCAACAGAGGAGACATGCACCCTGGCAAAGCTGTTTGACAACCATCAAGTAAACACAGGCTACTGCAATGCATTCTGCCACCTAGACAAACTTTGCAGAATGCTCACTCTGCTGATCCTTTCTGAACCTTTGACAGAAAATAGCCCGCACTGTTTCAGTTGGAATACTGCGATACTCTCTACACAAGGCCACCACAAACGTATCTTGATAACCGTCAAATGGAGAAAAGCTAGATCGCTTACATTATCCTTAATTGAATCCTCAGGGAGCAAATCAAGCCCACTATAAAAACATTACACTGGTTTCATGTCAAAGCCATCACCCAGATCCAGCCATCACTGAATTTCCTTCATGCAAAACCATTGCTTCCATTTCCTTGCAAAGTTGAACATAAATCTTTAAGAACAAATTGATGTAATTGTCATGTAATTTCTTCAGTTTCGTTAAAAAAAGAGAAGGACATCAAACCACAGTCTCATAGAGGGTGGATGAGAGAACATCCTATTGATTGCTGACCTCTTTTTGGGTATAGTCAGTGTATGCGCAACGTAATCTGACTATATCTTTGGATTTTAGTTGATACATTTCAAGTAAGGTCAGCGGTATGGTGTGTGAGATGAAAGGTCACCACCGACAAATGTGGTCATTGGAAGGTCCCACGTTTGATTCCTGGCAAACCATATATCAGCTAGTAGTAAAAGCTGTTATTTACAGCATTTCGAAATGGTTACTGTGCAGTAGGAAGCATAATATAAAATTAAGTTATTAAAAACAAGCAATTATGCAAAGTGCGGTAATGCCCCATCAGATGTTTTATGACACTCAATTAAATTGCTTTGCGATTAAGATTGCAATTGAAACCTAGTTCGCCTGCACACATCCATATAGATTACATCCGTCAGTGTGGTTATTACTGGTTTACACATTTTCTGTTCTTTCTGTGAATGCCCCAAACCTCCTAAGTAAGTATGAGTTCCCTTCAGCAGGCACAGTTCTTGGGCCCCAGCAGTTTCCTGAAGAGTTGGGGTTTGCAGCTCTTCACTTGCTTAAGGACTCAAATATGTCTGCGACTTCAGGAGCTACAAGACAACACATAGTTGTTACTCTCATCCTAAACTAGTCTGCACCCACTTTTACTAAAAGCTTATCTTGCCAAACCCTGCTATTTATTTTAAGGAATTCAAAGATTGCGGAGCCATTTGGAGGAGCAACAGCTCTTCTACCCTCTGCTTTCCCTTAAGCTGTACTTCAAAGTGAAACCCACATGCTGAGTCACAGCACTGGGATGGTTCCCTCGGAAGGGTTCAGAGAAAGCAGGGCAATTATGGTGCCAGTGACACACATAATACACCACTGGGAGATTATGGACTAGCCTCGGTTGTACATTGGTGATAAAAATCAGATGCATGCTTTCCCTCCATGATTGAAACAATGGTTCAGCTGCTAAATAACTATTGTATAGTCAAGGGTGAGCTATATTTCTAGGGATGATTAGTCCTGTCTTACTAGTATTGGCAGGGTAAGATGGCCTGATGTGGGGAGAAGTGCTAGCACTTGTTGCAAGCACTAGGGGTAGAAGAGGACAAGCACTTAGATGACAGGCAGGTTGGAGGAGAATGGGCAGGGTGGAGAAGGGAGTTCCTGACAGAGGAAGGTGTGCTGGTGGGAGGAGAGTGCACTGCAAAAGGCTGCACTTATAGACAATACTATTTGTTTTTTAAAAAGCAGAAGGTGGAAGGGAAAGCAAGGGGAGCAGAGGAAAGCAACCTGCAGCAGCAACTGGGAAGGGAGCAGTGGAAAAAAAGTGTTTAACAGGGAAATAAGCCTCCATTAGTAGCATTCAGAACTCCCCCAAGCAAATAAGCGACTGATTTAGGCACAAACTACCACATCAATAAATCAAAACTCTATGAAACAGACCAAGACATGAAAGTAGTATTGGGAAACAGACAGTTATTAAATCAGTCTCAATGAGTTCTCAATGTTCCTAATACACACAAAAGGTGATGGGAGGAATGATTGCAAAAAGTCTAACCAATGGCAGTTGTTCCAGGTAGCAATCCAACCCATCGTTTTTCACCCACTGCATCACTCAGGACAAATGCATGCCTTACGTAAATCAGCCCTGACCCTGCTGCTCAAGTGAACAGTAATTCTCAAACTTACAGGCGAGGTCTCCTCCAGAAGAGACCTCAAGCAACCCCAGACTGGTTTCGGCCTACTTAGGCCTCCTCAGTGAGGTAAAGCTTGGATTTCAGGGCACAGTTATCAAGGGACCTACATCTGGGCATTTCCTTGGCCACTTAATGCATTACATAATAAACACAAAAGGTGATGACAAAAGGCCTAACCACTGGCAGTCATTCGGGTAGCATTACAACTCGTTTTTCACCCACTGCATATGGCTGGCAAGATGGCATGGTGGGCAAAAGACAGATTGGTTGGAATGCTACTCAGAGCAATCTCTAATGGTTAGACGTATTGCAAGCATTTTCTCCCATCACGTTTTGTGTGTTTAATGTAATCCTTTAAGTGGCAAGGGTATGTGGTTCCTGTGCTTACTGTGCCACTATAACCAAGCTACACCCAACTGAAGAGCTCCAATCATGGCAAAACTGGTCTTGGGTTACTTGTGTTACAGTTCAGAGAAGACCTGGCCTAGTAGTTCAGTATAGACTGCTCCCATTGGAGCAGGGTCAAGACTAATTTGCATATGGCTGGGTCCAAATTAAGCTGGCATGGGTAAAAGAATGACAGGTTTGAATGCTACCCCAAGAGACTGCCAGCGGTTAGACTAAATTAAAGCATTTCTCCCATAACCTGAACTCATCAAAACAAATCTATTCTCAAGGTAGCCCATTAATCAATCAATAAGCATTTGTAGAACATGGCACTGTCACCACTGGGGTATCTGGGCGCTGGGGTGCGAGGTCTCAGTTGAAAAGCCAGGTCTTGAGAAAACTGCAGGAAGAGGGAAGAAACAAGCAGAACAAGGCAAAACAGAGGGCCGAAAACAAGTGAGCAGAAAAGGCCAAACAGAGGGCAGAAAAACAAACAGAAAAGGCAAAACAGAGGGCAGGAAAACTAGCAGAAAAGGCCAAACAGAGGGCAGAATAAAAACAGAGCAGAAAATGAGCAGAAGAGTCAAAACAGAGCAAGAAACGAGCAGAGGAGGCACAGAGGGCAGCGGACTGCGGGCAAGCTGTACAGGAGAACTGTCGCAGGGGGAGCTGGCATGAGGATGATTAACACATGAATGTATTCCGATGAAACTCAATTCCAGGCGGAGCCGAATGTAACACTGTGAAATGAAGCAGAATCAAAGATACGTAATACTTTGATTGTAAGCCTTATGAATGGAGCAAACACTCCGCAACAGGTAAACATCTAGATCCCTACTTTGTTTTTTGGGTCCTCACATTGAATCCCACTTCACGACGCATGCAGGAAGATGGCAGAGTATCTTTTCTAAAGGGTAAAAAATAGTTTACAGTATACAAAGTGATCATTGCAGATACATTAAAAAAAATCTTATTCTTGAAATTATTTAGGAATATTCTTCAATCTTTTGACTATTGCATGTATGTATGAAAAGCCAGTGGGATGCAGCAGAGTGTCAAAGGCAAGTATGCAGTCAATGAATGATTGGAGAGGTAGCTGGTTATTGTATTGTTACTGCATTGTGATGTAGAGTTCTTTAAAGAGGTGTGTCTTCAACTCTTTCCTAAATTGGATCAGCATTGGAGTGGTCTTTTATGGATTCTGTAATACTGTGCCTTGTTTTTTTTTTACTATTTTACACTTCTTAACCTGCAGTCTGATGGTGATCTGCCTATAGGTGTGCTGACAGCCACCAAAGATAGAGAGCTTTCCTGCAAGATAAGCGGGGTTGCTGGTCATAAAGAATTTGTAAATGATGCAGCTGGTTTTGAAGGTGGTGCAGACCGCAGATGGGTCAAATGGATAGGAATGGGATAGAATAGGGATGATGTGATCATATTTCATTCTCCAATGGATAGGGAGCACTGCCGCATATGGGATGTCCTTAATATGTGACTGTGAAGAGTCTGGAGGGCCAGGAGATCCAGATGCAAGAGTACAAGAGATTGAACGCAATTCTGTAGTCGCTTTCGGGAAGAAACAGTTTCAATTTCTTTAGATGAGAAAATTTGTACGAGGCTGTCTGTATGTTCCTTGAGAGTGACGTTGGTGTACAAGGTGAATCTTAATGTGGTGATCCCAAAGCAGAGCCTCAAAGGCCTCCATATAGAGGTTGAAGATGCTAGGAGATAGAATGGATCTTATGGGACATGGGACAAAGGTGATTTGAATGACAGGAAGAGAACCAGTGAAGGACACCTCCAGTGAATCTCACTTGGGCTTCCTGGGTGTGGATGAGGATTGGTTTGCTGACTGTGTCAAAGGCAGCTGAGAGGTTCCGCAATATCTGAAGGCTCTTGTTCTGTGGTCAAGAAGGCATTCTCTACTACTAATATAGCAGTCACCAGCGTGCCGCAGCATGTTCTTAGGCCACCTTGGTAGTCAAGTAGATGGTAAGCACTAGTGTGATCTTAGAGTTGAGTGCAGACGTCTTTTTCACTGATCTTGCTGATAAAGATTATGGGACTGGTAGGCTGGTAGTTGGCGAAGTAATCAGGGTTTAATGTAGGTTTCTTTAAGAGTGGGAGCATCTAGCCTGCCTTTAGAGCATCAGGGGAGATGCCTTGAGTGAGGGAGTTATTGAAAATGGTGAGTAGGGGTGGAAGATCGTCTCTGCAGAGAGATTTGATGAAGGACAAATGCAAGATATCATCTTCTTAGGAAGTGGCTTTGAGGGAATAAAGTATGCCAGACAGATATATGAGAAAGAGCTTTGCAGAATGCCATTGTGGAATTCTATGAGAAAGAGTGGAGGTGAGAGGAGAAGTAGGTTTGGTTTTGTTAGTGTACGATTAGACCTTTATTTTTTCACTGAAGAGGCTGATGGCATTGCACTAGTCTGTAGAGCGCAAGATAGTTTGGTCAGTCAGTGGGTTGATTCAGTGCTTGATTAACTTGAAAAGTAACCTACTTCTATTGGTGTCTTGATTGATGATGTTGGTATAGTGCTTTGCTTTGGCAGATGTGATGAGCCATCTTTGGGTATGCACCGAGGGACTTCAGTATCAAGATGTCATCCAGAGCTCTATTTCTCTTCCAATTTATTTCCTGTCTGTCAACATAATGTTTGTTGTTTACAAACTCTTGAGTACCTGGGTGCTGAAGGTTTTGGCTAGCACTTGCATGTTTTTGTTGCAGTGTGGACGTTCACATAGTTTTCCAAAAAAACAATGAAGTTGTTAAGAAGGAGACTGTAGTCGGATGTGGAGATGACAGGGCAAGAGATGAGTTCATGCATTCGGTTGTCAATAGAGTGGTCCTTAATGGGTCTGAAGATTTAGCCTTCTTTTTTGGGGTGACCTTGATTTGTTGGTAGAATGCATATTAGGAGATAGGGATGGAGAGGAGGTCAGGCCAGTCCATGACTTATTGCCGATTATCTTTTAGCTCCTTGTTGCTTCTCACTCCAACAATCCTACATTTCTTTTGATCATGCACTTCAATCTTTCCTTTCGCTTTAACAAGAATGTGTCCATTCCCTATGGTATCATCCTCCAATTTTACCCAACTTTTATCAATATTTTCAACCCAATTATCTTCTAAATATACATGCTGCTCTGTATTGTATATTTTTCACCTTTATCATTATCCCCAACACGAACTATATGGCTTTGCATCATTTTTATTGTCAAACACTGACTAACATTGGCATTATTTTTCAAACTTGCAGGAGAAGGTACACTATCTGGTTTGGGTTTCTCATTAGGTCAAACTGAACTTACCTAGGCCACACTGTTGGTCATGCATTTCTATATACACACCACTTCTTCCACTATCACCTCACTTTCCATCCATTATACAATTTTAGTTACACATTTTCTCCCATTAACCTGTTGGTTCTTTTAACCATCTCACTACACAGGGGACTATATAAAGCAGTGCATAAATGAGTGTCACTAAATTCTTTAAATAAGTATCTTGTTGGTGCCATCTTTCTTGAGTAGAGGCTTTTTTGAAAATCTGCACCCTGGTTTAGTTGACACTTGACTTTCTAACATTACCTCCATCTATTAGTTAACATTCCACTGCCACATGTGGCCACAAATATCGCTTTATTATTCTTTCCAATGCAAAGTTTGATCACTACACATCTTTCAACACCCCTTCATCTATTGACTATTATCAGCCCAAACCAGCCCCATTCTTGTGTGAGACTAGCCCCTAAATCATTCATACTCACACCTACCTTCCTCACTGACTGATGCCTCCATAATGAGAAGAACAGAAACATTTTATGTCTTAGGAGAATCTCTGAAAAATTCTCTTAACTATATTCAAACCATTACTTTTCTTCAATAATCTTATATCCTGAGCTTTTTCAGAAAGATATTTGATGAGGCTAAAATAGCACTCCATTAGCCCCTGACAATCTAAATTGATTATTCTCTTCAGAAGCACTTGATTTTTACATTAAATGCACCAAATATTTTTAAGTCTGGTATTAGCCAAGACTTTTTCATATTATTAAAACTACATATATAATATACTTACATTTCCTGGTCAAAATTTATAAAAGTTACATTGACATGCTTGTGCCAGAGCTACAAGCGGCCTACTCTGAGGTTCTGGAGACAGGTGTACTCCGATACTTGACGCAATAAGTTATTTTTTCACTGTGCTGAAATCCAACATGCCTGCTGATAAATGTGATTTATATAGGCCATCATCATATAAATTACGACATTGAGATCCACGCTAAAGTAATAGGTAACAGACTATTGCCCATAATAAAGATACTCATCCTGGGTTTGTGTTAGGATGATCTATGAGACACAATCTCCACATGCTGTTTGTGATACTACATTAGGTAGCACCTGAGATGGAGGCGGCAGTGCTTTTTAGGTCTTGCCTGAGCCAGCGCATGCGCTCCTCTGGCGAGACATTTAGTGAGTGGGCTTTTAAAAGTCCGCCTGGGTGGCATAGAGCGTGCGGTTACGCGCACAATGACGAGCAGAGGTGCCATCTGGCTTTCCTCTCTCGTCATGGTGCAGTCACATCGCACACCACTCGCCAGCCTGCTTTCACTTTTCCCGTCACGCACGCACCACTCGCGCCCTTTTTTTTTTTTAGCGTGCGCGCGCACACAATTCCCGGGCTTTGGGGCCGCACGTCTTGTTTACGATATTCTGTCCGTGCACGCGCATTTTCGCTAGCGTGACTTTCACTGCCAGCTTTATCTTGTTCTGCAAGGCTGCAGTCCCGACCTCCCGCAGATTAGCTTTGCCGTTCCAATAAAATATTGAGCGGTAATATCTCGTCAGATAAACACAGCAGGAAAAACAAGAGACACAGCAGAACGGGGTTCGTATCGCTGCGCGAGACACACTTGTCGGCACAGAGCTCCTGACACAAGCGGTCATTCATCAGGCACTGGCGACAGGCTGCTGAGGCAAAACATTGACTCTGATGCTGATAGCTGCCACACCAGGCAAACGGATTGTCGGAGAAGAGAAACTGAAGTTGCAACTCAGACAGAAGATACCTTCTGCGATGTAGACTCACAGAGACAGACAGCAAAATACTGCTGCAAGGATAGCCCCACCTGCCTCCATTTAGGGCTGCATATTATGTGAGGTAATACCACACATGGCAAATACCAATACTGCAGGGTGCAGCGATTACCTATCTCTTGCCTATTCCCATTTTCGTTCCTCAAAACAGGGGCAATGGGGTAATCCCAAATGTTTTTCCTCCTTCTGAGCTACAACACTGTGAAAATGCAGTCAGCTCACTAAAGACTGTCCCACTTACGCATGCACAGCTGATCTAATACTAAGAACAATTCACCACATCATCCCATCATGAAAAAAAATATATACTTATATTCTTTTTACAGAAGCTTCTATCTGAAAGGACAGAGGTATATATTGATACTCATCTCACTAGTTAATGACAATATGGGTCATATAGGGTGCACACGTGCACATTGCTTTTGAATGACACTTTCTTAATCAACACCGTTGCATGACAGACTCTATAGCAATGGAATTCTCCCTTATCATATATTCTTCTTGCGGCCCTTTTGGCTGCACTTTTTCACCCATTTCCATTCCTTCAATCAGAAATAGATGTTTTCTGATCTGAAACAGATCTCTACTCATGTTCTTCACTTATCACGTATGTACACATTTCTGTCTATCTCTTCTATTATTCTCCATCTCTGCTCTGGGCTTTTTTAGTCCCATTTGAGATAATCTTTGATGATTTCTTATATGCTTTTATTTCTCCATACTTGAATGCTGGCCTCTCAGACGTTATGTCTTTTGATTTACATATGTTGAAGACTATGTTCTCCTGATGTTGTAAGGAGATATATTGGTTTGTTTGTATATTGCAGCCTTGAAAAAGTCGCGGGATGTTGCCCTTTTGCGACGAAACACGTGTCGGCTGTTACTGTCCAAAGGAGATCTTTCAGCCTGGAGATACACAGGATTAAAAAACAAGAAAACTTCCATATGTCCAAGATATTGTGCTTACTTCTTCGCCTTGATTTCTGATCTAAAAGTTATTATTTTGACGTGTGCTGGGGATTTGCTAAAAATCCCATCATGAAAGCTGTCCTCCATCTTTGAAGAGTGCCTGCTTCCAAAGCCAATGCTGCAGAGCAAACTTTCCCTCTTCATGGCACACAAATTATACTGTTGAAACTTGTTTTCATCGGTAAGAAAATCGTTCATGGGGAAAGCAAACTTCAGAAAAAAAACCAATACGCATTAATTTTTCTCAAAGTGCGCCATTACGAATGTACGGCACTCATTTCAGAATGCCGACTTTCTCGAGTTCTGACAATATTTAAATATTCAACAATTCATTAGAATTCTTATAATTTAACCACCAATGAAATTGTGTCCCTCTGGCTCTGCTTTACCTTATAAATCTCCTATCAAGTTCCTTGTCCTCACAGTGTCAGAAACCCCATTGACCACCTCAATAAAATGAAGCAATTGAGCATTCATGTGCAAGTTGTGCTAGCAATATTCTTGTAGAGCAGTTTATGTTTTCTTTCATGTTGTATTACTAGAATTGTTGTACTTCCACTTCATAGAAATGCCAGGATGGAAATCTCTAAACAAAAGTGTACAATAATGAATTTTTTTAAAGTGCGCAAAAACAAATATCAATTTAGTGAATTGAGCAGTTGATTTGAGAAGATTCAGTAACTCCACAATTGACAGATATTAGCGCACTACGATCCATTCCCACAAGGAACACATTCAAATTATCCACCGATATTTGAATTAATGCAAAAACAAGGAGCCTCCTAGAGCACTCTCTTACCTCACCACCACTAATACTCCTGACACTCAATAGGGTTTGATTAGAAGGCTTCAAATAAAGTGACCCTAAATACCACTATAACTGCAATCTTTATAACAACCAATTACTTCAAGATTATGGAGGCTCCCCATAGACAACTGCCCTACAAAATGTCGACCAAATTAATGTTTTCCCTCAAAGGGGGCATAGGCACTTGACTACCATATGTACTAGAACGTGCTTTGCACCAGTAAGGTGTTCAGTGGTATGGAAGTAGTTCTCCATAACATGAAGCTTAGAGGACAAGGCTCAGTCAGCACCACCACATCATCACTCTGCACCACCACAGCATCACTCAGGGCCACCACATGATCACTCACCTTCACCACAGCATCACTCAGCACCACCACAGCATCACTATACGCTACCACAACATCACTCTGTAGTGCCACAGCATCAGCCAGCACCACCATAGCATCAGTCAGCATCACCACAGTATCCCTCCGGGCCAACACAGCATCACTCAGGGCCAACACAGCATCACTCAGGGCCACCACAGCATCACTCTGCAGCGCAACAGCATCAATCAGCATCACCACAGCATCAGTCAGCACCACCACAGCATCACTAAGGGCCACCACAGCATCACTCAGGGCCACCACAGCATCACTCTGGGCCAGCACAGGATCTCTCTACGCCACCACAGCATCAGTCAGCACCACCACAGCTTCACTCAGGACCACCATAGCGTCACTCAGGACCACCACAGCATCACTCAGGACCACCACAGCATCACTCAGGACCACCACAGCATCACTCAGGACCACCACAGCATCACTCAGGACCACCACAGCATCACTCAGACCACCACAGCATCACTCAGACCAACACAGCATCACTCAGCACCACCACAGCATCAGTCAGCACCACCACATCATCACTATGCATTACCACAGCATCACTCAGGGCCACCACAGGATCACTCACCTTCACCACAGCATCACTCAGCACCACCAGAGCATCACTCAGGAACACCACAGCATCACTCAGGAACACCACTGCAACACTATGCACTACCACAGCATCACTCTGCAGCGCCACAGCATCAATCAGCATCACCACAGCATCACTCAGGGCCACCACAGCATCACTCAGGGCCAGCACAGCATCACTCAGGGCCAGCACAGCATCACTCAGGGCCAGCACAGCATCACTCAGGGCCAGCACAGCATCACTCAGGGCCAGCACAGCATCACTCAGGGCCAGCACAGCATCACTCAGGGCCAGCACAGCATCACTCAACGCCACCGCTGCATAACCCAGGGCCAGCACAGCATCAATCAACGACACCACAGCATCACTCAGTGCTTCTTACACTTTTTAATTACAACTTCTCAGCATGCTGCAGAGCAGACACACTTCTCTACAGCACAGGTTAGAAACATTGGCAAAGTCAATAGCTCTACCTAAACACTTATAAGGCCCCCAATGCATAGCCAATAGGTCTCGCCTTTGGGACATTATAAGTGTTTAGTTATCCAGCACAATATCCTTCATTAAACAACGTCAAGTGTTGCATGGCTAATCACTTATAAAGTCCAAAAAGCCAGACCTATTGGCTATGCCAATGCTGGTTATAGATGCCACTAAAGCACTTGAATCTCTAGAATGGTATTACCTTTTGACATGTACTGCAGAGAATCGGCATTCCCTGCCCGTTCATGGCAGTGATCCGCCTGCTACACAAAGAACTTGTGGCACAGCGGTTTTTAAATGACAACTTCTCCGCACCGTTTTTGATCAATAGCGGCCAGAGGTAAAGACTCCCATCTTATTTGTACATTGGAGACCCATGCCACCACTCTAAGACAGCGATACTACCAATACTCTCTGAAATCCTGTAGTAGGGCTCTTCTAAGTTCGCTTTATGCAGATGATATTACACTATATGTAAGAAATCCAAAAGGTGGCATCCACCCTTTATTGAGGGAGTTTATAAAATTTGTGGAAATTTCAGGACTTGCTATTAATTTGTGCAAATCAGTAATATTTCCAATCACATCTAGTATGACACAATTTGATCTTGAATACTTGCTGGAATGGTGCAACATCCCGATACAATAACTGGGAGATTTGATCAGTTCTAATATCAATGATACAATCACCCTGAATTATGGTAAAGCCATATCTATCGCCACACTAAAAGACTAAATAGCCGCTTGTTGAAATTGCCTCTCTCGGTGGTACTGCCCAAATTCCCGTATTACTTCATCAACATCCCCATTGCTTTCACTGAGAGCTTCTTCAAAACATTAAACTCTCTACTTATCCAATTGATGTGGGCGGGAAAACAATCAAGATTTGCATTGGAAATATTAAAGCTACCGTACCACTTAGGTTTTTTTTTATTTCTAGACATGAAACGTTATTACTTACGTGCCCCTGCCCATTAGGCACACAATTGGTTACACCTCCCCACAAATATTGTACCCATCTGGAGGTAGAGAGGATGTGGCACACTTGAAAAAAACGCAAGGTCGCCTTGAGGTCCAAATAACCTTCAGTCAAATCGGAAATTAACACGGTATGGGGTATTGTACAAGCATGGGATAGGACTAAAAAGAACTAATTTAACCTTACTACATCAGCTAAACCCTACTATCCCAACCATTACTCAAAATGATGGTGGGTGAAAAAGCAGGCTCTCAATTCCATATAAGTGCAGTGACCTATACAAATACAACAGGTTCGTTACACTAGATACTATCGCAACACAAACCCTGGTGATACCATTAGGCGATTACTTGTGCCAAAGAATAAAACTGACCAGCAGGAAAATCACGCCTGACCTTCCCCAAGAAACTGGCCGATCTAGACCACTGGAAACACTGTTTCCAGCTCAAAACCCAGGGAAACCTATATCATTGCTGTATAGAGCCCTAGGGGGTCCCTCCCTGAGCTAGAAGTCCATATATGAATTGCTACCATGGAAGAGTTGTGGACATATTGCTGTGGACAGACGAGAGACATTCACAGATTAAACTATACTCCAGTGGTGCTGTAGAGCTGGGGCCTGAAGGATGATTCAAAATGCAAGAGATGTGGGTCAGGGTAGATTTCATACAGCAGGTATGGCGTGGTTTTAAAATCCAGGACTTTTGGGTACAGATAATGAGTTCTTTGCAAGAAATGATTGAATTATTGATCCAGAGGACTCAGCTCATTGCATTGCATTGCTAGGTTAGGTGCAAAGATATTCCTTGTACTAACAGTAAATGTGTAGCACTGCCTTTGTTGCAAGTGAAGCAATTAGTGGTGCAACACTGTGTATGCGGACAAGATCCTACCATCGAACAATGGTTAGGGGAACTCACTTTTTGCAGTGAACAAACTGAACGGTCTCCTACCTAGAGACATATGGGTCCTATTTCGCAATAAGTTTTTATTGAATAATGGCACAGATGATGATCGACTCCCTAGGTGTATGCAAGACATTGAATAGCATAGTAACAGTTTAAAGCAAATTGTATCCAACTCTGAGTTAATGCATCTGGTGTTGCGAAGCTTAATTGTATCTCTTGAACCATTGTAAACAGTGTTCTTTCAAAATTTGGAATCTTTATTAAAAGATTTATTAAGAAAAATAATATACTTATAGGGGCGTTCAGCCAGCACTTGACATCCATTGGTCTTTTGTTATGCCAGTCTCATTTTTCTTCCTGCCCACTGCAGTATACAGGATGGAATAAAGGGTCAGCCCACTTCAGGCATTGGCTAACTTTACTGTGAGTGAAGGCTTCTGGTCTTATACAAAAAGTTCATCCACACACCAAATAGTTCCTGTCAGTGTCATGGAGATGAACAAGGAAACCATTTTGGTCCTTCCAGGTACAAATGCTCATTTTTGTAAGAATAAAGAGGAAAGTCGCACCCTCCTTGAGCTCTGAAGCATGTAAAACAATAGTGATTGCCACCATCTTGTCGAGATTGGACTATGTGAATGCAATCTACGCCGGTCTACCGGAGGCTTTGCTGTATCGACTTCAAGCACTTCAAAATGAAGCAGTCAGGTTGGTTTTTAGGATGCCTAGACACTCACGTCACCCCTATGTCAAAAGAACTTCACTGGCTTCCAGTTAAACAAAGAATACAGTTTAAAGTCAGCTTTACGGTCTTCAAGAGTTTAAACTTGCCTCCGAAATTCAGCTCAGGTAAAGTTAAAAGATATGCTCAGTCACGTAATCTGAGGTCAGTTGGCTCTAATTTGCTGTTTGTCCCCATATTCAGAAAGTGCAGCTATGGAGGCTGAAGTTTTTCAGTTAAGGCTTGTACCAGTTGGACTCCTCTGCGAGCACTTTGTAGGGAGTCCTTTAAATAAAAGCTTGAAAACCTGACTTTTAAACAAGGGTTAAGCTGTTCATCTAGCACCAAGAGACCAATGGAGGACATGTGCTCTATTCATTTAGCATGCTTTTTGCTTTTAGCCAATGGTTTTGTTTTTTTCGGTCTCGCCTGACCCAGCGCATGCGCTGGTCTGGCGAGACATTTTGTGAGGGCTCCAAAATGTGCTACCAGGCCAGCTTAGAGCTACAGTGCATGTGCGCAGGCGCGCGCGTCGCGCTTTACCGCGATTACTTTCACTTTCGCTGCTGC